>NC_082676.1:83918031-84220721 GCF_025265405.1 Mesoplodon densirostris | reverse complement strand
CAGTAAAGACACAAAGACAAACCTCATTTTACTGTGCTTCGCAGATACTGCCTTTTTTTTTTTTTTAATACAAGTTGAAGGTTTGTGGCAACCCTGCATCGAGCAAGTCTACTGCCATCATTTTTCTAACAGCATCATTTTTTAAATTAAGTTATGTGCATTTTTTAGGCATAATATTGCACACTTAACAGACTACAGTACAGTGTAAACATAATTTTTATAGGCACTGGAAAACCGAAAAATTTGTGTGACCCATTTTATTATGATATTCGCTTTACTAAGATGGTTTGGAACCAAACCCACAATATCTCTGAGGTTTGCCTATAGTTGAACTCAACAACACCATCAGTCAATTGGCTCTAACTGACATCTATAGACTGCTTCATCCAACAAAAGCACAATACACATTCTTCTCAAACTCACATGGAATATTCACCAAGATGGACCACATTCTGGGCCATAAACCATACCTTAATAAATTTAAAAGAACAGAAATCATACAATGTCTAACCTCTCAGACCACAACGGAATTAAACTATAAATCAGTAACAGAAAGATAGCTGAAAAACTCTAAAATACAAGATTAAACAACACATTTCTAAGTAACACATGGGTGAAAGAAGAAATCTCAAAAGAAATTTTAAAATATTTTGAACTAAATGAAAATTAAAACACAATTTATTGTGTGATGCAGCAAAATCAATACTTAGAAATTTATAGCATTATAGTGCATATATTTAGAAAAAAGAAAGATCTAAAATCAGTCATCTAAGATTCCACCTTAGAAAACTAGATGAAGAACAAATTAAATCAAAACTAAGCAGAAGAAAAGAAATAATAAAAACTGGAATAGAATCAAAATGAAATTTCAAAAGAAACTGAAAATAGGAAATCAATGGAGAAAAATCAATGAAACCAAAAGCCGATTCTTTGAAAAGATCAATAAAATTAATAAACCTCTAGCTAGACTAAGAAAAAGACAGAACACAAATTACTAATATCAGAAATGAAAGTGGGGATATAACTACAGATCCCATTGACATTAAAATAATAAAGAAATATAATGAGTAACTCTCTGCCCACAAATTTGACAACGATGAAGTGGACCAATCTGTTCAAAGTCACAATCTACCCAACTCACACAAGAACAAATACACAATCTAAATAAGTCTGTATTTGTTTGTTTGTTTGTTTGTTTTGCGTTACACGGGCCTCTCACTGTTGCAGCCCCTCCCACTGCAGAGCACAGGCTCCGGACGCGCAGGCTCAGCAGCCATGGTTCACAAGCCCAGCCACTCCGCGGCATGTGGGATCCTCCCGGACTGGGACACGAACCCGTGTCCCCTGCATCGGCAGGCGGACTCTCAACCACTGCGCCACCAGGGAAGCCCAAGTCTGTATTTTTAAATTGAGTCAATAATTAATAACCTTCCAAAACAAAAAGAACCAAGCCTAGATGGGTTCACTCATAAATTCTACCACACACTTATGAAAGAAATTATACTAAATATCTACAATCTCTTTCAGAAAATAGAAACAGGGAATAGTTCCTACCTCTTTGTCTCAAGACAAAGACATTACAAGATAAGAAAACCAGAGACAAATATCTCTCATGAACTTAGACGCAAAAATCCTTGACAAAATATAAAAAGAAATACACACCACAAACAAGTGGGATTTATTCCAGATATCAAAGCTGGCTCAACATTCAAAAATCAATTAATATAATCCATCACATCAATAGGCTACAGAACAAAAATCACATGATCATATCAAAAGACACAAAAAAAGCATTTGAGAAATGATAAAAAAAAAAAAAACTCTCGGGACTTCCCTGGTGGTGCAGTGGTTAAGAATCCACTTGCCAACGTAGGGGACACAGGTTCAAACCCTGGTCTGGGAAGATCCCACATGCCGCAGAGCAACTAAGCCTGCGCACCACAACTACTGAGCCTGCGCTCTAGAGCCCACGTGCCACAACTACTGGAGCCCATGCACCATAACTACTGAAGCCGACGTGCCCTAGAGCCCACACAGCGCAACTACTGAGCCCACACGCCTCAACTACAGAAGCCTGTGCACTCTAGGGCCAGTGTGCCGCAACTACTGAGGCTGCATGCTGCAACTACTGAAGCCTGTGCACCTAGAGCCCATACTCCGCAACAAGAGAAGCCACCGCAATGAGAAGCCCATGCACCACATCGAAGAGTAGCCCCTGCTTGCCACACCTAGAGAAAGCCCACACACAGCAATGAAGACCCAACACAGCCAAAATAAATAAATAAACTCTCAGTAAACTAGGAACAAAGAGGAACTTCCTCAACTTGATAAAGAATATCTACAAAAGCCTACAGACAACATCATACTTAATGGTGAAAAACTAGCAGCTTTCCCACTAATATAAGGAACAAGGCAAGGATGTCCCCTTTCACCACTCCTTTTCAACACTGTACTGGAAGTCCTAGCTAATGCAACAAGACAAGAAAAGGAAACAAAAGGTATACTGATTAGGAAGGAATAAAACTGTCTTTGTTGTCAGATGGCAAAATCGTCTATGTAGAAAATCTGAAAGAATCAACAAAAAAGTCCTGAAACTATTAAGTGATTATAGCAATTTTGCAGGGCACAAGGTTAATATATAAAAGTCAATCATTTTTCTATATAACAGCAATGAACAAGTGGAATTTGAAATTAAAAACAGTATTGTTTACATTCACTCCGCCCCCAAATGAAATACTTATGTATAAATCTAACAAAATACATACAAGATGCATATGAGGAAAACTGTAAAACTCTGATTAAAGAAATAGAGGAACTAAATAAATGGAGAGATATTACATGTTTGTGGACAGGAAGACTCAATGTTACCATGATGTCAGTTCTTCCAAACCTGATCTACAGATTCAATGAAATCTCAAAATCCCAGTCAATTATTTTGTGGATATCAACAAACTGGTTCTAAACTTTTAAATAGGCAAAAGACCCAGAATAGCCAAACAATATTGAAAGAGAGGAACAAGGTTGGAGGACGGACACTACCTGACTTAAAGCCTTACTGTAAAGCTACAGTAATCAAGACAGTGAAAGGACAAATAGATCAATGAAACAAACTGGAGATCCAAGAAATAGACCCACATACATGTAGTCAACTGATCTCTGACAAAGGAACAAAGACAATACAATGGAGCAAAGACAGTCTTTTCAAAAAATGGTGCTGGAATAACTGGACATCCACATGCAAAAAAAAAATCTAAACACAGACTTTACACCCATCACAAAAGTTAACTAAAAATGGATCACAAACTTAACTGTAAAATACAAAATTACAAAAGTCCTAGAAGATAACACAGGAGAAAATCTGATGACTTGCAGTTTAGCAATCACTTTTTAGACACAGCACCATGAAATAAATAACTGATAAGCTGTATTTCCATTAAAATGAAAAATTTCCACTCTGTCAAAGACACTGTCAAGAGAGTTGAAAGACAAGCCACAAACTGGGAGAAAATATCTGCAACAGACACAGCTGATAAAGGATTATTATCCAAAATATACAAAGAACACTTAAAACTCAACAATAAGAAAACAAACATCCCAAGACTTTAAGGGACTGCTTACCAAAGAAGATATACAGATGACAAACAACAAGCATATGAAAAGATGCTCCACATCACATGTCATTAGGGAACTGCAAATTAAACCAATGAGATTCCACTATACACCTGTTAGAATGCCCAAGATCCAGAACAATGACAACACCAAATGCTGGTGAGGATGTGGAGCAACAGGAATTCTCATTCACTGCTGGTGGGAATGCAAAATGGCACAGCTACTTTGGGAGATAGTTTGATGGTTTCTTACAAAGATAAACATGCTCTCACCATATGACCCAGCAATCATGCTCCCTGGTATTCACCCAATGAAGTTAAAAACTTATGTCCACACAAAAACCTGTACACGGATGCTTATGGTAGCCTTATTCTCAACTTCCCAAATTTGGAAGCAACCAAGATGTTCTTCAGTAGGTGAATGGATAAACTGTGGTACATCCAGACAATGGAATACTATTTAGCACTAAAACAAAATGAGCTATCAAGCCATGAAAAGAAACGAAGGAATCTTAAATGAATATTCCTAGGTCAAAAAAAGCCAATGTGAAAAAGCTACATACTGTATGATTCCAACTATGCGACATTCTGGAAAAGGCAAAACAATGGAGACACTGAAGTGGTTGGTGGGGGGAGGGGAGGCAGGGAGGGAAGTGGGGGATGAACAGGTGGAGCACAGAGTTTTAAATGTAGTGAAACTACCCTGTATGATACTATAATGGTGAATACATGTGATACATTCATCAAAACCCACAGAATGTACAACACCAAGAGTGAACCCTAATGTAAACTATAGATTGTGGGTGACAATGATGTGTCAGCGTAGGTTCATCCACTTTAACAAGCGTACCGTCTGGTGGGGATTGTCGATAATGGGGAAGGCTGTAGGTGTCTGGGGGCAGGTGGTATATGGGAAATCTCTGTACCTTCAGCCCAACCTCGCTGTAAACCTAATACTGCTCAAACAAACACGAATTCTTACAAAAGCAACAATGACAAAAATACTCCACCTTGCATGATCCAAGATAGCATTCAGAGAAGGGAAAGGAGACCCCATTTCTCCTGGATGGCCCTGCTCTGTATTCAGGTAGAATGATTATCCAGTCAGAGCAGAGTTTGGTTCCCAAGCCTTCCATTTGCTTATTCAGCCACAAACACGTGATGAGCACCTACCAGGAGCAAGGCACAGGGTGAGGAATGAAAAATATGAAGATGAACACGGCATGCAACTGGACTTTGAAGGGCTAATGGCCTGTCAACGCAGACACAAACAGGTAATTTCCATACAATGGACAAAGTGCAGTGACAGGGACAGCAGAGGCATTGTGGAGCACAGAGGGGAAGGGGGGACAAACAAAGAGGAGAGGGCTTCCTGGAAGAGATCTCCCCCAAGTTAGCTCCTGAGAGATGAACTGGAGACTCAGGAAAGGAAGTGGAGCAGGGCTCCCAGGTCAGCCCGCAGGACAGAGACATGAGTGAGACGCACAGGTGGGCGGTAACCGGATGTGTTCAGGAAGTTATGTCAGGTTTGGGGTCACTGGAGACCACTGTTACATGTTTACTCTTTAAATGTCACCTTCTCCTCTAAACTGTGAACTCCACCAAAAAGGGACCAGGTCTCTACATCGTTTTGAGCAGAGTCTGTGGCACACAGTTCAGTACCTCACACACTAATCAATCACTGTTGAATAAAATGTAGAATATGAGAATTTTAAAAAATATTTAATAAAACAAAGAGAAATAGGAAGTGGTTCTGTTCTCAACAGCCTTAATTTCATAAGAACTCAGCCTTTCCCCTCTGGAGGGCCAGAAGCTATTCAAGTGGTTTCCATACTGAAGTGGCATCACCTGAATAGCATCTCAGATTACTCAGGAGGGCAGACTTAACCTCGGGGAGAAGGAAGCAAAAAACTGTTCCAACAGTGCCAGGGAGAGAAGATGAAGCTCTGATAAGGGGAGAAAGAATTAAGTAGAAAAGACAGGTTTAAGAAATGATGACGTCTTAAAGGTAGTGGAGCCTAGATGCCACCCAGGATAAGGTGAGGGGTGGGAAGGATAGGATGAATCCCATTTTGGTGGCTTTTTATCTATTTCCACTTTTCCATCTTAATATATGAACACCCTAATAAAAGCCATGAAATCCACTGGAAAATGAAATAGGGAATAGAGAAAAGAAATACTTCACCTGGGATTTGTTCATTTTCTGTTGTTCTTGGAAGACTGTCAAAACCTGGGAAGGCATTCCTGGAAGAGGAGGAAAGAGGAACAGGATGATGAGAGCTCCTCAACGCTCTTCCTAAAAACTTCCACACGCCAGCTGGGTAACCTTTAATCCTGGAGAAGGAGAGGAAGGTTAACACCTGCCCCTTCGTGACTCCTTAAACCCACAATGTTCCCTACTCCTTTAACTATTTATGTTCCCCTCTCACTAACACAAAAATACTGAAAGCAGAATTATTAAGCAAATGATAGCATCTCAAAATATGATGCCTTCATTAAAACATATAGCAGGGGGGAAAACCCTAAAGGCTACTTTGCGTAACTGTTTTACTACCAAGATGTTAACCCCGAGTCCGAGAATCCTCATAAAGTTTTGAGAAAAGGGATAGGTGCCTTAAACTTGTTTTTTTAAAAAGAAAAACTGTTTCTTCTAACTTGCTGTTTCTCAAAAGGATTTTTTTAATATTTATCTATTTATTTTTATTTTTTTATGGCTGCACCGGGTCTTAATTGCAGCACAGGGGATCTTTAGTTGAAGCATGTGGATTTCTTAGTTGCAGCATGCATGCGGGATCTAATTCCCTGACCAGGGATCAACCCGGGCCCCTGGATTGGAAGCATGGAGTCTTAACCACTGGACCATCAGGGACATCCTCAAAAGGATTTTTTTAAGAGGAAACGTGTGGACAGCACATACCAGGACTTCTGTGTGCCTCTTACCAATTCTTCACAAGTCATTTCCCCTTTCAGGCTTTTTCCCTTCTGTCAAATGAAAAAAAAAAAGATAATCCTGGCAAACCGTCTGGGAACGACTACTCTTGACTCTAAGAACAGGAGCGACAGAAAAGCACTGCCCAGCTTCTGGAAAGAACTGGTGGAGAATGAAGGGAGGGGAGGGTGCCGTTTGGGGTGGGGTTAAAGATAAAAGCTTCCCAGCTGCGGAATCCCCCAGCATCCCACCACTCCCCCACCACATGTCTCACTCAGTCCCAGCTGCCTTCTCTCTTCCAAAGTGACTCACAGCTGATGGTGGTGAAATCACTCCAGCCTCGGCCCTCCGGGCGATACGCTCCTTTTCGGGGTTTCTTCCGCTTCTCTTCTGAAGCTCCGATGGGTCTTGGGTCAGAGGCTACAGGGAGCGGGGGTTCTTCCCTGTGAGATTCCCGTTCCTGGAGTCCCCCTCCTTCCGGCTCAGTAGAGATGCTCTGTTCCAGTAGAGCCTAGGGGACAAATTCACTTCAGCGGGAACCTTCATCCGGGTGCCAGATCTGCCTCTCGGAGAACACGCAGCTCCAGAGACCTCAGGCCGCACTTCTACGACCGCAGAGGAGGCTGAGGACAAAGGCGGGCCGCCCGCGGCTCAAGAGCCCTCGGCCCCTGGACGGCACAGCTGCGGGGCGTCTCCGGACAGCGCTGGGACAGACGAATACCAGTCTAAGGGAACTAAGGAAACCCGGGATGCAAACCGCCGCCGCAAGCCTCGTATTCGGGCCCGAGGAACGCGCGCCACGCCGAGCCGAGCAGCATCACGGGGCTCGTCTTTCCTCCCCGGGCTGCGGGGCCCAATGGGGTCTGTCGCTCAGTCCTCTGGGCCGCGTTCGGGCCTCCTCGGCGATTACGAGGATGGAGACGCCGCAGCCAGCGCGGCCTCTCCCACAAACGCGGCCCTTCCCGCGCGTTCGCTCGGGACCCCCAGTCTCCCCCCATTCAGTGTGGACGCGGCCCAGGCGGCGCTGCCTCTGCCTCCGCCCCGCGCCCCTCTTCGCAGCCTCCGGAGGCCCACGCTTAACAGGGCGCCGACCTCCAGGGCCTACCGCCCGCCCCACGCGCGGCCGCGCCCAGACAGTCCCGAGACCACCAGGGAGCCCCGCCGAGGAGACGCGCGCCTGCGCACAAAGCCCGACGCCGTTTTAGGTCCTCGGCGAGCTCCGCCCACTGTGGGGCGGGGGCCTACCCTCTCCACCTCCAACCACCCCCCCACATCGCCCCAACTCCCACAACCCCGTCGCTCCCACGTCATCCCCACCTCTCCTCGTCCGACCTCACCTGCCCCTCCCCCTCCACGCCCCCGCCCCTACATCACCCCCACAGCACCCCAGCCCCTACCGCTCTGCATCACCATCACCACGACCTGGAGATGAGGGGCCTCCTCGCAGCCGCCAGCTAGAGATTTAAGAACACAGATGAAAAAGTTAACCAAATTAGCCCAGCCAAGCAATTTGTTTTTTCTTTTTTCTTTTTTTGGCATTGCTGCCGGGCTTGTGGGATGTTAGGTCCCCTACCAGGGATGGAACCCGCCCCGCCGCAGTGAGAGCTTGGAGTCCTTACCACTGGACCGCCAGGGAATTCCCCAAGCAATTTTTTAAAAATGTGAATGAAAAAGAAGTAAGGGGGGGTGCAAAATTTAAGATTCAATACACGAAAATTGAAGGTTAGTCAAAATGCACACAAGTGAAGCGGGGGTAAGTATCTCACACAGCCTCCCAGAGATGACTGTGCTGAACCATTAGGCGCGCATCTTTCTGACATTTTTACCATAAGGAAAAAATTCAAAAGGATCATGAGCTAGAGAACAGGCCTAGGAGGAAGGGTATTTAGCACTTTACCAAATGGAAGGGGCCTTTGGGATTGGTGGGAAGTATTCAGTATACTATGTTAGCTCAACAAGTGACTGCACTCAAATACAATTAGTGTTAAATTCCTAGTTCACACATTAGAATAAATGAGTTTTACCTGGATTCAAGATCTTTAAATTCAAAAGAAAGTTCTTAAAGCATAGTGAATTTTAGAAATATATAATCAATAGGGAAAACATATGACAACAGAAAAACCATTAAACTAAAAACTGTTATTTTAGAAAGTTACACATTTCAGTTTCAGATTAAAAATTGGAACAAGTTTAAAGACAAACTAAGAGAAGGTCTTTATAACATACATAAGAAACAAAGACTTTATAATTTTAATGTATTAGCAGCTCTTATAAATAATTGAAAAGATCAACATTATCGTCACTTCTTTAAGATATGAAAAGGGAATTAATAAAAGACAGGCTGTATCAATAAGTGAACAATAAATATATTAAAAAGTCTCTTGTGATAAATAAAAGACATCAAAATTTAAGATATTTTTTGAAAGTAAAATTTGAAAAGAATAAAATAATAGGAATATCCAGGACTTCCCTGGTGGCGCAGTGGTTAAGAATCCGCCTGTCAATGCAGGGGACATGGGTTTTATCCCTGATCCGGGAATATCCCACATGCTGCGGAACAACTAAGCCCATGAGCCACAACTATGGAAGCCCACGTGCCTGGAGCCCGTGCTCCGCAACAAGAGAATCCAATGCAATGAGAAGCCCACACACTGCAACGAAGAGTAGCCCCCGCTTGATGCAACTAGAGAAAGCCTGCAAGCAGCAACCAACACCTAACGCAACCATAAATAGATAAATAAACAAACAAACAAATAAATAAAAGAACTTAATGGCTGTTGGGTTGAGCTACTCAGAGTCTGAGGCCAGTGATTTGTCACAGCAAAGCCTAAGACACTGTACCAAGCTCTTCCCACATGTACCTCACAGCAACCCTATCATGTAGATGTGCTGCCCTATATATGTGGGGAAACTGAGGCTTTTAGAGGTTCAGTCACCTGCAGAGGTCATAAAACTGTGACCATTTCCCTCAAGTTCAGCTCTTAAGCATAACGCCAGATTCGTACCACTAACAAAAGTACCGGTTCTGCCATGCTGCCAGACAAACTTACGGGAGCTCCATCCAAGGGGCCATGTCTCTCTTTGACCATGAGGAAGGACAGACATCCAGAATAAAGAGGCCAACTGAGTCAGAAGAAGAAACATGAGCCCGTATCCTCATGATGTCTTCTTCCCTCCTCTTACACCTAAAAAGTGAGAACAGAAGTGGGTAAGGGGCTTCCCTGGTGGCGCAGTGGTTGAGAGTCCGCCTGCCAATGCAGGGGACGCGGGTTCGTGCCCCTGTCCGGGAAGATCCCACATGCCACGGAGCGTCTGGGCCCGTGAGCCATGGCCGCTGAGCCTGCACGTCCGGAGCCTGTGCTCCGCAACGGGAGAGGCCACAACAGTGAGAGGCCCGCGTACCGCAAAAAAAAAAAAAGAAAAAAAGAAGTGGGTAAGGACACAGCTGCATCTGTATCACTTTCCGTCCTTCACCTTTAAGGAGGAGAGGAAAAAAAGCACTCATTCCCTGAGGAAATCCACCTGGACCCTCCCAGAGCTCCCTCTCTGCCCTCCTCCTTGGGGACTAGAGCATCCCGATAATGCTCTTTCTCCACATTTACTGAATAAGCTGGATTTCAGCCCAAAGTTTCTGTATCTGTGAGGGACACTGACCCTACTTCTTAGGAGAGTCTCGAGGAGCATAGAAAGGGCAGAAATTCAGAAGCACAAGAAAAGCAACCACGTCCCAGGGCACTTGGTTAAGTTAGGGGGAAAACATTCAACTTTGTTTTGAAAGGAAAGGCATGCACGTGAAGTCCTGGGTAAATTCAGGCGCCCAGGCTGGATTCGAACCCCAGAGACCAGGATCTTCCATCACCCCAGGTTGGAGTCCCACTGATGTCCAAGGTCAAGGGTCAGAGGCAGAGGTGAGGCTCCTCCAGACTTGACTTGGGCCCACAGGGGCACTGGAAGGGGTCAAGGCCTCGTCCCGGTTAGGGGGACCCTGCCTGCGGGTCCCCCACCCCTGTGCTCCGAGAGCAGGCCAAGGAGAGGACACCAGCCTGGGCCCGGGAGCAAAAGAGGTCGGGAAAACTGCCGGGACCTGAGGGGAGGCATGCTGGGAGTCACCCCCGGGGTCCTGCCCCTCCCTCCGCACAGCTCAGCCACCCGCTGGCCTCCGGGCTCCACCGCGGGCTGACTGATGAGAGCCTGGGGGAAGGAAGCAAGATGGCGGCCGAGGAGAAGGCGGGAAGAACTTCAGAGACTCAGCCAATCCAGAGGGAGAATCGCGTGGACAGCCTGCCTCAGCCAATCCTAGGAGAGCAGAATGGCTCTTGGAAACTCCGCCTCAGCCAATCCTGAGGGAGCAGAAGTGAGTGTGGAGAGCTTTCCTTAGCCAATCCCGAGGGAGCAGTATCGGGAGTGGAGAACCTGACTCCGCCAGTCTTGAGGGAGCAGTCCAGCGACGGGCCTGCTTCAGCCAATCCCGAGGGTGCATAGGGCATATTGGGCAAGCTCTTCAACCAATGAGAGAACGTTGTTCATCCCTCCAAGATCTCTTTGTAAAAACCACTTCAGGCTGCGTACGTTTTTTCTGGGGTTGCGGGAACTGGGTTATCACTCAGATACGAGCTTGTCTTAGGAAATATAAGTTCTCAGTAATTAATGTTTAACAGTAATGTCGTCTGAGCCAAGAAAGACTACCTACTTGGTTCTTTCTCTCCCATAAACCTGTATTCCTGGGAAAATCTCCCAGGATCCTCCAAAGGATTTAAACCATCGCAAAATGGGAATTATAAGGAATTGGGGGAAATTGTCATGCAAGCATCCTTATTTTACACCTGAAATTGGCTGTGCTGTCAATAGGATTATTTTTTTTAACTGTATTTTTTTAAGATAAAAATTCACTTTTTAAAGAAGGTACAAAAAACGGATTTCAGGACAACTAAGAAATTTTACTTTAATTGCAAGTCATTTGATTCCTATACTATTTTGCTTTCTATGTAGGTGGTAATATTGCCTGCTTACTAAGAAATAAATTCCTTTCTTAAAACTTTGCTCTGAGCCTCCGTGTTTGTAACAACAGTAAGAAACAACACGTTTTGAGCCCTCACCACTAACGAGCCAAGAGCCATTCTAAAAGTTTCTACTCATTTTATTCTAATGACAAAGCTGGGAGGTAGCCATTGTGTTGAGGCAACGGAGGCACAATTTTATTGAGGTAGAAGTGACATACAGTGAATTGAACTTGTAAAGAAGTATACAATATCATAAGTTTGGGTGCATGTATATATCTGTAAAACCATCACATCAAGATAATGAACAGATCAGACTCCAAAAAGTTTCCTCATGCTCCTTTATAATCCCCCACCTCTCACTTCTCCCTGCCCCCCCAACTCCCGCCAATTCCCAGGCAATCACTGCCTGATCTTTCTGTCGCTGTAGATGATTTTGCATTTTCGAGAATTTTTGAGTTTTCTCTAAACGGAATCATACACCTTGTTGAATGGCATCTTGAAGGCAACATAATTATTTTGAGGTTCATCAATGTTATTGAGTGTATCAATATTGTATTCCTTTTAATTGTCAAGTTGTATTCCACTGCATGAACAAACCATTCTTTGTTTAGCCATTCACCTGTTACTGGACATTTCATCCACCTGTTTCAGTTCATTCATCTTATGTAAATACCTAAGAGTTGAAGAGCTGAGTCATAAGGTAGATGTATATTTAACACTTTAAAAACTGCCAAACAGATCGTTTTACATTCCCACCAGTGATGTATGAGAGTTTAAGTAGCTCCACATGCTTGCCAGCGTTGGCTATGGTTACTTTATTTAGTTATAGCCATTTTCATAGGTGGATAGTAGTATCCTATCATGGTTTAAATTTGTATTTTCCTAATGACTGATAATGCTGAGCTTCCTTTCACATGCCTAATTGCCATCCATATAGCTACTTTAGTGAATTGTCCAAATCTTTTGCCCATTAAAAAAAATGGGGTCCTTTGTTTTCTTATTATAGAAAGTTTAGGTTTTTTTAAAGTTGAAATGCATAATTTAATTATTAGAAATAATCAGTAAATCTTTATATCCACTAATAGAATAAAATACAAATTACATAGTCAGCACAATTCAGTGCTTACAAGCTATGAGGAGAATGCAAAACAATAAAGAACAGCTGCTCAGTTAATCAAACATTTCCATTTTTATTAACTGGAGAACTATATGGCAATCATTTAAATTGAAAAGAACTGTGTTTGGTGGATAATACATTTAACCATTCCGGATACTTTCTTCAGTGAAATATTTGTTTTCATCCTGTTATCAGATTATTTTTATTGTTGGGAATTTTTAAAAATTGAAGTATAGTTAATTAACAATTTTATATATTTCTGGATACAACCCCTGTATCAGATATGTGACTTGTAAATATTTTCTCCCAGTTTTATCATTCTCTTAACAATGTCTTTCAAAGTTCTTGATTTTAATAAAGTCCAATATATCATTTATTTTCTTTTATGGATCTTGTATCTAAAAAAACCTTGTCTAACATTTCTAAATGTTCAGAAAAATTTCTCCTATGTTTTATCAGAAGCTTCACAGTTTTAGGTTTTACATTAGGTCTCTGATCTAAGTTGAGCTGATTTTGGTACCTTGAGAGAGGGGTGGATAAAAATACAGTTTAATCCAGTGTTCCAACAGGAATTAAGAAGAAGAAAATAGAATGATGGAAAGGCAATATTATAAGGTACGGTCTAAGAACTTTCCAGATTTATGAAATATGTTCATACATCAATTCAGAAAATAAAATAGGTTCTGTGCCAGACAAAATTTAAAAATACACACCTTCCCATTAGACTGCTGTCTTCTTTTATTAATAGGAGTCTTCTGAGTATTTTAGACATTGCAAATATTCTCCCCCTCTGATATCTGTTTATTGAGTTTATCTCTGGAGTCCTTCATAGTACAAATTTACAAACTTGAAGTAATCAAATTCATCAATTTTTTGCCTCATGGCTATGTATTGGAGTTTTGTTCAGTCCTTTCCTACCCTGAGGTCATAAAGATATCACCTACATTTTGTTCTGATAATATTACGGTTTTACTTTTACATTCAGTTCTTTAATGTATCTGGCATCCCCTTTTTTATACAAGGTTAAATAGCAATCCAATATTATCAGCCAGCTGCCCTAACATCATCTGCCGAACAGTCTGTGCTTTCCTCCTATTGGTAGGGTAAGTTACCCCCTCTTTACGCTTCTTCTTCCACAGAAATTTATCAAGGCCTTCAAAAAGCTCAACTGAGGGCTTCCCTGGTAGCGCAGTGGTTGAGAGTCTGCCTGCTGATGCAGGGGACATGGGTTCGTGCCCGGGTCTGGGAAGATCCCACATCCCACATGCCACGGAGCGGCTGGGCCCGTGAGCCATGGCCGCTGAGCCTGCGCATCCAGAGCCTGTGCTCTGCAACGGGAGAGGCCCCAACAGTGAGAGGCCCACCTACCGCAAAAAAAAAAAAAAAAAAAAAAAAAAAAAAAAAAAAAAAAAGCTCAACTGAAAATTTTATTGAAATTGCATTGAATTGGGGGAGAATTGACATCATTCCTTCCAAGTCTTTCCTTCCAAGCGCATGGAATACCATTTACTAGGATTGCGTTAGGATTGCTGGGTTGCAATTACAAATGCAATTGCAGAGACACACTGCTGATATTTGCAGGTTGATCTTGTATGAACACTTCTATAAGTTCTAGTATTTTAGCAATGGATTCTTATGTTTTTCTAGATCATGTTATCCGAGAAGAATGACATTTTTATTTCTTCCACTTAAATTCTTACACCACCTCTTCCCTTGCAGGGAAACTCCAGCACTATGTTAAACAGTAGCAGGATGGTGGATACACTTGTTTCCAGTTCTAAATGAAATCAATCTAATGTTTTCCCAACAAGTGTAAAGTTTGTATAGGTTTTTGTTATATACCCCTTACAAGGCTAAGGAAGTTTCCCTCTATTTCTAATTTGTTGAACTTGATCTAATGTTCTTTTTGTATCAGTTGTAATATATGAAGTTGATGACTAATATATACAGTTTAAATAGTTATATATAACTGTAAAATATAATTAGTATATATTATTCATAGTAACATGTATAATATATAGGCACACTATGTGTGTGTGTATGTATACATATATTATGTATGGTGAAATATATAATTTTATATAGTTATATATACACAGAACTTGATGACTAATATGTACAGTTTAACAACATTCAAAAATATTGTTTTAGGGCTTCCCTGGTGGTGCAGTGGTTGGGAGTCCGCCTGCCGATGCAGGGGACACGGGTTCATGCCCGGGTCCGGGAAGATCCCACATGCTGCGGAGCGGCTGGGCCCGTGAGCCATGGCTGCTGAGCCTGCACGTCTGGAGCCTGTGCTCCGCAACGGGAGAGGCCACAACAGTGAGAGGCCCGTGTATCGCAAAAAATAAATAAGTAAATAAAAATAAAAATGGAATAATTAATGACGTGGGAAAAATATTTTTTAAAGAATATTGTTTTAGAGGGGCTTCCCTGGTGGCACAGTGGTTGAGAGTCCGCCTGCTGATGACAGGGGACATGGGTTCGTGCCCCGGTCCGGGAAGATCCCACATGCCGCGGAGCGGCTGGGCCCACGAGCCATGGCCGCTGAGCCTGCGCGTCCGGAGCCTGTGCTCCACAATGGGAGAGGCCCGCGTACCGCAAAAAAAAAAAAAAAAAAAGAAAAAAAATTGTTTTGGAGACATAACTATGTAGTATAACTCTAAAAACAAACACAGGAATGATGAACAACAAATTAATGATAATAATCACTTCCATAGAGGAAAGGAAGAGAATGAAACTAGAGAGGGAAATGTAGATGCGTTCTTCTGTGCCTGTAATGTTTGTTTCTAACAAAATAAAAATGCTGATGCAATATAGGAAAACATTAAGTCTGGATATAGATGAAAGATTCACGGTTATTCATTATAGTATATTCTCTACACCAGTTATTTTTACATTTTTAGTTAAAACAATTGCATTCTGTTTTACACATCAGGTTGCTAAAGATCAAGAGGTTTGCTAATACGTACTGTTGGCAATGGTGTGGGAAAACAGGAGCGAGTGTGCTGCTGGTGAGAGTGTACACTGTTATAGTTACTTGGGCAAAGCTCAGCACGAATGTACCCTCTGACACAGCAATCCCACCCCTAGGAATTTATCCTACCTGTCACATTAACAAGTGTGGGCAGAGGACATACATGCCTTCCAACATTGGTTGTGGTAGCAAAAGGCAGGAAGCATCCAAGGTGTCCATTAAAGGGGATCTGAGTGAAAAACAAACAAACAAACATTCATACAATGCAACTATGTAGCATTAAAATGAAGAGGTAAATCTCATTGTGTTGATATGGAACTAGCTTCAGGAAATATGGTTAAGAGGATAAAAGCATTGTGTTTAGTAAGGCACCATTCGTTTAAAAAGAAGGGAGGGATATATAGGTATTTGAATATGAACATAGTTTCTGTGATTCACACGAGAGGTTAATAACAGCAGGTGCCTTTCAGGAAGGGAATGGTGAGCAGGTGGGGCTCTGGAATAGCTATGAGAAAAAGAATAACATTTTTTGCCACTCCTAATTAAAGCCTTTTAACATGTTTGAATTTTTATGATATGCATGTATTAATTTTTCAAAAATATAAAATCATTTGTATTAATGGTCTTTTAATGTCCATGTCATCCTTTTATCCTGCCTTTATTAGTAGCAGTTTCTAAAAAGGTAGTCTGTCTTTGCTTCCTTTGGGCTGGGGAGGTTATGGGGCTTTGAAGATTAAGATGGGCTGAGAGGCCCCCCAACTCAGTAAAGAATGGTCACTAGCTGGAGACCACCCCAAACCGGGTGTCTCTAGGTCTACACGTCACCCATTCAATGATTCATTCATTCAGGCATGTTTATTGTACAGACTGTTTTTACTAAAAGGCACTGCGCTGGTCAGTGGGGAGAGATCCAAACAAACTCTGTCCTTGCCTTGTTGGATCACATGATCCTTCTCATGAAGGAGACAGTCATTAAACCAATAACACAGATAATAATGTAACTCGTGAAAAGAACTGTGAAAGATAGAGCCCATGCAGTGCTATAAGAGTGTAGAACAGGGACATCTAACATAGGTTAGGGGAGCAGAGAAGACATGTCCAAAGAACAGATGTTTAAACAGAAACCTGAAGGATGCTTTGCCATTTAGGACCCTTTCTGCTGCAAGTACAGAAATCCAACTCAAATGAGCTTACATCAGAAAAGGAAAACTGTTGTCTTTAAGTAACTAAAAGTCCAGGATGGGTCTTGCTAGCTTCAGACACAGTCAGACCTTTGGGCCCAAACAGTCACATCAGGGTTGTGTCTGTTTCTGTCACTTGGCCATGTTTGCCATTTTCCCTTGTGTTATAGGCTGCATTGTGTCTCCCCCATAAGATATGTCAAAGTCTTAACATCTTGTATCTCACAATGTGACCTTACTTGGAAATAAGGTTGTTGCAGGTATAATTAGTTAAGATAAGGTCATAGTGGAGTCGGTGTGTCTTTAGTCCAGTGTAACTGGTGTCCTTATAAGAAGAGGAGACACACAAGGAGAAAGATGCCAAGTGAAGATAGCCACATGACCACGAAACAGAGTTTGCAGTGATGCATCTGTAAAGCCAAGGAACATCAAGAATTGACAGCACACACTAGAAGCTAGAAGAGACAAGAATTCTCCATGACAGATTTCAGAAGGAGTATGGCCCTGTCCACACCTTGATTTTGGACTTCTAACCTTTGAACTGTGTGACCAAAAATTTCTGTCGTTTTAAGCCACCCAGTGTGTGGTGCTTTGTTACACAGCTCTAGCTAACTAATACACTTTGCCTTTGTTCTCGGGAGGCTCTCTGTAAAGCCAAAGTCAGCCATGGAATCTGCATGCTTTTCTCATTCTTAGTCCCCACAATCTTAAGTAAGGGACAGCCTATCCTCACAGTGTTCTCTTTGCCCCAGTAGATTCTGTTATCAGTTCTCATGGGACTGCTTGAGTCTAAGAGGGTTTGTTGTTGGTCATAGTTAAATGAGATTTGAACCTAAGAAGAAGTGTTGGGAAGACAAAGCGCCATTTGGAAGTCAAGTTCCAGGTTTGTATAACCAGATCAAATGGCTTCCTATCTTGGAGAAATAATTCAAGTCAAACAAATTGACAAGCAACAGGGAAGACTTCCTGTCCCAGAGAATTCTTAAACCCTCTGGTCCAAATGATGGGCTCCAGCCCTTGCCAAGGGCAAGGTCCTTCCTGGTCAGAACTAGGGTGGGAAAAATCAAATCTTTACTTCCCTTAGTTGTAAACCTGTTAGTTCACTGGGCATTTCATCCAAAATATGTACCATTTTCTTCCTTGTTACACCGGCATCAAGGCTGGTAGGTCTTAGGTGATAATTTTCTCCTTCAGATCACTGGGATGCAATTTAGTCCCATGGAGAAAAGTGTCAAAAGAATGTTAACTAATTTGTGACCCTGGGCAAATTTTCCTCATCCATTTGGGTTTGTGGATGGGAAATTCTTATGCCTACACCCTGTTATCAGTGCCCACACCCACTAGGATGGCTATAATTTTTTTAAAAAGGAAAATAATAAGTGTTGGTGAGTATGTGGAGAAATTGGAACCCACATACATTGCTGGTGAGAATGTAAAATGGTGCAGCTGTGTTGGAATATAGTTTGATGATTCTTCAACAAATTAAACGGAATTACCGTATGACCCAGCAATTCCACTACTAGACTTATACCCAAAAGATCCGAAACAGGGACTCAAACAAATACCTGTACATGAATGTCCACAGCAGCACCATTCACAACAGTCAAAAGGTGGAAACAGTCCATATCAATGGATGAATGGGTAACTAAAGTGTGGTCTATACACACAATGGAATATCACTCAGCCTCAAAAAGGGAGAAGGTACTGATACATGCTACAGTGTGGATGAGCTTTGCAAACACTGTGCAAAGTGACATGACTGAGTGACTGTGGTCACATATCGTATGATTCCGTTTATACGAATTATCCAGAATAGGCTAATGTACTGAGAGAAAGTAGATTCGTAGTTGCCAGGGGTTGGGAGGGGGAATCGGAAGTGACAGCTTAACAGATGTGGGGTTTCCTTTCCAGGTGATGAAGATGTTTTGGAACTAGATAGAAGTAGTTGTGGCACAACACCGTGAATATAGTGAACGCCACTGAACTGTACACTTCCAAATGGTTAATGTTATGTAAATTTCATCTCAATTTAAAAAAAGAAGAAAAAAGAAAGAAAGAAACTGTGTGTAATTCTACTGCAAGGGTCCAGAACATTAGGAAGGGTGTCTGGATGAAGTAGTTAATATTGTCCTGTGGGAGAACAGATGTGTTCTGACCTCTCTAAGGTTCCTTAGTTCTCCTATGACACCTCCCAGAAGAGACAGTCCAAGTTTCTCAGATACACAAACAGATCCAGAACCTTCTGTGGATGGAAATTGCAGTGTTTGCAGGTTTTAGGCATGGAGCTTCATCCATGGTCTGGGCAGGGCTGACACATTTCAACATTGGGGACGGCCAGGTAGCCTCACCCCACAAATTCTGGGGTCCACAAGTGGCCTCCTGGGGGGTTCCACATTGATGGCAGGGGGTAAGGATATGGTAAGTGGGCACACATACCCATCCTCACTCTGTCTAGTGTGTCTTCCTGTACTACGGAAGCTGGAAAGCTAAATACTGCATTTCCCAGACTCCCTTGCTGCTAGGGTTCTTGATTCAAATTAGACTTGGCCAGTTAGATGCACTTGTGTGTGACTTGCCAAGTGGAGGAAAGGAGAGTGTATCTTCCTGTTGCTTTGAGCACTGTGCTGGCAAGCACTCAACGTGGCAGCAAGACCCTGGTTCCTCCCTGATCCAATTTGTGCCCAAAGAGAGTTCACTTAATGGTCCTGAGATGCCCCATGTTGTCTGTTCCCAGACAAAGTTCGGTTTTTTGGGTTTTGGGGTTTTTTTTTTTTTTTTTGCGGTATGCGGGCCTCTCACCACCGTGGCCTCTCCCGCTGCGGAGGACAGGCTCCCGACGCGCAGGCCCAGCGGCCACAGCCCACGGGCCCAGCCGCTCCGCGGCATGTGGGATCCTCCTGGACCAGGGCGTGAACCTGCATCCCCCGCATCGGCAGGCGGACCCCCAACCACAGCATCACCAGGGAAGCTCCAAAGTTCGCTTTTACATGCTGACCTGCATTTCACCACAGCTCTGCTCTTCCCTGACCAACCATTCAGTCATGTTTTCTACTCTGTCAGTTTCCCCCTGTTTCACAGAGACCTACTTCCTGAAGCTGCCCATTCTCTTGCTCAAATTGGACTGATGTATAGCTGTTGGTCTGGGCAGCTATTTCTCCCAGACTAGCTCCACTGTTTCCTACATTCCGTATTTTTCTCTTTCTTGGTTGATTCTTTCCATTTCTGACATGCTTCCTAACATGGATTTAATGGAAGGTAAAATTTCTGAATACTTGCATATCTAAAAATATCATTATTTGTCCTCATAACTAGAATAGCTTGGCTGGATATAGAATTCCAGACGGAAAATTATTTTTTCCTTAGGAAAAAAAAATCCACCTAGTAGCATTGAGCACCCCAGCACCCAAATTGTGGTCCCTATATATCATTTCCCTCTAAAGGAATCAGGGCTTTTGGAGAATTGGCTGATTACAGGTTTGGGGTAGGAAATTGTCAAGGTAAGCCTGGGACATCTTGTCATACCAGGAAGTAAGGAAGCTATCAAAGATCATTAGTGTTGAGTAAAAAGACATAGGAGCCACCTTCAAGAGGCCCCAATTAGCTATAGATGGAACAATTTGAACATTAATAAGAATAGTAACTGCAAGGGGTTAAAATGATCCTCAAAAAATCAACTCTTTGAAACCTGTGGAGGATGCTAGAGAACCAAGTTTTTGAAAACTGATAAAGAAAAAGTATCAACTCAGAAACAGAGTAGAAAAGTGGTTGCCAGAGTTGGGGGTGGGGGAAATGGGGAGGTGTTAGTCAAAGGGTAAAAACTTCCAGTTATAAGTTCCAGGAATCTAATGTACAGCATGGCGAGTGCAGTTAACAACACTGTATTGCAAACTTGAAAGTTGCTAAGAGAGTAGATATTAAATGTTCTCATCACAAAAAATAATAGTGGTAATTATGTGAGGTGGCTCATCTGTTAACTAACCTTATTATGGTAATAATTTTGAAATATGTATGTATATTAAATCATCACACTGTACATCTTAAACTTACACGATGTTATATGTCAATTATATCTCAATAGAGCTGGAAAAAAAATAAAATGCATTAACTTATTTTAAAAAGAAGAAAAAGACTCAAACATTTTTTCCTGTCTTTCCTACACAAACTGTACCTCAAGGTACGAAATAGTTGATGAGGAAAATCTTCTATTTTGGGAAGTAAGCAGCTAATACATGAGAAAGAAGTGATAGACTATAGTCATTTTGTAACCCCTAGTGAATTATCATATCTATGCAATAATCATCAATAGTGCTAATGCCACAACAGGAGAGACATCCAGACACGTATGTGTCTCCTGATGGAAGTAAACACCACCACCAATGAAGCAGTCTTGTTGGGGGGGGCAACATGAATTTGATTAATTTTCAAAAACTCAGGGTAAAATGTTAATAACACGACACGTCCACACTCAGCAAAGTCCAGACTGTGGGAACCTCTGTAGGACAAAGGATCTAGTCTCCCCAACAAATAAATTCCAGGTGGAAAAAGTAAGATTTGGGGACCCTAAAGATTAAGAGAGACTAAGAGTGCTTCCCTGGTGGCGCAGCGGTTGAAAATCTGCCTGCTAATTCAGGGGACACGGGTTCGAGCCCTGGTCTGGGAAGATCCCACATGCCGCGGAGCAAGTAGGCCCATGAGCCACAACTACTGAGCCTGCGCGTCTGGAGCCTGTGCTCCGCAACAAGAGAGGCCGCGCTAGTGAGAGGCCCACGCACCGCGATGAAGAGTGGCCCCCACTTGCTACAACTAGAGAAAGTCCTCGCCAAAAATAAATAAGTTAATTAATTAAAAAAAGAAAAAAAACTAAAAAAAAAAGAGAGACGTAAGAGATAAATCAACAAATTGCAATGTAAGGACCTTATCTGGATCCTGAGTCAAACAAACTGTTAAAACACACATACAGGGGCTTCCCTGGTGGCCCAGTGGTTGGGAGTCCACCTGCCGGTGCAGGGGATATGGGTTCATGCCCCGGTCTGGGGTGATCCCGCATGCCGTGGAGCAGCTGGGCCTGTGAGCCATGGCCGCTGAGCCTGCGTGTCCAGAGCCTGTGCTCCGCAACGGGAGAGGCCACAGCAGTGAGAGGCCCGCGTACCGGAAAAAACAAACAAACAAACAAACAAGCAAAAAAAACCCCATACATTTATGAGACAATGAGCAACATCTGAACACTGAATACTCGATGGTATTGAACAATTTTTGTCAGTAATTTTAGGCATTAAAATGGTATTGTGGTTTGTGTTTCTTTAAGAATCCTTACCTTTTAGAGATACACACTCAAATAGTTACAGATGAAATGATAAGATGTCTGGAATTTGCCTCCAAAAAATCAAGGCACTGGAAGACAGGGAGGTCAGCAGGAGCGTAGGTGAAGCAAACTTGGCCATAAGTTGACAATTCTTGAAGGTAGGAGATGGACACAATGCATTTGGTAGACTATTCTTTCAAGTTTTGTATATATTTGAATTTTTCCAGAGTAAATCTCAAAGTACAAAGAAGAGTAATTTCCCTAAGAAGGTTGCAGGCTTTGCTCCAGTTATGCTAATGAGGAATCTGATGTCAGTTGTATCTCTGTTCTTCTGCAGGTGACTGATTTTTCCTCTCTAGAAGCTTTTAAAATCTTCTCTATATCTGTTGTCCTGGATTTTCATGAGATTACATCTATTAATGGAATTCCATTCATTCTGCACAGCACTTGGTGGACCTTTTCATTCTGAAGACCTGGGTCCATGACCTCTAGGAAATTATCATCTTTTATATCTGTTAATTTCTTCAATCACGATTTTCTTTTTTATTTCCTTCTGGAAAAGTTCGGTGTGGAGAGTCTTGAATTCATCCTTTGTGTCACTATTTCTGCCTCTTCCTTCTGCTCTATATTCTGAGAGATAAACTTTAACTTCTAATTTTTCTTTTGTTTTTCTTTTCGGCCATTATTTTTAATTGCCAGGTTTTTTTTTTTTTTTTGTACCCTGATGTTCCTTTTTCCTAACATCCAGTTCTTATTTCATACAGGCAATGTCTTCATGAATCTCTGATATACTATTGGTTGGGGGGAGGGGCTTAAACAACAGAAATTAATTTTCTCCCAGTTCTGGATCCTAGAATTCCCAGATCAAGGTCCAGCAGGGTTGGTTTCTGATGAGAGCTGTATTAGTCAGTGTTCTCCAGAGAAACAGAATCAACAGGATCTACATGTGGGAAGAGATCCTTATACGGAATTGGCTCACATAAATATGGAGGCTGAGAAGCCCCAAGATATGCAGTTGACATGCTGGAGACCCAGGAGAGCTGATGCTATAGTTCCGGTCTGAGTCCAAAGGCAGCACACCAATGTCCCAGTTCAAAGGGGGAATTCTCCCTTACTCAGCCTTATTGTTCTATTCAGGCTGCCAACATATTATTATATTCAGGCTTTGTTGAGTGACACAGCCAACATTTGAACTATTGATTCAGACATTAATCTCATCCAGAAACACTCTCTCCGACCAGCCCAGAATAATGTTTGACCGTATATTTGGGCACCCCATGGCTCAGTCAAGTTGACAAGTAAAATTAATTATAAGAGTGGTGCTTCTGGCTTGTACAGGGCCACCTTCTTGCTGTGGCTTCACATGGCACAGAGGCGAGAGAGAGACAGAGAGAGAGTCAGAGAGAGAAAGACTCTTTGGTGTCTCTTCTTACAAGGACAATAATCTTATTGGACTAGGGCCCCACCCTTATGACCTCATTTAACTCTAATTGCTTCCTTTCTCCAAATACAGACATACTGGGGAGTTAGGACTTCAACATACGGATTTGGGGAGGACACATACCTTCAATCCATAATGCTGCCTGACAAGTTATCACAACTTTGCAGCTTAAAACTTACCCATTTATTATCTCAAAGTTCTTTAAGTAAGAAGTATAGGTAGGCTCTGCTGGATTCTCTGCTCAGGGCTTCACAATGCCAAAGTCAAGGTGTTGTCCAGGCTGGGCTGTCACCTGGAGACTCCTGGGAAGAATATGTTTCTGAGCTCATGCAGGCTGCTGACTGAATTCAGATGCTTGAGGATGTAGGACTGGAGCATCACTTTCTTTCTGACTGTGGCACAAGAGCTTTCCTCAGCTCCTGGAGAAAAATTCCTGGGCATGTGGCCCCCTCTGTATTCAAGCCAGCAAGCACTGTTGAGCTTCAAATCTCTTTCTTCCTTTTCTGCTACCAGCCAGAGAAAACTCATTGCTTTCAAAGGTCTCGTGTGTTTAGGTCAAGCCCACCCAGTGTTGCAATACAAGGAAATGTCATTACTAGAATGATATCTCTTCCCATTCATAGGTCCCCCCCAACCTCAAAAGGGAGGCAACCATACAAGGGTGAAGGTCATTGGGGGTCATTCTTAGAATTCTGCCTTCCACACTCTCACAGAATTAATCCTACCTGTGATGACAGAATTGGCCCACACCCATGAAATTCCATCCTGCTTGTGATCTTCCTGAAGATACTAATTCATAAATCTTTAAAGTCCTCTTGTTTCCTGAATTTTCTCTGTTTCTTCCTACACCATTTTTTCCTGTTTATTTTGGTGGTTTGCTTTCATCTAGCAGGATTCCTTCAAATGTCTAGTGGTCCTTGGCTGGCTCTTCTTGGTTGAGTAATAGATCTGCAGGAATATCTCTCTGCATATCTGAGGATTCCTGGAGATACACATATGTTTCACATGTGGCAAGTTTCCCTTCAGGAAGAGCAGGGGGCAGGGGGCAGCCACTCTGCTGAGGGTCTCCTAAAAATCCAAATGAAGATGGCTTTATTCTAGGGGGCTAACACCCATACGAGGAATGATAGATGTGGCCATTAAAAAAATGACCATGAAATTCTCTGACATTCCTACTACTGAGAATTGGGGTTCTACATCCCTCCCCTTGAAATAGCTTTGACCAATGGAATACCGTAGAAGTGACACAATGTGACTTCTCAGGTGAGGTCCCAAAAGGCCATGCAGCTTCTGCCTTGTGTGTGGATCACGTTGGGATCACTGGTATCCAATCACCCCGAGACTTCCACGCCACACAGGGAAGCCCACCTGGGGACATGCTAGCCCAAGTCCAGGTGTACGATTCCAGCTGCCAAGTCGCCCCCAGCTGAGGTCTCAGACATCATGGAGCAGAGAAAAGCCAGCCCCACTGTGCCCGTCTGAACTCCTGACCCACAGAATCCATGCATATCATCAAATGGTGCTTGTGTTAAACCACTAGGTTTGGGGGTTGTTTTTGACACAGACGCAGTCAACAAAACAACAGACAGAGCTTCTGACTCCTCTCCCCCACGACCACCCATGCATCTGCAGCAGGTGCATTCTGGTTGCACAGCGCCCTGTGACCCTCACACATGTAGAAACCTGGTCTCTGCACAGCCACCTCTGAGGGCACCTTCACAGGGGCACATAAGCCCCTGGGATCACACACCATGCCGGCCAGGCTACATGTCCTGGTCAGGGCCCTGTGCCTCCCTGAGAGCTTGAACCTTCCAAATGCAGAAAGTCACGAAGGTGGGCATCGATTCTCTGTGTAACCTCCACTGTCATTTTGAAAGCTCCCAGACTCCCCTATACTGGTCAGGCCTCGACCTGCTGCAGGCAATGGAAACCCAACTCCAACCAGCTTTAGAGCAAAACGCTATCCCTGTAGGGCTTGGGCAATGGCTCTATCCAGGGACAGGAGGAATAGCATCAGCCTTCTCTCTCTGCAAATCCAAGACAGGCTTTCTCCACATGACAAACGCAGCACCTGTTGGCAACGCAAAGCACATCCCACTAACCTACTGACCCCCCAGAAAGAGAATTTCGTCCCCCCTTCACATTGAAGGGACCAATCTAACTCCTTGGTTACGTCCTATGCTCTCCCCTGGGCCATCATCAGGGGGTCAGCACACCCAGTGTGGGTGGGATAGGCTGACCTCAAGAAAGACTTGTTCCATTAAAGAAGTCCACTATTCTGCCCATCAACTCCAATTCCCGAAAGAGTCAGGCACACACCAGAGAATCACACTGCCTGGACTTGAATCATGCCAAATCTTGGGCAGGAGACTTCTGTGTCTCAATTTCCTCGTCTGCAAAATGGGACTAACAATAATAGATTTGTTGTATTAAATTGAATTAATTCACATAAAGTGCTCAGAACAGAGCCTAAGATACAGATGCTGTAGACGTGTGAGCGGCTATTATTACCAGCCCTGGCATCTCCCCCTCTCTGAGAAGCGACAGGAAGGGCAAGAGGACAGAAGGGAGAAGAGGCAGCCACCCCCCCACACCCAGTCCCTGGAGAAAAGGGTTCTGGGCATCCAGAAAGGTACACTGTCCTACCTCCCCAACCCCGCACCCCTGCCCAGGTCACCAAGGTCCACCCTAGTCCCCTCATGGCCTTAGATGCAGCAGCTCAGACAGAGGTGCATCTGAACAGAAGTCTTGCAGGGTCCCAGCCTAGCCTCTTGTCTTTGCTTTCCTGGACACTGGGAAAGCACCCCCCGCCCCCATAACCGGGGGAGGTTCTCACTCAGAAGGGGGCTGGAGTGCAGGGAATTCAAACTGTGGTTTCCACACTGCAGGTCATGACTCATCATGGGTTGAGCTTTTTTTTTTTTTTTAATGAAATAGATTAAATATGGTGGGATAAAAAAATGCAGTAAGGGTTAAGTACTGGTTCATGAAAGTGTGTGTGTGTGTGTGTGTGTGTTTGCATGCACACATGCACTAGGTCACAACTATGTAAAATGGTTTTCTCACTGTGGATTACAAGCCAGTTTTCAAAGCACTGAGTTGGGGGATTAGAACGTTTTAATGGGCTTGAGCACGGAGGCCACTGAACATGCCCACAGTAGCATGCTCTGCTCAGGGATTCTGCTGAACGAATGAACAGAAAGGAAGGGGACCTCCTGTTGGCTCTGTGGAACCGTGAGGAGAGGCTGCACACAGAGACAGTGAAGGAGCTGTAATCTGAGAGAGGCCAACTGGGTCTGGGTGGGGATACTTTCTATCCACGGCCACAGAAACACTTTAGCAAAGGCCACGGGTTTAAAAAAAAATAACCTATTTATACGTTAAAAATAAATAGAGGAACTTCCCTGGCGGCCCAGTGGTTGGGACTCCGAGCTTCCACTGCAAGGACACGGGTTAGCTCCCTGGTCAGGGAACTGGGATCCGCATGCTGCATGTGCTGGGAGAAAGAAAAGAAGAAAGAAAGGAAGGAAGGAAGGAAGGAAGGATGGGAGAGAGAGAAAGAAAAAGAAAGAAGAAGAAATAGATGCAAGCCATTCACCTCTCTGTAAAATGAAGAACCGAGACTAAACTGAATGCTGATGCTCCGTGTTGAGGTGGCCACGGACCACTAGCACTCTCTCATTGCGCTGGGAATATACAGTGACGGGCTGGAGTTAGCCGTGCTCGGTGGCAATTTAGCTATATCCCCCAATTTAAATATGCATGTCCTTTGACCCAGCAACAGCACTTCTAGGACTTTACCTCATATAAGCATGTACATTAAAAATCTACCTAACTGCACGGATATATGTACAAGAATCTACGTTGAAGCACTGTTTGCAACACTGAGAAGTTGGAAACAACCAAATAGCCATTTATGGAGAAGTTACATAGATGACGGTATAGTCACAAAATGCAAATACTTTGATGGAGCAGTTAAAATGAGTGAGGTAGCTGTCAGGGAAGAAAGAATGTCACGTGACTAAATGAAAAAAGCAAGTTGTAAGAGAGCGTGTAAAGCGTGTCCCTAGTTTTACAACATTTCCACGTACATAGAAGAAATGTGCTCCCACACCTCCTGAAGCAACCGTGGTACCTGATGGCTGGATGTAGTGTGACTCTTTAGGAAATGAAAAGTGTGTACTTAACACATTTTTGCACTGTTGGAATTTTTACAACTAGCGTGAATTTTATAATCAGCAAAAAATTAAATAATGAACAAGGATCATAAAGCTTTATTTAATAAATATAACCAAAAATTTCAAAATACTTTATTCCATATGTAGCCAATTAGGAAAAGAAAAAAGTTAGAAGGAAGTGTTTGAAGAGATTACGGGAAAGGGTCAGGAGAAAGGGAGGAGGATGGGGAAATTCAAGCAATAAAGGTTAAGTGGAGATCAGAGGGTGTTCAGGGCCTCATGACTCTCAAAGCACCAGCTTTCATGGGTCACATCTCACGGGGCACTGGGGGCTTCCTTTCCTCCTTGGCAATGATGGGAGATGCCAGATTGACATCTGTGGAATGAATCAGGACTCCAGAAATTTGGAAATCCTCTCAAAACCAGGGAGGCTGTCTACTTTCTTTCTATGACCATCAGAATTGCCTTATTTCCCCTCTAAAATAAAGTATCTGGCTGGATAACTGTAAGCTCTATCAGGGAATAACTTAAGTTTTCTGAATAGACTTTAAGATCCTCAAGGCCATCCATTTTAAACTAGGTCTTAATGCCCATCTGCCACTGAAATACTGGCTTCTGTTCTGATGCCTCCAAATCACACTTGAAAAGAGATTTACTTCATAGTTCATAGTTTTCAAATCTGTGGGGAAAGGATGGGAGGGTCAGATCCGGTCGTGGGGACACCATGTGGTGAGAAGTCAACAATTCAGTTCAAAGGAAGGTGTCTGGGGCCCCGGGGGGCGGGGGTGGGGGTGCTCTGCCCTGGCACAGAGCAGGTGAGCCTGGATACACCCATGTGGCTTGGGGCCTCAGAACAGGGGTCTGGACCACCGGGACCTGGCTAGAACGATCCTCCACATGTCAATGTCCCGATATAGGTGTGCACATTACAAGCAGCAGGTGGCAGTGTGCGGGCCCACTGGGGACTCCCGGGAAGACACAGTGGACACAGGTGGCAGGGGCCAAAGCTCTCTTGGGCCGACTCCTCACAGGCCAATCCTAGCTTCTAAGAAGAGAAACTTCTAAAGATCGTTTGCAGGAACAAGGTGGGCCCGACGCCTTGCAGGGCCTCCCTGAGGCCCCTGAGGAGCGGCAACAACACGGAATCCAGTCACAAAGCTCGTTTGTCCACTCTTTATTAAAGCTAGGTCCTCCTGCTGACAGCTGCAGGGCGGGGCGGCTTGGGCTCAGGAGGGGCACCGAAGGTGGGTACTCAGGGTTGTGCCAGGCGGGACAGGCGCAGACCAGCCCTCGGTCCCACGGGGCTGGCACACCTTGCCCTGGGCCCTTCCTAAGGCTCCTTCTCGCAGCTGGGAGAGCCCAGGGACAGGCGGCACCGCCCAGCGTCGCCGGCGCCTCTGTGGGAACCCCTGTCCTCCTCAGCACCCCGCCCACCCCCGCCCTCACCCAGCCAGGCCCATTCTTACCACCACCACCGTCCGGGCCCCCTTCCCGCCCGCCCCAGCCTCTTGCGCCCGGCTGCTGGCTCTCAGGCCCCAGGGCCATGTCTATACTAAAACAGAAGGAACTAGGTCTAAAAGGGAATGCGGCTGCTTCAAAATTTCAGTTTTCTGGCCCCATTCACACTGGCCCCAAAAGCGTTAAAGGGGGCGGATGTCTTGCAGGTGGCCCGGTGGCTCGAAAGAGCCCAGCCTGGAAGGTGCGGCGCTGGCCGGCCGCGGGCCTTGCATAGCTGGACAGTTGGTCAGTCACTGAGCCACGGGCTCAGGTCCGAACCCCCAGAGGTGTACCACCGCCGTGCAGACAGCCCGGCCCACGGTGCCTCCACTCACTGCCCACTCTGCGACACGGGAACCTAACCAGAAACACCACTTGCTTCTAGTGTAGAATAATGACAGAAGCAGAGTTAAACGGACCCGAGGAGGTCATAAGGGCCTAATCCTGGGAGGTAAGAGACAATCCTACTACCAACCTCTGTCACTTTACACTTGTCTATTAAATCTAAGTGAGCGGCAGGCTCACAAGGGCAGGGCCCCGTGTGTCCACCCACTCAGGGAGAGGCGGCAGCCGGGGAGCCAACGGCGGGGGTCCCCGGCTGCTGGGCTCCCCGAGGATCTCCGAGTATGCCGCCTCCAGCAGTCCCAGGCGAGAGCACCGAAGGACTCAGAGGGGAGGCTGAAATTAACACCCACACAGCCGGGCTGCTCTCGGTGTTCAAGTGGGGTGAAGACAGGGAGCGACTCTGGGGAATAAGGCTTCAAACTCCCTGGGGACCCTGCGAACACCTGCAACCCATCTGCCTGGGGCCACAATTTGGTTTCCGGCTTTTTCTCCTCCTCCCAGGTTCTTCGGGCCATACAAGCCATGGAAATAAATATCCACAGTCGACAAAATAAAAGCTTTCCTGGGTGCATCTCCACTTCACCCCCGACCCCGGATTAGGGAGGAACACGGTCCTTTGAAAACCCACGAGGCTTCCCCTCGCCACGCGCACAGGCCTCAAAACTTTCTGGACATACTCGAATGACCAGAAGGTCCCTGAAGTCTCCCGCTGAGGAACTGGAAGTCATCAGCCAAACCCACTGGAGTAGCCATATGCTCTGCCCTCGACCACCCCACCCTCCCTTGATGCAAGGGCTTCCCCTCCCTCGCTGTAAAACCCAGTTACTAACTCACAAGCCACCTGTCCCCCGGGCCACCCATATCGGAATCCGAGTAAAATAAATAACACTTCGCCTGCCATCCCTACCGCTTGGCCTCACCGCATCGATCCAGTGATGTCGCAGTCTCTTGTCGGGGTGGCCGCCCCCGTCCCCGTCTGCTCCGCGCGCAGCTCTCCTCTCCCCCCGTGCCCCCCGTACAGCCATCTGAGCTCGGCGGCCGGTTCTCTGGGGCCGGGCAGGAGGGAAGCCCGAGGCTGGGGGGCGGTGCACCGGGGCTGAGGGGAAGGCACCGCACCAGGACTGGGACCCTCAGCCCCTGAGGCCAGAAGAGCAAGGGGCCGGCGCGCAGCGGCCGGCACTCGAGCCGCAAGGTGCCGGTGGCCTAGCGGGCTGCGCCTCCGTCGGCCTGGGGCCCTCACATGATGCTCTCCTCGTAGGCGCCCGAGGGCCCCGCGAACGTGGCCGTCGGCTCGGAGCCGAAGCTCGTTCCGCCTGCGAACTCCAGCAGGGTGCTGCCGCGCTCCCCGGGCCCGGTCCCTGCGCCCGCGCTCGGCGGCCCCTTAGCGGGTGCCTCGGCCTTGGGCGCGGGGGCGGCCGGCGTCTGGCCGGGCGCGCCCGCCGTGCCGCGGTGCGTCTTCATGTGGGTGAGCAGGTGCGAGCTCTGCGAGAAGCGGCGGCCGCAGTTGGCGCAGGCGTAGGGCCGCTCGCCCGTGTGCGTGCGCTGGTGTGTCACAAGCACCGAGCGTTGCGAAAACCGCTTGCCGCACTCGGGGCACGGGAAGGGCCGTTCGCCCGTGTGGCCGCGCCGGTGCTTGGCCAGGTTGGAGCGCTGCGCGAAGCCGCGGCCGCAGTCGGTGCAGCGGAAGGGCTTCTCGCCCGTGTGCGTGCGCCGGTGCCGCTTGAAGTCCGAGCTGTGGCCAAAGCCCTTGCCGCAGTCGGGACAGCGGTGCGGCTTCTCCTCGGCGTGCGCCCACTGGTGTCGCGTCAGCGCCGCGCTCTGCCCGAAGCGGCGGCCGCACTCGCCGCACGCATAGGGCCTCTCGCCCGTGTGCGCGCGCCCGTGCGCCGTCAGGTGCGCGCGCCGGCTGAAGCCCGCGCCGCACACGCCGCACACAAAGGGCTTCTCGCCCGTGTGGCCACGCACGTGCGCCGCCAGGTGCGAGCCGCGGGCGAAGCGCGCACCGCACTCGGGGCACGGGAAGGGCCGCTCGCCCGTGTGCGTGCGGCGGTGGCGCGCCAGGTGCGAGCCGTACACGAAGCTCTTGCCGCAGTCGGCGCAGCGGTGTGGCCGCTCGCCCGCATGGTAGCGCTGGTGCTTGGCCAGCGCCGCGCGGCGCCCGAACGTCTTGCCGCAGTCGGAACATATCCACGGGCTCTCCTCCTCGGCCAGCGCGGCAGGAGCAGGCTCCGCCAGCAGCCCCCCGACTGCAGGCCCGAACGCACGCAGGCCGCCGCCGCCCCCAGGCCCAGCACCGCCGCCGAAAGGGTCGCAGGCCAGCCCCGCGCCCTCTACCAGGGAGAGCCGGCCCCCCAGGGGTCCGGGCAGGGGGCGCCCGTCTGTCGACAGCCGCTCCGCGAAGTCCGGGAGGCCCAGGATCGGAAAGCCATCCGGGTGGAGCCAAGACTTGGGGTGCATGGGGAAGTGGAAGCCGAGCGGGTGCGAGGAAGGGCCTTCGCCCTCCCCCAGGCCGTTGCCCAGCCCCAGAAACCGCCTATCCGGCTCAGGGTCGTCCTTTCTCCCGGGGGTGGGCGCCTCCATTGCCGCCTCTCTCTCCTCGGCCTCTCCCTCGGCCTCTCCGTCTGCTTCGTCGATCTCAGGCCCCTCGGGCCCGGCTTCGGCCTCCTCGGGCCCCGCCGAGGGCACCGTCTCACAGGGCTCGCGCCGAGGGCCGTCACCGCCGGGCTCCGCGCAGCCGCCGCCCCGTCGATGGCGCTGGAAGTCGGCGCGGAGGCGGAAGGCCTGGCCGCAGTCGGGGCAGCAGTGAGGCCGGTCGGCCGTGTGCACGGCCTGGTGCCGCGCGAGCGCCGAGCTCTGGCTGAAGCTGCGGCCACAGTGCGCGCAGGGGTAGGGCCGCTCGCCGGTGTGCGTGCGCTGGTGCGTGACCAGGTAGGAGCGGCGCCCGAAGCCCGCGCCGCAGAAAGCGCAGCGGTAGGGCCGCTCGCCCGTGTGGATGCGCCGGTGCGTGACCAGGTGCGACTTGTACACGAAGCGTTTGCCGCAGTCTGGACACGGGAAGGGCTTCTCGCCGGTGTGGGTGCGCTGATGGATGGCCAGGTGCGAGCGGTACACGAAGCCCTTGCCGCACTCATCGCAGCCGAAGGGCTTGACGGCCGCGTGGTAGCGCTGGTGCTTGGCCAGCCGGGACCGGTGCGGGAACACTTTACCGCACACGTCACACGTCGTCTCCGGCCGCCCGGCTGGAGCGGCCACCGCGGCCGGGAACGCCCAGGGCGCCAGCAGGCTCGCGTCCGACTCCCGGCCCTGCAGAAAGGGCTTCGCCTCGGACCCCTCAGCCAGGACCCCGAGGCCGCCGGGGTCAAGACCCCACCCCTCTGGAGTCTGTGCCGAATCCGAGTCGTCGGGGCCCCAGGTCCCAGGTACGTCCCCCACGCCGTAGGCCGCGGACCACAGCCCTGGGGGCTCGTTCTCCTCCTCGGCCACCTCTGCCAGGAAGTCCTCGTCGTCCTCCTCCTCGTGGTCCTCTATGTCGTCGGTCCAGAACCAGGCCCCTGAAGGCGACAAGGGAAGGCCAGGAGAGAGAGGTGAGAAGAGGGCGTGACAGAAGCCGCTTACAGACTGCTGCTCCTGTTAGGAGCGATTTCTGCGGGACCCCAGGCTCTCGGAGCGCGGAGCCCAGGGTCAGGGCGCTTCTGTTCCACGGGAGTGAGAGGTGGTGCACGCCTCTTCCCTGAGTTAGGAGGAACTGTGCAGACAGGAGAAATGCACACGTGGGGGTCCCTCCTAGGAGGGCTGGGGCTCCCTCACCTCGTGGACTCTCCTCAAATGGCCTCAACTAATCCCTTTTCCAGACCTCCAGCTCCCTTCAGGGCTTGCCACCCTGCTGAGGATAGGGACACCTACGAATTGGGTGACCTTGCCTGTGGGTTCCTGTGAGACCAGGGGTCAAGCCCAAAACAGGGGTCCAGGGCCCAGAAAAATAGACGGAGACGCCAGGTCTGTTTTCCCCAAAGCCCCTTGTCTCCTGGAGAACTCCACCCACACACCCCCACCCCCCCACCCCCCCACCCCCAGCCTGCTTGGCCCAAGGCAGCCAAGACTCCAGCACCAGCACGGCCACTGAGGACCTGCCCTTTTGCTTAGCATCCCTCCTCTGGATCTCTCCACCAGTCTCAGGCTGGCCAGCATCCAGGGCTCTCCCTCCCACCCCCAGAGCACAGCCAGGAAAGGCTGCCCTGGGCCAAGGAGACCTAGAGGGGCCTGTAGGCCCCAGCTCTCTGCACTTACCCTAAAAGGCTCCAGCAACTGTGCAGGCACAGCCCAGCCTCCCCGCTAAGCCTCTCTGAAGCTTGGCTTTCTGAGCGGTTGTGCACTTGGGAAACGGTCCCAAATTGACTAAGACTGGGTGAGCTGCAAACACCTTCCCGTCACAGAAGGCTAAGGACCCGCCTTGGGGTCCTGCAATTCTATCCCTCCTCCACCAAGCAGCGCCCTGACCTCTCCCTTCAGTGCAGAGTAAGGATAGGGATTCCGTTTATAAAACAGAGTGATGTGCCTGCCATCAGGATACACCCGGGAGGGAACTAGTATTGGGCTGGCCAAAAAGTTCATTCGTGTTTTTCCGTAGGATGTTATGGAAAAACCGGAACGAACTTTTTGGCCAATCTGATATTTACAAAGCAGGCACTAAGTCACACAACAAACAGAAAGAAAAAGGCCTAGTCCATGGCAGCCCAGGTGTTCCAGAGAACCTGCGTGCCAACTTCCTCTGGTACACCTTGCCCCGTGTGTGTCTACCGTGGCCACGTACGGTGTAGTCCACCTCACGATCCCAGTACCTGGAAGGTTCAAGCTCCCACACAGAGGTAGGAATCCCCTTTCCCACCACTCCCAGGTCCCCTGCCAAGGCTGTGGCTGGTGTCAGCCATCACCTGACTGGGTGAGCCTTCATCACTGAGTCCTGTCCCCGAGGAAGGGTCGTGACTCGGCCCTGGTCCTGTGTTCTGTATGGCATCCCAAACATATGGTGATAAATCACATGGGAAAACACAGCACAGTGCTGAGTGACATAAAGCCAGACACAGAACTGCACAGACATGATTTCTTCTCTGAAGAAAATGTGTATAAAGGGATACAAAAATGGGTTATTTTAGTTTTTCATGCTTTGCAATACTTTCTAAGTTTTCTGTAGTTAGTAATAATATACTATTATAGTAAAAATAAGCTTTAAATAAAGGACAGTGGTTTCCTGTTACTGAGTTCATCTCTAACTGCCACCCATGGCGAGTGAGGGATGAGAAGTGGCTGAACAGCACGGAGAAGGCCCAGTTCCTCACTGTGAAGGCTGGAGCACCCCCAAGGGGAGCTGGTGCAGGGACGGGCAGTTTGGGCCCATGGTCAGATTGGCTGGAAATTCTTCCAGTGAGTCTCAAAAAGGCTTTTCCCTAAGACTCTGGTGAGTGTCTGGAGGAGTTCTAATTGGAGTCCCTAAGGCAGGGGGTTCAAGCTGCAGAACAAGTACAATGTCTTCGTGGGATGAATGTACCCCAGGACCCAGCCAAGGGTCACTGGCACTTGCTGGATAGAAGCGGACACCCAGGCCAAACGAGGGTCCGCCAGCTGGCAGCCTCAGCTACTCAGAGCCGGGGGACAGGCTAGGTCCCAACGACTCATCCACAACACCTCTTCCTTGGGGTCTGAGAGTAGCAAAGCCCCCCACTTGGGGAGGTGATCCTTTGCCCTGCCCCCACCCCAAACATCAAACAATGCTGCGCTCTGCAGAGGGGGCTGATCCTAGGAGGGGACATGACCTCGTCACTGGCTCTGGAGCTGGCATGGCCACTTGTCCAAAAATGAGAAAATATTAAACATAAGGCAAGTTGGTAGAGGCCACCACTGACACCGAGTAAAGGACAAGAAGGGCATCCAGGTCCCTGGCGTCAGAGCTGGTTGCTCCCCGAGACAAGATCTCTGGGAAGTAGCAGGGCCACCAGAGGGGACTCAGGGGGACAGCAGCCTGCCTCCAGGCCAGGCTCTGTCCTCATCTTCTGCCGCCAAAGTGGCCCAGGATCTGGAGGTCTGGGCCCCGGGGCAGGGGTGTCCATTGTCGGGGTTACCCCCGGCTGCAGTGGGGACAGGGTTCCCAGGGGGTTTGCTAGCACCCCGGATGCAAGCCTATTTTGGATCCAAGTGAGGACCCGTCAGGTCTACTCGTGAGACTGGGGCCGAGGCAGAGGAGATGCTCTGACAAGGTCGCGGGGAGGGAGGGCCTTTCCCAACAGTGGCCCAGAAGGTCAAACACAGCTGCCTCTTCCAGAACCCACAGGGGGAGAGTGGACAAGTGGACCCTGGGGAGGGGAAGCTGGCATTTCATCTCCCTGAGACATCCGCTCCTAAGGACTCTGACACTGGGTGAGGATTAGCTAGGCCAGGGCCCGCGCTCCGAGCCTGATGACACTCGCGGGGGCCGACCAGTGGCCTTGTGAGCAGACCCCCAAGGCGGCCCCCCGGTAAGTGCCTTATTCAGGCACCAATAAACGGCCTGGGGAGGAGGAGGCCCCGCGGCCACCTGCCGGGCGCACCTGCTCCCTGAGCTGCTGGGAGGAGGCCTGACACTCGCTCTGCCCCGAGAACCAAGCCGAGGGTTTCTATGACTCCCACCCCAAGCACCCTCTGCCCCTGTCCTGTCCTGTCCCTGAGACCTGTCCCCAGGCCTGGCCTCACGGTGAGTCAGCTGCAGGTCTGCTCTAACCGCTCCCCGAGGGACCCAGCCACGGCACAGGGCCCAGAAGACAGTCGTGTGTGTGAGGTCAGCACCTGCTCCTGACCCTCCGGCCAGACCGAGACTCGGGGTGGGCTCGGGGAGAGCCCCGCCCCCAGGCACAAAGGCAGGACGTGGACAAGGGGGTGGCCGAAGCTGCAGGCGGGCTCCTTGCTCCCCGTCCGGCTGCCATCAGTAGCCCCTCCTTCCCTCTGAGCAGGAATCTGGTCACCCGGGAGGTGGTGGCTCCCGGCAGGGCTGGGTTTTGCGATGGATCTACCCTCCCCACTGCAGGGTCCTCAGGCTGACACGTCCTCCAGGAGGGGGTCCTCCCCTGAGCCCCTCTCCAGAACCGCTGATGGTGCTCACCATCAGGTTCTCTCATGCTGGTGTGCTTTCACCTGACTGCTTTTAAACTTTCTCTCCTTCCCTGTGTAATGTTTAAGCCGGTTCAATCCTGCCTATTGTATTTCTCTTCTATCTTTCACTTTCACACGAGGGGCAGGAACAGCAGTCAAGGAGGGGGATCATCAGTCGAGCACTGTGGGGATGGCACAGGTGTGAACAACACACAGTGCGCTCTTCCAGAGTCTGCTGGAGCAAACGAGGAAGCGGGCACCCGGGCAGGACCACTCCAGACCTCGCTGAGGGCTGCGGGTGCAGGGAACGTCCTGGAGTGACATGGGGGGTTCCCACATCAAGGCGGTCAGAGGACACACACGACTCAAGTGGGACCTACACACTGAGCCAGCCACACGAAGGTCACTCCAGGCAGAGAAAACAGCAGGTACAAAGCCCCGAGGCAGGTGTGAGAGCTTGAAGAGAAAGGCTGTCGGTGGAGTTGAGCCTGAAGAGCTGTGGGTGTGTGAGGGGTGCAGGCCCCCAGGCCGCAGAGGATCCCAGATACTGTGCCGAGTGCCCGGGGAAGTCTACGGGTGGGGGGCAGCCAGCAGCTCAGGGACGCCTGTGGCCACATGCCTGACCACCGCATGCCTGGGCCAGGGGTGGGGTGAGGAAGGCAGAGGGACGAGGACCACTTGGGCCCCAGCTAGGCCCACCACGTGCCAGGGACGCTGCAGGAGGGGCCCGGGGTAGGAGACGTGGTGCCACTTCAGGTTTAGCTCACTCTGAGATGCCCTCGGACACCCAAGTGGAGACATCAAGCAGGCGGTGGGACAGACAAGGTCAGAGCTGGAGAGGGAGGCTGAGAATGGGCAGGTGAGCACAAACAGCACTTAAGGCCCTGGCCCCAGCTGGGGTCACCTGCAGAGAGGAGAGAAGAGGACAAGGGCTGTCCTGGGGCTTGTAGACATGCAGTGGCAGGTGGGGAAGCAGCCAGAGGCAGCAGAGAGACCAGGGGCACGTGGGGTCCATCCTGCAGAGCAGAAAAGCTAATGCGATGAGGAAATAAGGCCAGAGCACCAGGCCAAGGTGACAAGGACATCCTCAGCCGCAGGGAATAGGGTTCAGCCACGGGCAGGGATCTGCCAGGCGACCACACTGGGCATTTGTAAGGAATGGGGGAGCGTACCATCTCAGCCGGGTGAGGAGAGAGGTGGCAGGTAATGGGTGAGGACCAGGGAGCGGGAGGTGGTGGTCGAGGGGAGCCAGAGCCAGGAGGCTTTAATTCAGCCCTCAGAGGAGCCGGGGCACCTGAGCGGGCGCGTCTGGCCGGAGTCCAAACCTTATGCGTGGCCCAACTTGTTAAGAAGCACAAGAGATGAATATGCTTGTGTTGTGCAAGACTATGATCTAGAAATACAGAAACTCTGCCAGGCTCAGAACACCGGCTGTCCTGCCCAGACCCAGCAATTCGCAACTCTCAACTGGCTCAGCTGCACAGAAGTGAGCGCAGGGAGAAAAGGGGAGGGAGGCGCTTGGCAGACAGGCTACAGTGACAGTTAGGAGGGGAGACCTCAGATGGATTCGCTCTGCCCGAGCTGACCCCAGCCTTCGCGACCACAGCCCCTCCCGGGACACAGGTGATGCGTGGAAGACTGTGCCTGCATCCTGCACCCACCTCGGCTCCACAGGGGAAGGCGGAGGCGCTGGCCCAGCGAGCCTGCCCCTTCAGCGAGCTGCCAAACCCCAGCTAGGTTCACAGAGCACATTGTGGGGACCACCCAGGCTCGAGCCTGCAAAAGGATCCACCCCAGGACCCTCCAAGAAGCGTGGAGAACAGGGGCACATCCAGACCACGTGTGGAGAGACTGGCCAGTGGAGGTCTACAGCCCCTTCCTCTCCAGATGGTTTTTCAGATCTGTGCCCAGAAACAGGGCACACCTCCCATCAGACCCTCCAAGAAACATCACCTCCATCCCAGTCTCAGCCTGGAGGCAGCTGCAACATTGTCTGCCAGCCAGAGCCCTCCTGATTCTGAAGGCCGGGGGACAGTCCAAGAGGGTCCCAGAGCATGTGGAGACCTAGGGCAGGAAGGCCACCCTGAAACACAGTGGAAAGTGAGGCCCGAGGCCTGAACCCACTGTGGGCAAGTGACTTAATCACTACTTTAAAAGTCAATTTCCTTGACTGTAAAATGAGACCAATAATCCCTCCCCCGCTACTTCACAGAGCTGTTACGAGGATAGAAAATATACAGGGAAATACCCTGAAGAGTACACGTGTAGGCACAGCACTGTCTATGTTTTTCTGTATTTTATTTTAAAACCTCTACAAGCTGTTCCCAGTCTATCCAAGCACGTGAGTGGCATGAGACATCCAGAGCACTAGGCTGGCATCACCTGAGACCAAAGCCAAACACACACACCGTGCAAGGGTCTCCGCTGAACCTCTGACACACGGGGAACAGCTCACAAACCTCCACGGAGCACCTCCACAGAACCAGTGGTCCGACGGCCTCGGGTGGGAAACTGGGGGTTTTGTTCAAACTCTTCATTCTCCAGATGAATAAAAATGAGGCCCAGAAAGTTGGAGGAACAGGACCAGAGCCAGGTCCGAGGTCTCAGAGAAATCCGACACCCTGAACGCTTCCTGTATGTCTCTCTCTGGAAGGTGCGGGGCTGCCAGCCCAGGCCCTGACCCTGGGCCTCCCAGGGAGAGGGGACGGCCACATGGGCAGGGCAGCCGTTCAGCCCTGGGAGCCGGAAGGCCAACAGCTCCAGCACCTCAGGGCAATGGTCTGCTCCTCCCCTGGCCCCTGTGAGCTGGTAACTTGACAACTGACCCTCACACACACACAAAAACAATCAGAGGCTCAAGGCAGGGACAGGGCATCATTGTTGAAGACTCGTAACAGGAACCTCTAGGTTCTCTAAAGACTCCCCAGCCTTTGGGCCTCTGCAGACCAGAACCAAGAGGAGCCAACCCACAAAGGTAGAGGGGAGCCCCCAGTGCTACTGTGTCCCCACAGAGGCCCCCCAAGAGTGCAGAGCAGCAGCACCAGGGCCGCTCTCTGGGGCCGCAGTGGAGAGCGAAGGCACAGGCCGATGTCTGGTGGAACCCGCAAGAGTCCGTGTCACGCTCACCTGTGTAGACGCCGGTGACGATGTCTCCCTCCTCGGGACGGGGGCTATCCGGGACCCAAGGCTCCTCTCCTTGCTCCAGCCGGAAGATCAGGTCCGGCTTGGGGATTGGGTATCCTGCCCCGGAGACAACAGGCAGCAGCTGCAGGCCCTGCCCTCACCCACACAGCACTGCCCCCACTGGCTCCCCTCTCCGGCCTTTCCAGGACCAGCCTTCCCACCTCCCCGCCTCCGCTGGGAAATCCCACACTCCCTTCCCTCTGGAGCCCTGCCCTGATCCCCAGCTCCCCTGTCCAGCCCCTCCACACGCTGCCATCTGCAGGGTGCCAGCCCTTCTCCTCCGTCACCTGACTCCTCACTCCTTGAGGCCTCTGAGGAGTGTACAGCACAGAGACCAGAGCGGCACTGCAGCTCCCCAGAACATGTCCACCTGGGTCACGGCGCTGCTGGGCCATAGTGGGCCCCCCGCAAGACACGCCCCGGCCCAGAAGCCAGGCTGGTCCCCAGGGCTTCCCTGGGAGGCGGGCTGGCTCCAGCAGCTCCTTCTCCAAGACCCTGGGGCTCCAGAAAGCACCCTCTCAGACAGCTAAGCCGCTGGCAGCCATCGCGCCAGGATGCCTCTTGGGGACAAAAGGCTCTGCTCACCCAAGGACACCAGAATCCCATAGTTTTCCTGCATGACTTCCTTGTAGAGCTCCCGCTGGTCCGCATCCAGCCGTTCCCACTCCTCCAGGGAGAAGTACACAGCCACGTCTTCAAAGGTCACCAGCCCCTGGAAAACAAAGAACCCTGGCCGCTGCCCTACACTGCCCCGGCGAGAGGCAGGGGCGTCCCACGAAGAGAGGACAGGAGCTCACATCAGTGGACACTGAGCTGACCCTGCAATGTGGAGGTCACAGGGACACAGCCCAGCAGCCCAGCAGCTGCAAGTCTACAAACACCTGACGGAACGAGGGGCTTGCAGGCCTGTCACAGCCCCGGGAGGCAAGAACCCCATTCCCATCCAGAGATCAGGGGCTCGGGCTCAGAGAGGGAGAGCGCTCAGCTCAGATGGGGCAGGGCCCGGACTCACACTGAAGTCCAGAGACAACGAAGCCCAAGACCCCATGTATGTGCTGCACGGGCACCTCGCCCCCTCCTGCTTCACCGTCTGCCTCAAGCCAGTGGTCACATCAGTGGGGTGAGGGCCCACGCCTTGGTGGACAAGTGGCACCAACTAAACTGAGTGTGGGCACTGGCGCCCAATCTAACTGGGCTCAATAGGAAACCAGAGCCTGGACAGGTGACAGGCACTCCAGGTAAGGGCACAGCTTGACCCTGGGGGAGAGCCAGGGCTGACGGAACTGTGCAGGCTGCAGGTGAGTTGGTGGTGGGCAACATGATCAGGACATTCCAATGGCCTGGGAAGGGTCGGGCCCCAGGAGAGCGGAACCATATCCCACGGGTTTGGGGCTGGAGACTCCCAGCTGCTTCCTGCAGCCCCGTCCTGGTCCATAGCCTGGGCTCGGCCTGAGGACCACAGTGCCACTGCCCTGCCAACAGGGGTCTCCAGGACAGCGGGTGCCAATCTCCCTGGGGAAACCCAGTCTGGTTAACTGAGCCCCAAATAAAGGGGCAGCTCACCTGAGACCCAGATATCAGGGAATCGTCCTCATCCTCTTCCTCCTCTTCTTCGTCCTCGTCCTCGTCCTGCTCCAGGTCCTCATCCCTCGACATGGCTGGAGCCCGGGAGGCCTGCAAGGCTGAGGGGAGAGACCTCTTGGGGTCCAGCCTTTAGCATCAGGCCTCACTGCCCTGGCCGACGTCTGTCCATACAGCTACCAGGGTCGGCAGCTCCTGGCCACTCCCCCTTTTCAAAACCCGGGCCCTGGGCTTCCCTGGTGGTGCAGTGGTTAAGAATCTGCCTGCCAGATACAGGTTTGAGCTCTGGTCCGGGAAGATCCCACATGCCACAGAGCAACAAAGTCCGTGCACCACAACTACTGAGCCTGCGCTCTAGAGCCCGCGAGCCACAACTACTGAGCCCACATGCCACAACTACTGAGCCTGTGCTCTAGAGCCCGCGAGCCACAACTACTGAGCCTGTGTGCCACAACTACTGAAGCTCACGTGCCTAGAGCCCGTGCTCTGCAACAAGGAGAAGCCACAGCAATGAGAAGCCCGCGCACCGCAATGAAGAGCAGCCCCCGCTCGCCACAACTAGAGAAAGCCCACGTGCAGCAATGAAGACCCAACGCGGCCAAAAATAAAAATAAATCAATGAAATAAATTAATTTTTTTTAAAAAAGAAAAAACCCTGGGCCCTGCCACTCCAGCTGCACCCCGTCGGGTCAAAGAGCTCTTCCCGGCCTGCCCCCCCAAGCCCCCCCAACTTCTTCCCCGAAGACTAGCTCCTTTTTCTTACCCTTTTCCTGAAGACCTGGGGACTCGGCATCCCCACCACAGCTACGGCGCTCCTGGGTCCCCGACGCCGGACTCCGCTCTTCTGCCACCACCGCCTCCGCGTCGGCGTCCTCCGCCTCCGCCTCTGCCTCCACCTCCGCCTGCCGCCCTGGCCCTGCCTGCACCCCGTCCGCCTCCAGCTCCTCCGCCACGGCCTCGTCCTCCTCGGCCTCCACCACCACCACCTCCTCCTTCACCAGCTCCCCCTCCTCTTCCCCCTTTTCTTCCTCCTCTTCTTCCTCCTGACCAGGATCACATTCCGACCCGTCCTCCGCCCTCTCCCGCTGGGCGGCTGGGGAGTCTGGAGTCGTGTGAAGGGCCGCCATCGTCTCTGGAAGGGAGCCTCAGCTCGGCCTGCAACACAGACAGGCGACGGTGACCAGCCGCCCGGCACGCAGCCCTCTGACGGAGGTGGGGTTGGTTTGCCCCGCGATACAGTAACAGCACCGGAGCTGAGGTACGACTGGAGCTCTTTCCACGATCTCATGTGGCACAACCTAGATTCTGTAACAGAAAAGCTGCCAAAGAGCCCCTCACTGTGAGCCCCGTTACGCGGCCTCAGCTCTTTCTTGCAGGCAACGACAGGCCTGGTGTGAACTGCCATGCTTTCCTGGAGTAAGCCAGGGACTAATCCGGGTTTTTATCTTCAAGAACATGGAAGCATCAAGTCCAGGCAACACGCCCGAGGGTGGCCCAGCCTGCGTTTAGCTGAAACGGGTGCACACAGCCCATAAGGAACAGTGCACCTGATATATGGGGGCGGAGGAGATGCTCGCCCAGCTCTGAACGTGCACGAACTTGGGCACGAACTCGGCGGCAGGGAGTGTGGGAGCCGAGGTCTGAGCGTGGGTGGGCCAGGAACCCCAGCGCAGTGTGACGGGTGGAGGAAAGTAAGACCACCCTGCTGGGAGGGCCCACTCTACCAAGCCAGCAGGTCAGGCTCCTTCCTGTGGGAGGCGGCAGAGAAGAGGCCCTGAGCAGGCAATTACCCCTGTGCTCCCCACCCCTCGCTCCATCCAGGGCATCTGGAAAAAGCTCAGCTGATCAGGAATTTGGTTCATCGCTAGACCAGCAAAGGTGAAAAAAAATGCCCTGTGACACTTCACGTTTGGGATCAGAGAATCCTAAGTGCTGAATCATCAAAGCCCCAGTGGCTCACAGCATCCACCTCTCACATCGATGTCGAGACGGCTCAGCCCAGGCACTTGGGAGATGCAGCCACACCGCCTCACAGCATGGGAGCCCGGGGCTGTGGACCCAAGAGGGATGGGATACCGCGGGCCCTGGGGCCACTCCTCCCTCCCAGCTGCGCATTCCTCACCAGCCCCAGTGAAGTCCCAGGACAAGACAGAGTCATGGGTTTTGACGAGCCAGTTTCTGTGGCTCCTTTTTGAGTGCAAACCTAAGAACAGGTCTATCAGCCAGCATGGCACCATCAGTCTCTCAGACCTGACTAGGGCCACTTCCAAAGTAAGCCAAGCCCACTACAAATACAGCGACCCCAGAACCCCGGGAAGAGAGCACGAACCCCGGAGGAGCCTGAGATGTCAGGCCACACAGGACAATGGGGCTGCAAATTCAGGCTGAGCCCAGATGCCATGCCAAGCCCAGCAGAGCCCTTCCTGCGTGGCCCCCTTGCAGAGGGCCAGGCCCCCATCCGAGGACCAGAGGCTTGGGAATGAAGTGGCCCCATGCTTGTTGCACCTCAGGACCTCTGCACATGCCACTCCCACTCCCTGGCACTCTCCTCCCCTCTTCTTCACTGATCCTTTGGAGGCAGCCCCCTGGGCCCCTAAGACACACACAGTTCCCTGGACTCTGCCCTCTTAGCACCCACATTTTAATATACTTACAGAACTGTCTGCTTATTGCCTGTCTCCCCAAATACACACTCAACTCCAAGAAGGCAGAAGTTCCCTTTGTTCATCTCTGAACCTCCTTGTGCCAGACACAGAGTGAGCACTCAAATATTTATTGATAAAATGACTCTAGGGACTTCCCTGGCGGTCCAGTGGTTAAGACTCCACGCTCCCAGTGCAGGGGGCCTGGGTTCAATCCCTGGTCGGCGAACTAGATCCCACTTGTCGCATCCCGTGTGCCACAACTAAGACCCTGTGCAGTCAAATAAATAAATAAATATTAAAAAAAAAAAAGAAGAAGAAGAAGAAAGAAAAATCATGACTCTAAAGTCTGCGGTCAACGTGATGAACATGAGATTTTCAAAACTCAGTATTCTGGTGCCACTGTCATGTTCCAGAACAGGATGACTGCTGTTGAGGGTCCTTCAGACTAGAACCCACTGGAGAGTCTCTGCCTCTAAAGAGGTTACGACCTGAGGTCCCTTCTCCCAAGAGGTGCACCTGCTGCTGACCAGAGGAGGGAAAGACCCAGCAGTCGTGGAGGTGGTCCGTCACCCTGCAGATGGGATGGGGCCTAGCACAGCCAGACGCCCCATAAACCCTGACCCAGCATCCAGAACAGAATGGTTCTGAGAAACGGGCCTCAGTAACTTGGGTGGCAGATGCCCCTCTGCCTCCCCAGGACAGGTGGGTGCTGGGCATACCCCCAGACCCACACACTCTCCTTTCTTCCTGCCAGCCTGCCAGCCTACCAGAAACTCACTTCTGGCATCCAGCTCAGGATGCCACAGAAAGGCCGGTAAGCAACCTGATCATGATAACCCTTCAGGTCATCCCAGACCATTACTTCCATGGGGGCTGAGGCGGGGCTGCACCCTAGGATATAGTGCTGCAGAATTCAGAAGAGGGCATGGGGCGAGGGGGGCGGGGAGGGGCAGTTAATGAGATGCCTGCCTCTGGGAGAAGGACCACACAGACAGAAAGAGGCAAACTTAGAAAACTTTTAGCAACTCTCCACTGAAGTCCCATATCCAGGGAACCTACACAGAGAAGTAGAAGAAATGTGTGGGTGCAGGTAGGTCTAGGCCCTTTCCCTCCGTCTGGTGGCCTCACTGACCACACCTGTTACTCAAGGCCTTCCAGGCTTTCATCTCTGCCCAGAATCCTTCCTTCCCTGACTACCAGGATCCTCACTGTTTGTCCACGGATTTGGGCTCCCCTGCTCTCCTGGGTTTGCTCCTGGTGCAGGTGTATCCACGGGGCCAACCCTGCCGCCCGAGGGCAGCCCCTCTCCTTGCTGGCCAGCTCCCCAAACCTGCCAACACTTGTTGAACCAAACCCAGTACCGGGGTCTCCCCACACAGGCACAGCTAGGGACCTGATCCTGCACACCTCCCCTTGCCCCTGCCCACTGGGTCCTCCACCAAAGGCAGGCCCCTCTCCCACCTCTCCGGCCACTTGGGGCAGCCCAGACCCCATCCAACCCCAGAAATGAGTTCCCCAACCCGCCTATCGGCGGTAGAAGACTCAGCACAGCAGCCCACCGGGGCCTCCATTCGCAGAGGGGGGACCCAGGCAAGGCCCCCAAGGTCACTAAGCAAGCTCGCGGGGGCGCCAAGCCATCTCCATCCCTCCAGGAGTCTTATCGGGCCTCCGCCTCCCTCAGAAGCCAGGTCAGGGCCGTGACAGCCCCTCCTGGATGGGTGTGTCCCCGGGGGCGGCCGCGGCCCAACCCCCGCCCCTCCGGCCGAGAGGGCGGCGGGCACCTCCCAGGGGTCGCGGGTGTGTGTCCTCCCAGCCTGCCTACTCCGCGCTGCCCGCCCGGACCGGCCCTGGGGGTCGGGGCCCGCCTCCTTCGCGCAGGCCCGGGCGGGGGGTCTATGGGCCGCGCCGAGCGTGGGCGCGGCCGCGAAAGGCCAGGCCAGAGCGCCGCTCGGGCCCCCCCAGACCCAGGCCCGACCCGGACCGGCCCGCCCCACTGCGCGCCGCTGCCTCCCCGCGGTCTCCCGCGCCGGCGTCGAGGGGCGGCGCGACCCCGACCCCACGCCCGCGCCTGGCCCTCCGGCACCTGCCGCCAGCGCCCGCCTCCCGCCGGCCTCGCCACCCACTCGCCGCGCCGCCCACTCACCGCGCGCGCCGGCCGCCGAGCCGCCGCCGGACACCGGGGCCGGGCCGGGGCCTGCGCGCCCCGCGATACACAAAGTGACGGCCCCGGAGCTGCGCGGCGGCGGCGCGTGGGCACCGGAAGTGCCGCCACCGGGCTCCGCCCCGCCGGTGCCCACGGGGGGGCACTTCCGGTCACGCGGGGTCCAGCGCGGCCCCTGAGGGGGCGTGCTTGGGGGGAAAGGAAGCGGCCCTGGTGCGGGGGCGCCCTCGGACCTGGGTCGCCGGGCTCATGTGCACTGCGTCCCGGGCCTTGGGGACCCTGGCGCGCCCCGCGCCGCCCCAGGGCCCGACCCCACCTCTGGGGACCCCGGCCCCGCCCTGCCCCTAGAGATGCCCGCGAGGTCCGCCCGCTCCCCCAAACCCGCCCGGCTTCCTCATGCATACATGATTCAGGGGGCGCTACCGAGCGCCAGACCCGGCCAGGTCCACCCGGGCCTCGGGACCCTCCCCGGGCCCCACGACGGTGGAGGGAGGCGATGACCCCTATGAGGGCCCGCGTGCCCTCAGACCCGGGCAGGGGCGGGGGGCGATCCCCGCTGGTGATGGGCCCGCAGTACTGGGGCAGGTGGGCCGGACGTCTACAGCTCGTGCAGGGCCAACGCTGGGTAAACATGGGCGGGGGGAGGGGGGTTCCCAGAACGGACCAGGACAAGGACTGAGGGGGCCGGTGGGCCAGGGTAGCTGGATGAATGCAATAAGGGCCTCAGATCTGGAGGCTTTACAAGTGATCCATGGGGAGCACCTGCCTCTGGGAAGGGAAGCGTTCCCCCAGCAGGAGGCAGGAAGGACAGATGGCCGCCCTAGGAGGTGTGAGAAGGTGAGGTTGGTGGACTCAGGGGACGCCTGCAGCCCTCCCCAAACCTACCTGCCTCCGCCCCCCAGGGGCCGCAGCTGGGGTCTGCCGGTGAGCTCTTGCACCCACGGAGATTGGGCCATGCTGCTTCTCCAGCTCCTACCCCATGGGTACCACTATTCTTATATTTTCACTAGTGACCCCGCGCCTCAAGACGGTATCAGCATCAGAGTCTGACTGGGCTCGCGGAGGGGTCACACCTACCTGAAGTAACAGCTTCTCCCTCCCAGAGCCTCAGCACCTGGCTGGGGAGCTGCTCAGGCCCACTGAGGACTCAAACTTGCCTGCAGCCCCCGTCCCAAGCCTTTCCTCCCCCAGCCCAGAGCACCCGCTGTGCGGCCTCCAGCTGCATCCAGCTCCTCACGCTTATTGTTTGGCTCCTGGTGTTTTAAAAATGTTTTAAAATGGGGCTTCCCTGGTGGCGCAGTGGTTGAGAGTCCGCCTGCCGATGCAGGGGACATGGGTTCGTGCCCCGGTCCGGGAAGATCCCACATGCCACGGAGCAGCTGGGCCCGTGAGCCGTGGCCGCTGAGCCTGTGCGTCCGGAGCCTGTGCTCCGCAACGGGAGAGGCCACAACAGTGAGAGGCCCGCATACCGCAAAAAAAAAAAAAAAAAAAAAAAAGTTTTAAAATGAATAACTAACACTTAAAAATTGAGGGTCTCTCATTAAAAGATGGAAAAAAATCAGAAGTTCTGCCAATGTAGAGCCTGTGGTTTGCAGGGCTCTGGTCAGGGACCTGAGAAGGGCCCAGCCCCTGTGGATGAGCCTCGGCTTTGAGGTGCTCCATGCCCACCGTCCCCCCGACCCTTCTGTAGGCCCACTTCTACGTGGCACCCCCCTCTGGTCCTGTGGTCCTCTATGCTTTGGAACCCTGGACCCCCTCCCCACCCTTCACCCCAGGTGGTTCCAATGAGAAGATCCGAAGGTGAGGTAACTCACAAGAGCAGCAGAGGCCAGGTAAAGGGGAGCAACAGGAAGGGAGGCACCAGAGTCTGCCACCTGGACCTGAAGCGCTAGGGCAGGGAAGGATGCTCTTGGGCCTGCAGAGGGCTGGAGCCGTGGAGATGGCTCACCAGGTGGGAGCCGGGATTGACGTGAGACTCCGCCAACTCTGTCCTCCCCTCTCCCACCCTGCCTGTGCTGCCCACTGGTCAAATCCACTCCTAATGTCGGGGGCAGGGGAGCCCAGGGGATGCAGTCAGAGTCGGGGCCCAGAGCCAGGTAGAAAACAAATGGGGGACGGGGCAGGTAAAACAGGGAACCAACAGCTCATCCCTGCCTTAGAACCCTCCAGCTTGTCAGGCAGGGAGCCCACAGTGCCCCAGCGTCTCCTCAGATGTCCTCTTGGCCTGTTCCCACCTGACCCCTAACCTAAGTCCCGATTTCTTCCCCTTGTGTCTCTGCAGATTTTCACAGGCTTGGAGTCCACCAGACCCTGCCCGCTCAGCAGGCCCCGCCCTCCCTGTCCCTGCCCGAGTCTCTGCCCTCAGCTGACCGCCATCCTCTAGAGGCTGAGCAGAGGCTGCCACCCTAGGCGCTTTGGTTTCCTTCCCTCTCTGAGGGTCTCCTCCCCAAGACCCCCCAGAGCTTCTCCTTCCTCCTGCCTTGTGACAGGCAGAGTCCCCAGAGCTCGTCCTGTCCAGGACACTGAGTGATGTGACCACACAGCCCACTGTGTTCAGTGTGTCCCAGGTCAGAGGTCAACTTCCACCCCTCCCCTGCCCCGCGCCTGCGACTACAGGAGCCGGGTGTGCCCAGGTAGCCCGCCCACTGCTCTGCAAGAATAAGATCTAAGCCACTTGATAGGGTCCATAGTATCTGTGTTTATTTCAGAATCAAATAAATGTAATTCCCCACTCTTGTGACCCCACCTGACCCTGTTCCTTCCAGGCCTGTTCTCCACCGGACCTGGATTGGATGCGTGGGCCTTACCAACGGCCTCGGGCTGGCTGAGCCTCTGCAGATGACCCGCCCCCCACCCCTCCCCCGGGCCCGACGTCACATTTGTGCCTACTCAGGGCAGTGGTAGGCTGTCCCAAATGGGCCACACTTGGTCCTCTCATGACCCAAAGTCACGTGGCCTTGAGCCTTCCAGCCACCTAAGTCCAGAGCTGCCAGGGGTCAGGGCTGGCTGCCCCCAGGTGCCTGTAGGCACAGACCATGGGGCAGGACCCCTGCCAGGAGGGCCTATCTTCACAGGGCTCCTGGACAGCAGAGACCCAGGTTCCAGCCTTGAAGCTCCTCCTCCCCTCCCCCCTTTAGTCCATCTCGTTCGTGATGTTCCAGAAAGCACCACGTGACCCCGCTGCTTGGGTTTTATGAATCTCAACAAGTCCTGGCCACTGGCCCTCTCTGGCCACCCCTTCCTGTGGGTTCTCAGGTTCTCAGCAGCATCCTTCACTCCCTCCGAGGCCAGCAGCCCTACGCCTGCTTTTCCTTCATTCTCAACGGGAATTCTTGATCTGGGTGTGCGTCCACATGTTTACAGTCAGCCCATATGCATTGCACACCCGATGAGCTTTGGACCCTGTGCTTACTCCAGTTGGTGGGGAGGGCGGGGGAGATGGCGGGCCCCGTGGCTCACCAGGCCCTAAGGATCGTGTGTAGAAACGTGTGAGAACCTGATGGGGGCAGAAGGGCTGCAGGTTGAGGCGTGAAAGGGGATGGGAGAGAGGTTAGGAGGGGTGGGACCAGGAAGAGAAGGACCGAGAAGGCCCGCAGGACTCCCTGCGTTTCCGGGAGAACCTGGTGACCCAACTCGTGAGTCCAGACTCAGCTAAGGCCCCGGCACCACCCACAGGGAGACCCACTTAGGGCCATCTGAATTTACTGTGGGGTCTTTCAGAACTCAGATATACGATCCTGCCTGGCAGTGATAGAGAGCCCTTTGAAAACAATTACAAATGAAAACAAGGCCTCAGTATTCCATGTTGTGGGTGATTGGAAATGGAGTAGGGGTTGATGCCATTTTGGGACATGATGGGCTAACTAGATGTTCCTCAGTCCTTCCAACTGCCTGGCTCTGTGAGGGGCAGCTGGTGGACCAGAAACACAAGGACCATCAGAAGAAGGGACCCAAGCCCACTCGAGACTTCTGCCAACACGAGGCTGCCTGGGGAGAAAGGGAGGGTGAGTGGGCCTGTATCTGGGCTGGTCCGCCCTGCACCAGCTGCTTCTGAGCCAGAAGAAGAGAGGAGAGGGGTGGTTGGCAGTGTGTTCCAGGGACAGGGCCCGCCAGGGCCTGTAGCCCGAGAGAGCAGGAAGCAGCAAGAACAAGAAAAACAGAGACCCAAACTGGATGTTGCTGCTTGGCCTGGCCAGCACTAACCTGTTAGTGGGGGTTCTGGAAAAGGGGCTGGTGGAGGTGGGCTGGGCAGCGGGGAAGCAGCAGGGGGAAGGGCTGGCCTTAGCGTGAGCTCCTCCTGCGCCTGCCACATGGGCTGGTCGGGGGTGAAGGGTGGACAGAGCAGTGAGGGGCGCAGGGCCTCCAGGCCCAGAGGAGGGCAAGTCCTGAGGTCCCAACTGGGAGAGCCATGGGCCAGGAGCTGAGGGGAGCTGCAGTGAGGAGGTCCCCACACCTTCAGGAGACAGGTGGCATTTCCGCCATACCTGAAAGATGGCCAGAGACTGGGATGCAATGGGGCAGGGGAGACCTGGCCTGAGCAAGAGCCTGTAGGTGAGGAGCTTGGGGCAAGTCTGGGGAGGGGGCGGGGCCATCCCATGGCTGCGGCCCCACATCTCAGCGCGGGCACCACAGCAGCAGGCAGCCAGCAATGGCATCAGGTAGGGGTGGGTTGTCAGTTACCAAGATGGATGTTGGGGGGGGGGTGGGAATAGCAGGGGTCCAGATGGGATGCAGGGTGCTGTCCAAAGGCTGTTGAGGTAACCCATGTGGACAATGACAAGGCTTCAAGGTAACAAAGTGTCTTACTCCATTTGGGCTGCTATAACAAAGTTACCATAGACTGGGTGGCTTAAACATTTATTTCTCACAGTTCTGGAGGTTGGGAAGTCCAAGATCAAGGCACTGACGCATTGTCGGGTGAGAACCCTCTTCCTGGTTCACAACTGGAGCATTCTCACTGAGTCCTCACACGGTGGAAAGGGTGAGGGATCTCTCTGGAGGTCCCTATTCTAAGGGCACTAATATCCTCCATGAGGGCTGCACCCTCATGATCTAATCACATCCCACAGTCACCCCCCCCCCGTCCTAAGTGAATTTGAGGGGTGAGGGGAGCAGGAAGCAGACACAAACATTCAGTCTGTAGCACAGGGTGACAGAGTTAAGCTGTGGAAATGGGAATTGCTGATGGGGGGAAACCTGATCACTTTGGGAACACCTCCTGGTGCTGTGATACTTGACGCTATTGTGAAGAATTCTGCCCATTGTCCTTCTGGAGGGAGCCCCTCCCTGCCCCAGCCCCTCCCTCAGATGCCTGCCCCTGCCCGGGGCCCCGAGTCCATCCTAGCCTCCCTCCCAGCGGTGCAGGGCAGGCTGGCAGAGAGTGGTTGTGCCGGGTCTGGGGACAGGACTGGACGGGGACTGCCAGAGGGCAGAAAGGAAGAGCAGATGGCTCCCTCACAGCCTGGGTGCAGACAGAAATGACAAAAATGTCCACCAAACAGGGGCAGAGCTTCAAGTCCAGGCAGAAGGGAACAGGCAGGGGTGGGGTCTGGACTGCAGGGAGATGAGGCATGAGCCGGGTGTGACAAAGACTCTCTCCCACACCAAACTTTTAGTCTGAGCCTCATCTCAGTTAGACCTCCACTTTGGGGCTCCCATGTCCATCTTTGCATTGCCCAGTTTTAGCAGAAATCCTGTCCAGTGAGTTTAGCCAGAGTCCCCACCCTGGATATCTGATCAGAATCCTCACCCCCACCATTCCCTGGGTGATGTTCTCTGGTTCTCTCTGACAGTAGCACTACTGCCCTCTCCCTACAAGGGGCATGGAGCGGCTGGGTGGGGACGTTGGTCAGCACTCCTCTGTGCCAGACTCTGCCAACCCACAGCAGGAGAACCCAGGAGGAGCCCAGGAGGACTACCTGCAGGTGGTGACAGCTGAGCATGTTCTAAGAGTCTAGTGGGAGGGAGGTTTGCCCAGCTGGGGCGGGGGCAGCCCTTGAAGACAGTGCACGCCTGTGGATGAGTCTGTGCAAAGGTGGGGACAGATCAAAGCCCATATGCCCCGAAAGAGACATCCTGGATCTCACAAATTCCAAGTGCGCCTAGATGCCTCGTACCTCTCACATCCCGTGTCCCTGCTGCAGAGCCACAGGAAGGCTGACACACAGAATGAACTTCATGGCAGTCACTGGATGGCCGACAGCCTCCTCACCGCCAGCATCCCCCGTGGAGGGCACAGCAGTAACTAGGCAGATGACACACCCCACTCCCGCCATGAACTTGATTTCGTGGATACATTTTTTTATGCATCCACTAAAAGGTTTATAGATCTATAAGAAAGGAAATTTTATTAATGCAGAAGTATCTGATTTATTTTTTGGAGACCATTCGATTTCTTACACCTTATGTCGATGTGTTTTAATTTACTTCTTGGGAATTCCCTGGTGGTCCAGTGGTTAGGACTCCACACTTCCACTTCAGGGGGCATGGGTTGGATTCCTGGTCAGGGAACTAAGATCCCCACAAACCGCACAGTGCAGCCAAAAATAAATAAATAAATAGGTAAAGTTACTTCTTTTCCAGGTGAATTTGGGAAATCAGTCAAGATCGAGTTCAGCACCGAGTAACAGGAAAGATCATTTAAGCAACAATCTATGCACACCAAGGATGAGACTGTCCTCAGGTCAGAGGAGGAGTGTGGTCCAGGGCTGGTCCAGCAGCTCCCTGAGGCCATGGATGACCTAATCCCACTCCATTTCTCCCCTCCCCTCCCCTGAGTCAGTCACTCAGCAGCCTTGTAAGCCACGCTGCTGGGAGCGAGAGGCACAAGTTATTGGTGGGCAGTTTAAATTGCATTATTTAAATTTGGTTCATGTTTATATACTTACTACATCATTGTTTACTTATTCCTAAAACAGATAAATAACTTGGAAGTAAACTGGCAGGGTAAATCAAGTTATGGCCAGAGTTTTTAGTGCCTGGCAGAATGTGGTAGGAAAAAGCCTAGTAGATAAAAAGCGTCCAGAGTCTGAAATGCATTTTACTGAGGTAAGGAATTTAGATTTTTCTCCTGTAGGTCATATGAGACAGAGATCATTTTAGAAAGTGCTGGGAAGGGACTCTGAGTAACACTGAATTCCATTCGGAAGCAGTTGTTACCTTTACTCTCCTCCTTCTTCTGATAACATCAGAGAGAAAGTCTCTGTTTGGGGCTCCCTGGTCTCTAACACCTTTCAGACATTTGCTCATCTCCCATTTAAACGAAGATAATTTAACAACATCGTTTTGTTTCCATTGTTTTTTTTTTTTTTTTTACAACTACCTTCTACTTATGTCAAGTGACAGTGGTTTTCCATTTACGGTAAGTAAATTTAGCTTTTAGAATAAATGTAGCAGGACTTCCAGTTTCTGGTCCAACATTTAAGGAGCTTGGAAGTCATCATCACAACAAGAAAACAAATGAAAATCAACAACTCATCCTAGATCCATCAGAGAATTGAAATCATGGGGCAAACCACTGCCCCCAAGATTGGAGAGACAGACAGCAGATACGGAAAATCACAGCTTCCTAGAGCAACAGCGCCTGCAGGAACAGAAACTGCACTGGAGCCGGTGCTGGTGCAGCAAGACTTAAACTGTAACAGACAAACTGTTAGGGCCTCAGTGCGGTGAGTCTGAGACTAAAAAATTCCGGGGGTTCCAGTCTTAGGAAGGCCTTGCACTTGTGTGAGTTTGACCTCCAGGAGGACCAAATGGAGAAGTGACATGAATGACTGGGATGTTATAAGGGAGAAGAAGTAGGAACTGGGAACACCTGTTATAAATATATATATATATATCCATATATATATATATGTCCCATGATCTAGTATAGTGCACGGCCCCGCTGAGCTCACAGCTGAACGCCAGTATCAACTACAAGTCTCGTGATGAACCTTTTGGATGTCTCAGCCCCACGGAGCCCTCAGGTGATACAGCCCCGGCCAATATCACATGGAACAGAAGGACCACCCAGCTGAGCTGAAAGTAGTTGTAAATGTACACTGTAAACTCAGGACAATCACTAAAAAAAAAAAAAAATTTAATTCTCTGACACCAGGGAATGAAGAAAAAGATTCAAAGAACAAAGGCAAAAAATAGAAAACAGTAACAAGTATGGTAGCTATTAATCCAACTAGATCAATAATCGCCTTAAAATAAATTAACCTCAGCTGAAAAGTGATCGGATTTAAAGAACGTTGCTAAGTACATGATAGTACAAGTGGTAGGTCCATATGGCAAAAATGAGTGAAGTCACAAACATTGGTCCAGGGAAAAGAGGGCCACAGAAGGAGTTTAGCCAGAGGAGGGAACATCGGTGGATTGGTGCTTTGGAATTCACCATCGTGATAAATGCTGGGGAGGCTGGATTAAAAGGGGCCAGAAACTGAAGGCAGGTATTTCTGATTAAACATGGAGAGCTGACCTCATCCGTTTACAACATTTCCCTCCCAAAACATCACTAAAAGTACAGTAAAGGAGGAAAAGGACGTATAAGTCCACATGGACAAAGAGAACAGGAAGGGATCATCAGTGGTTGAGAAATTCAACACATGTTTAAATTTAGGGCAGAGATGGGAAGGAGCGTGGCCTGACCTAAAGGAGTAGCAGTGGGATGGGGACCTGGGGTTATTGCTTTTAGCAGAACTACCAGAGTGATTTTTTTTTTTTTACAATTTAATTTTACTTTAAATATTGCGTTATTTTGGAAAATGCGGCCTGCACATTTTCAACCTTACGTATTTATTGAGATTGTCTTTAGTGCCTAATAGCGATCAACGTCCCCAGAGTGATTCTTGAATATTGAAGAAATAACAATACAGAAGGGAGTTGGGATGAAACTTTTGTGCTTAATTTCAAGGCAAAACTTGGTGCACGTGAATGGGGCATGTGGTAGATAAAAGAAGCCTGAAAATTGTTTGCAACGCCTCCCATCAAGAAGTAGACTCTGTTTCCCTCCCCTTTTTCTGGGCTGGACCGGTGACCGACTTCGGTAAATAGTATGTAGCATCAGTGACACCTCACAACTTCTAAGGCTGGATCCTAAGAAGTCTTGCAGATTCCAAGCCCAGGTCCCTTGAGACCCAGCCACCCTGCTGAGAGATGGCCAGGTCACATGGAAAGGTTACGTGTAGGTGCCCCAGGGCACACAGCCCCACTGAGCTTCCAGCTGAACGCCAGTATCGACTACAAGTCTCGTGATGAACCCTTTTGGATGTCTCAGCCCCACGGAGCCCTCAGGTGATACAGCCCCAGCCAATATCACATGGAACAGAAGGACCACCCAGCTGAGCCCAGGAAGCCTGCAGAACCATGAGAAATAATACAGTATCTGGTTTTGTTTGTTTGTTTGTTTGTTTTTTGTGGTACGCGGGCCTCTCACTGTTGTGGCCTCTCCCGTTGCGGAGCACAGGCTCCGGACGCACAGGCTCAGCGGCCATGGCTCACGGGCCCAGCCGCTCCACGGCATGTGGGATCCTCCCGGACCGGGGCACGAACCCGTGTCCCCTGCATCGGCAGGCGGAGTCTCAACCACTGCGCCACCAGGGAAGCCCTACAGTGTCTAAACTTTTAAATCTTGGAACAGTAGAAAGCCTTATCTCACAGAAAATCCAACCAGAGGAAAGAGTATGTGTTGGTCTCTTGCTTTCAATGTAACAAACATATTCCAACTGTCTACTGTATGCCAGGTTCATCCGCACATATTATTTTCCCTGTTTGACACACAATAACCCAGAACAATAGACCCTCTTCCTCACATTTTAAAGGCAAGGAAAGTTGTCACAGAGTCACTAGCGGCTAGAATTCCAATCCCCAAGTCCTCACTGGAGGACCATCGCTAGTTTCTGAAAGATGGCAGGCTGACTCAAAGTCTGACTTGATCTTATTCCCTGGAGATTCTCTGTTTTACCAGAGACTTCTGGGCTTAGCCAGCCAGCCCCTTATATGGCACAAACACAGCCCAAGGCTCAGCCCAGAGAGATATTTACCTGATTGCTAAGAAGCAGAATGACACCCTGCCCTACTGTCCTTATTGCGACTAACACAACCCAGAGAGACAGGGAGGACTTCTTACCTGGTCCCTCTGTTTCACATTAGTGCTTAAAATAGGTAGAACCTTGAGTCCTAGCCTGACCCCTTAATAGAAACAACCTTCTCCCTACCTTTTGCAAACCCTTGCAGATACGATCATTATATGAAAAACTGAGGCTAATTATAGTCAGTAATTTTGAGGGTTAAACAATTTTTCCCACCGTATTTTTTTCACTTGATGAGCCAGCCTTGTAAGGTCTGGACTCCTTTACAAAATTCCCCAAGGAAGACTCCTTTTCTGAATGTTCTTGTCTCTATGTTTTCCTTTGACGTCTCCCAACACATATGAATTAGTCAGGTCTAGCTGGCTGCCAGCACAGAATGGCCAAGATGTGATATAAACCCAGAAAAGCAGAGCTCCTCCGTGACTTAGGGTTAGGGTCAGGGTTAGGGTTAGGGCTCAGGAGGGAAACTGGCAAAAGCAAGGTAGGGGAGGGTTAGGAGAGGGGAAGGCGGGGATCAGTGTTGAGCAGGAAGCCCAGGGGCAGGGCCTGGCTCATGGGCCTTCCAGGGTCCACACTTGGCTGGCTTCAGGACTCAGGAGTCATCCTGGGGACAGCAGGCACAAAGGGCAGGCCTAGGTAGTCTAAGATGCTATTGGAATGGAGAAGTCAAGTAGGGGTGGGAGAGATGCTGAGAAATTCTGGGGAGAAGTCAGAGCCTTATCGGGAGTCTGGGGCAAAGGGATGGTAATTAAGGCAGGGGGCTAGGCGAGGCCACCTGGAGTAAGGTTGTGGACAGGGAAGGAGCAGACTCGGACAGACCCTGGAACCTGCCCACATTTAGCCGTGGAGCGGAGAACCCAGCATGGGAGTCGGAAGGAGAGTGTCCCCCGAGATTGTTCATGGCTGGGCTTCCTGGTGGAGTTTTGTCCATACAAGTAAGGAGGCCTTCAATCTCAATCCTGCAGTCACCTTCAAGGATGCTGCTGGAAACCCATGGGTTCTGGGAGAGAAGATGGGGAGAGGACACCTGTGCAAACTCCCAGGACTAGAGGAAGAGGCTCTGCCCGTGGAGACTCAGGGGTCTCTGCAGGTGGCCTTCCAAGTGAGCTGGGATGCACTGCAGAACTTTTGTGAATTTCCCATCTCAGCATCACACATCTCCTCCCAGTGATAAATGGAAATGCCACGTCCTGAAGATGATTGCTTAGATGTGAGATATAGATATACACACACACACACACACACACACACACACATATGTTTCTAACTGTTGTGAATTATATTGTTATACTGTTGGGAATTAAAATCAGATGTGTGCTCTCTATTTTTAAGTGTGGCTGGTTGGTTTTTTCCTGTGAAGCCCATCAGAGATCCGTGGTTCAACAGGGAATTCTTACAGCGTAAGGGAGAGGACGTGATGAAAATGCATCACAGCGCAATCACTAACATGGCCTCAGATGTATGTGAAACCAAAGCCACAAACCATACTTAACCAGCAAACACACCAGTCCACCTACAACGGTGCAACCACTCCCGTGCAACCAAAGCACACCAACTCTTTCCCCCAGAGGACACAGAGCCCCTTTGTCCATCTTTGGGTGCCGTCATTTCCCTTCTACCTTTAATTCTCTGTAACTTAAATACTGAGCTATAAAATTAACTACTATGACTGTGTTTTATGTGAGACGGTAGAGAAATGGAAGAAGGAAAGGAAGACAATGGTTAATATGTAAATGAACAGATTCACATCAAAATAAGGGCGGAACGCTGAGAACTATTACAGCCCTGGTTTCTGCAGCAGGTCACATGGTTGTAACTATATTTAGAACTGCTTTCTTGCACACCCAGTGTGCCCCCAGCAGGCCCCTGAGTGTGGCCTCCTTAACCAGAGACAGAAAAGGGGATTCTGGGAAACGTGGTTGGCTCAGCCCAGCTGACACACAGAGCTGCCCCACTGGCCTTCCATCTGTACTGCTGAAACCCAGTTCACGTTTTACATACATCTGTTTAAGAACAAAATCAGCCATTTAAGACAAATATTAAGACAATGGTAGTATAGGTGAATATAATAGATACAATATGCCAGTGTCCAAGGTATGGGAAACACTGATCCACAGGATTAAATATAAGCTTCTCGGCTTGAAAATCACGTGATTCCACAAACTGTAGCCCCTGCCCAGCCCACCCCCTCAGCCCAACACCCGTCTCCCATAGCACCTTTGTCTGGCCCTCGGGGAAACCCTTGGAGTTGTTAATTCCTAACCACATCCAGAGCTTCTCCGGCTCTGATCCTTCACACACAGCGTGACTTCCGTCTGGATGCTTCCCACCCCACAGCCAGCCCTGTCCCTCCAGTCCTCACCTTGCAAACACCTTCTGGACTTCTCTGGCGGCAGCAGTTAAGACTCCAAGCTTCCACTGCAGGGGGCATGGAATTGGTCGGGGAACTAAGATCCCACATGCTGCATGGCCAAAACAACAACAACAACAACAAAAAACAAAAAGACACCTTCTGAGCCAGGAAGACTTCTCCCGTGAGGCCACTTGGGTCCCCGTGGCAGAGCTCGTGGCTCTGTCCCCGCGGCCCATCCCATTGTGTCTCCCTCTCCCCCGGGTTCTGAGCTCTTCAGCGATGCCTCTCAACCCCTGCCGCCAGAACGACCTTCGCCCGCCCACCAGCTTCGCCTCCCCCTCCTGTCTTGGCACCTGTCTGAGGTTTCCCAGGACCAGACCATGGAAGACCATTTGCGCACCAGTGGTTACTCAAGGAAATGCAGCCAGGGGAAGCTGGTGAGAGAGGGGGACGCAGCACAGGAAAGGGGAGGGAGGGGAGGGAGGGCTCAGGCACAGACACACAGAGGGGAGGAAGCTTCCACGGCATCCCAGGCCTCCTCAGGAGGAGACATGGTGCTGCAGCCTTGTCCTCACCTGAGGAGGGAGCTGGGCTTTCACACTCCCACACCCCTCAGGGTTAGGAGCACCGTCCCCTTCCCCTGCGGGTGCTGCTGTGGGAAGCTAGGCAGGGCGGGTTGCGGGGACCATACGTCTGTAAGGACCCGTCCAAGGAGAGGTGGGCAGAGAATCAACATCTGTCCCGGGCCCTCCTTAACGCACACAGATCCACTTGCGTGTCCCATATGAATTCCACTCTGGGTGGAGAACGCTGCCTGGAGAAGGGCTGGTGGGGTCACGTACAGCCCTTGAGGCCCCAGCTGACGCTTCTCATCTTCCCCATCCTTGCCTTCAGCATCTCTGCTGGTCTAGGTGGCTTGTCTGATGGGGTTACTCAGACCTTTACCCCCAAGGAGCCAGAGCCCCTGCTTGAAAGATCTGGATACTTGTCCCCTCAGTGAATGGTTGCTCAGGGAAACGGACCCAGATCTATTTGGGGGAAGGACCAAGGAAACACTACTCTGTACGAATACTGGGAACTGTTGCATCGTAAAGTCCTTCCCCAGGGGACCGGCTTCTCCTGCGATCACTGGGCTCTGGCTCAGAACTGGCTCAGATCTAGGAACTGGGCAAGAGATTGTGACTTTCCATTGGGGAAGCTGACGTTGGCCTTCAAGGTCACCACTTTTTTTTTTTTTTTTTTAATATAAGTCAAGCAAGAGCCTAGTTGGCTGTTCACCCATCTTGTCCCTGGGGACAGCACTGTCTGCTACCCGTCACCATGGATCCCTTCAGGCCTGGGCCTTCTGGTCGCCATCCCAAGCTTACTGCCCATTTCAGTAACTATGTCTGCCTTGTCCTGGTAGTGAAGCGTTACATCTGGCCACTGCTACTCCAAGGATGCCGCCACCCTGTTGACACAAGAGAGTCCAGTTCCGTGAAGGCACTTCTAACGTCAGCCCAGGTCTACAGACAGCAGCTCCTGCTTAGCTCCTGAGTGAAGCCAGTGCCTTCTCACCTGCACGCTGCTTATCTCCTCGGGGAGGGAAGGTCCTCTGGGCTCTCCCAGAACATAATCAACAATGGGTTCTTTGGAATAAAACCGTTATTTTCTCCAGACTTCTGATACTTGAACTCAACACTCTCCCCAGGCCGTCCTGGCAACCCCAGCTCACTTAATGTGGACCATCGTCACGTCCAAGCTTCCAGTGGTCGTCTCGGCAGAGCAGCAGGACCAGCTCCAGGTGCCCTTGCCAGGGCACTACCCGGGGGGCCACAGAGGTGTGTCTCAATCTCCAGGCTATAATATGCCACCCACTCCCAGCCCCTCAACCTCCAGGTCCACTCCTGGGTGTGCTCCCCTTGTTCCCGCTGGTAGGTATTAGCCGGGACTTGCAGGGCCTTTGGTGAATAATCCCTTCCCTCTCCTGGCAGAGGCAGCGTTGCCCCAGCCAGGCCGTGCCGGGCCTAGAACCTCAGTATAGGACGGCAAGTATTGTCTTGAAAGACATCTGCCTCAACCAGACCTCTGCATGGTCTCTGGACAAGGTAAGAGGCACAGTTGGTGTTTGCAGCAAGGGAAATCGGGTCACACCCGCTGCTCAGAGTTGAGGGGAATGGGGGGGCTTGGTGTTCTCAAGGACGTTGCCCAGACACCCCGATCCAAGCCAGAAGTTTCGCTACTCTTACATTACGCCTTGTGCCTAGTCCTTGGTAGTCGACGCTTGGTAGAAAGAACTGAGTCCCTTTACATACTGTATGGAGGACTTCTGACGGTCTCTCTGTGCCTTCAGCTGATAACTGTGGTCCCGAGCCTCTCTTTTACCCTCATCGTGGCTTTAATGGTGCTCAGCAAAACCAACCAGTTCCACAGTACCGATAATAACCATTTCTCACATCTCTGAAGTGCTCAAGATACCGCACGAGCTGGGGCATCCCCTCTCACCTGGTATCCTGTCCTGTCCATCAGTATAGTGGCCAGGGGTCACCACCCACAAGGGGGCCCCTGTTGCTACAATGGGCGAGTGGTCCAAGCCCAGGGTCCCCACTTTAGACTCCACTTGCTAAGACCGCCGTCAACACCGTCAGTCTTAAGGTGGGCTCCCCAGGAGCAGACCTTGAAACAAGGGTCTATGTGCGCGTGATTTATTAAGGCCATGGAGACGCCCAAACTGGCTTCCTTCGGCATCCACTCTCTGGTCCTCATCCCTCCCAGGAGGGTTTTACTGAATGAGCCCATCCCCCACCAAGGGTCTCGGGCTAGAAGGCAGGCTCTAGGGTGAGAAGCACTGGGCACGGGCCTGAATACTAAGTCCCTTGTTTCTAGAGCGCCCAGGAAAATGTGCCAGAGAAATGAAGCCCCATAAAACCCAGAGGTGAAAACACAGGCAGGACAATGTCTTTCCTCACTTTATTTTTCGTTGTTTGTTTCTCACTTACCAACACATCTGTGAAACGTAGCAGGCTCTGTTAGTGAAGGAGAAGCAGGGAGGATAGCAGGGCCGCATCTAAGGAGCCACACTGGGGAGTCGAGAGCAGGAAGGGCTTGGGGGCCTGAGGTGGCGGGCGCCCCCCGCCCCTGGCATCATCCTGCCTTCCCACAAGGCATCACAATCGCTGCTGCTTTGACTGAGCCCCAGATGTTTACAAAATTGTCATAAAGAGCATTTCTGTTGCCTCCAATCCCTGTCCCTGACATTCTCCCCGACTCCTGGCGATGAGGCAGGGTCTACTCGGGCCAGCCCTCTGCACAGCCTGGCCCGGGAGAACCTGCCCCTGCGTCTCAAGGCCCCGACCCCATAGCCTCAGTCCCTGGACGGGCATCTGAGAAGGGAGGCCAGGGTGGCGCTACCCGGAGCTCTTTGGGAAGGATGGAGGGACCACCCCTTAGGACCTTGGACAGCACTCCCAGCATGCCCTGTGCTTCAGCCCCGGGCTTCTATTCAAGAGGCATTAGGGAGCGGCTGTGGGCATGGGAACACGGCAGCAAAGAGGCCTAGAGCCGGCCTGAGGCTTGCCTGGGTGGCCCTGGAGGAAAGGTTTCACCTTCGCCCAGAGTGGACTTCCTGGCGTTTGCACATTGACCCAGCGGACACTCGGACCCTGTGTTTATGAACACAAACATTTTAATCAGGATTTTATCCACCCTGATGAATTTTCATTCTAGGAAGTATTTTCAAGGCAAATGCCATTGAGGACAATTTAGTGCCTTGATCAGTTTTCTACGTAGTGCAGATACATTTCCTTTTTTTCCCATGAAATAATTTTCACCAGGACCAAATCCTTTTCATGTGCGTTGTACCACGTATATCGGACTCCCTGGTTAGTGTTCGAGCTCTGTCGAATGTCACCCACTATCTCGTCTTGTCATTGGAAGTTTTCCCCTGTGGCTCTCATCTCCAGTAAGTCCGATTTTCCCAGGGAGGCTTCCCCGACCGACTTCTCACCCATCGGTACCCGATGCCGAATTTGAACCGTGTGCTGTTTGTACTGATGTGCAACATCCGTGCTGTTTTAGCCTCGTCGACATCCTCCTGTGGAGTGTTTCTGAGGGTGAACCTGTCCGACCACTCAGTTGACCCGGGAGGATGGCAGCCTTTTCCCGGCGATATTCCAGGACGCCCCGAGACCCCGGAACTGGGTCAAGACGTCCTAGCGGGCGCGGCGCTTCCCGGGTTGGGGGCAGAGAGAGCGGCGCCCTCCCCGACCTCGGCCCCCGCCCGGGGTCACGGCGCCTTGTCCGCAGCCTGCTCGGCGCGCGGGGCCCCGCCGGCGGCCGCGCGCGCGCCGCGGAGCAGGCCCAGGCCCCGGGAGCGGCCGGCGCCGTGCAGCTGGCGCTCGTGGCGGCGGATCTGCACCTTGTGGCGGAAGCGCTCGCCGCAGTCCTCGCACACGTAAGGCCGCTCGCCCGAGTGCGTGCGGCGGTGGCGCAGCAGGTTGGACGAGACGCTGAAGCGCTTGCCGCAGTCGCCGCAGGCGTAGGGCCGCTCGCCCGTGTGCGTGCGCTGGTGCTGCACGAGCGCCGAGCTCTCGCTGAAGCGCTTGGCGCAGTACGGGCACGCGTAGGGCTTCTCGCCCGTGTGGATGCGCTGGTGCGTCACCAGATTCGAGTGCTGCGAGAAGCTCTTGCCGCACTCGCCGCAGCGGTGGGGCCGCTCGCCCGTGTGCGTGGCCTGGTGCCGCACCAGGTCCGTGCTGCGGCTGAAGCCCTTGCCGCACTCCCCGCAGATGGTCGGCCGGTCCCGGGCGCGCCGCCGCCGCCGCTGCCGGGCCGGCGTCAGGGCCGCGCTGCCCGCCGGGCCCGGGATGGCCACCACCGAGGGCGCCGACACGGCCGGCAGCACCATGAGCTCCTGCAGCACCAGGTAGCCCGGGGGCGCCACCACGACCGCGGCGGGCGTCCCCGGGCCGGCGGCACCACCGCCCCCCGCGGCGGGCACCAGCTCCAGCTGCAGCTCCGGCGGCACGGGGGTCAGCTCCAGCTGCAGCTCGGGCGGCTGGGCTCCCAGCTCCACCGGGGTCAGCTCCAGCTGCACCTCCTGCTGCTCCTCCAGCTGCTGCTGCTGCTCCAGCTGCTTCTCCAGCTGCTGCAGTTGCTCCTGCAGTTTGAGCTGCAGCTGCCGCTGTTCCTGCTGCCGCTCCAGCTCCTGCCGCTGCCGCTCCAGCTCCTGCTCCGACCCCAAGTCCACCGGCATGAGCTCCAGCTCCACCTCTTCCTCCTCCTCCTCTGGCTCCAGTGGCCGGGGCTGCAGCTGCTGCTGTTGCAACTGTTCTTGCTGCTGCTGCAGCAGCTGCTGCTGCTGTAACTGTTGCTGCTGCAGCAGCTGCTGCTGTAACTGTTCTTGCTGCTGCTGCAATAGCTGCAACTGCTCTTGCTGCTGCTGCAACAGCTGCTGCTGTAACTGTTCTTGCTGCTGCTGCAACAGCCGCTGCTGCTGCAACTGCTGCTGCTGCAGCTGCTGCAACTGCTCCTGCTGCTGCAGCTGTAACTGTTGCTGCTGCAGCTGCTGCTGCTGCTGTAACTGTTGCTGCTGCAGCTGTAACTGTTGCTGCTGCTGCAGCTGTAACTGTTCCTGCTGCGGTTGTAACTGTTTCTGCTGTTGCTGTAACTGTTCCTGCTGCTGCAGCTGCTGTAACTGTCGCTGCTGCAGCTGTAACTGTTCCTGCTGCGGTTGTAACTGTTCCTGCTGCTGCAGCTGTGACTGTTCCTGCTGTAACTGCTGTTGCAACTGTTGCTGTTGTGGTGGCAGCTGCTGTGACTGTAACTGTTCCCGCTGCTGCTGCGACAGCTGCTGTTCTTGCACTTGCTGCTCCTGTGATTGTTCCTGCTGTTGCAGCCGCTGCGGCTGTGGTTTCCGCTGCTCATGTTGCACAGACTGGGGATCTTCCTGTAGTTCTTGCTGCTGTCGAGGCAGCTGCTGTTGCCCATCTTGCTGCTGCTGGAACTGTTCCTGCTGTTGCTGTGACAGCTGGTGCTCTTGCATGTGCTGCTCTTGTAACTGTTTCTGCTGTTGCATCAGCTGCAGCTGTGGTTGCAGTGGCTCCTGTTGCACAGACTGGGGTTCTTCCGGCTGTGGTCGAGGCAGCTGCTCTTGCCCGTCTTGCTGCTGCTGTTGCTGCTGCGAGTTTGGCTGATGTCCTGACACTTGGTCTCGTGGCTGCAGCTGTTGCAGCTGCTCCTGCTGTGCCTGCCACTGCAGCTCTGGCTGCTGTTCTAACTGTTGGGGTTGCAACTCCTGCTGTTCTAGCGGGGCTCCCTCAGCGGTTGCACCGGCCCCCGTCGGGGCTGAGACTGCTGGCCGTGGTGGGCTACTGCTCCTCTCCTGAGCCTCTTCCTCCTCCTGACTCTCACTCCCACCGCTGCCACCTGTAGTGGAAATGGCAGGAAGCCAGGAGAGAAAGATCTACAGGCAGCTCTCCGATCCAGACTCCCAGGATCTCCCCCCTTATCCTGCCCCATGTACAGTCACTCTACCATACACTCCTGAGCCCTCAGCAGGGACCCCAAAACACTGGACCAAGTGACAATGGCGGTATGGTAGAAACGGAAACGCCCAGAGGTGTGGAGTTGGCTTGGAAATGTGCCTCAGGGACAGATGGTCACATCACTCTGGACCCCAGCCCCCTGACCTCTCCTCTGGGCCTTCTGCCACACAGTCTCCATGCCTTAGACCTTGGCAGTGACACCGTGGGTGCCTGCGGCTCCCTAGCACCACTCCCTGAGAAGTCCTTTGGGCTTAACTGCCATCCAGTAGGAAACAGTGAACCAGCCATTCCCACGGCTAAGCCACAAGCCCATGCTGAACTCAGACCTCAGTTAAGGTCACATCTTAAATGAATGGAACTCACCTTCTCTGTACCTAATAAAGAATTTCTGTAAGGCTGCCTGGAAGTGTTTCCGTGGCAGTTTCTAAAAGTCACCGAAGTGTCAGAGAGAACACGAGGTTTCCAGGTCGGAAGTCCTCAGTTCAGAAAAACTCTACCAGTTAGCAGCTGTCTAACTTCCTGCAGGTTCAGGGCCCTCCTTGTCTGTAACATAGCTTAGTGACACCCACCCCAACAGCTTAATGAGTGAAGCAGGAAGAGCCCTGACATTACCCCTAGCAGGTGCTTGAAAAATCCCTCTCCCTGTGGGTTTGGAATGGGTTTGAAAACTAACAAACAGTTTGGAAATACTGAGGATATAACTAGCTCCATCTGAAACAGTCCTTAGGCTGGAAGTGTTTTAGATTGTTATTCTGGGATGGAAAGGACCAACTCACAGCCCCAAGTCAACATGGCAACTAGCCAATTATTTAACCTCTGGGAACCTAAATTTCCCCATCTGCTAAAGCAGACAAATCCCTTTCAGGGAAATCATGAGAATTAGAGGGGATAAATGTGCAGCCCCAGCACGCTACAGGACGTAGTGTAAGCTCAGCTAAACGGGACTCATTCCATTGCTGTTTCACAAAACCCACACGCAATTTCTCACTTTGAGCATTCCTGCTGTGTTATCAGAAAATCCGAAGAGGCTTTCTCCATTCCCAAGTCTGATTTCAACATCCGTTCTTCATACAATATCATCAAAAGGAATATATTGAATTAATAAAGCCAAGGGATATCTACATGTAAATAATTCCCTTTTAGGAAACTACTTCCAATAACCTTTGCTTAGACTAATGGATCAGTGACTGCATTTTCCCTAAACACTCACATCAGGTGGGAGTACGCGGGAAGGGAGCGAAGACAGCCATGAAAACCTGTTTTCTCGGCAAATCGAAGGTCACATGGACACTCCCTTCTCCCACCACCTCTGGGGGCAGCAGGGACACATCACGCCTCTGTGTGGGTCCTCTCATATCTAGGACAGTGCTCGGCCATATGGCCACTCCCGACTTCTTATGGCATTTTAAACATTGTTAACAACAATGCTGTAGTAAATGTATACTTAAGTGTCACCCGATATGTCTGCTCTCGCGAGATTTTTGTCAGTTAAATATTTAAGCCAAAAGAGTCCTGGGAATTCCCTGGCGATCCAGAGGTTAGGACTCGGAGCTTTCACTGCTGAGGGTGCGGGTTCAATCCCTGGCCAGGGAACTAAGATCTTGCAAGCTGCGCAGCACGGGCAAAAAAAAAAAAAAAAAAAAAAAAAAAAATAGCCAAAAGAGTCCTAGTTAAGTCCACACATCCCCATCCAACCCCTCCAGTTCCCTTGGTCCTTTTCATGCTCTGTTCAACCCTGCCCCAGCCCCTCACTCAGCACCCTCGAAGCCCAGAGTGGGGAGTTGAGTCCCACGAGCGTGGCCACCATGGAAAGATTCGCCCAGAGCAGGTCCCAGAGAGAGACGGGGTCTTGGAAGGTTCTGCAGGGCCACGGTTGCCTCTGGGCAAGAGGGGAGAAAGCTGGATGGAAGCAGAGGTCAAGGAAAAGTGGACGAGGTCAGAGGCCAAAGAAAAGCCAAGCGGCCAATGACAAGAGGGCCCCCCTGCCGCTGAATTCAATCTGGGACCTTGAGTCTGGAGCCAGGGACAAGTGGGAGGAAAATGGAGGCTGTGTGAGTCCTGGGGAAACAGCAGAGGGTCCCAGCCAGCACTTATCCAGGTCCGGGGCAGGGACTGAGAACGTCTGCACTGCCAGGCAGCCCTCACCAGCAAGACTGCAGTCTGCGAGAGCCACCTGCTCTCAACCTGCCGATGTGTGTGGGTGCAGCCTGCCCTCCACACCCCGAAACTGCCAGGTGGGTGCCCCTCCAGACAGCAGGCTGCACACCACCATTCAGGGCTCCCTCCCAGCTGTGGCAGGCCTGGGTTCTGTCAAAGGATCCTTGCTGGGGACCTGAGGACCACCTCCTGGTTTAGGAGGTCAGAGGCCCCCCCCGCCACTCACCTGAGAGGGTGTCAGGCCTTGAGCCCCCATCTTCAAGACATCGAAGCTCCAGCACGAAGGTCTTGGTTGCCGGCCCTACCTCCATCCTGGCAGTCAGACGGAGATCCCAGGGAGCCAGCTGTGCTGAGGAAGGAAGGAAGCTGTTCAGATGCGTGGGAATGCTGTGAGCCCCACGCCCAGGGGCACCAACTCCTTTGACACCCCCCAGAGCTGGCAGCTCACCCCTGCTGGAAAGGAGGACAGTGTGGTCCACAGCCGGGAAAGGGATGAGCAGGGGTGGCCTAGAGGCTTGGATCCCCAGCCCGTTCGCCTGCACATGGAGTCCTGCCTCTCCAGACTCTCTGCGGGGCCCGCATTCAGCCCCACACCCGGGGCAGTCCATGCAGCTGTGCGTCACTGAGGGACGACACTAAGGTGGCTAGGTGCACTCCCAGAAAGGACATTTGGGGAAGTCTGCAGAAAAAAGAGAGACTTGTCCATCTCACACTCCCCTAGCCCCCTTCCAAGCACTGACAAGTCTGTTCAATTCCCTGGCCTCCTGCCTCCCAGGCTGCTCTGGGGGTTCACCCCACCTTCCCAGGCCGCCAGCAGACCAGCGGTTCCAGGCCATGTGGGTCAGTCCAGGTGCCACCTCAGCTCCCAGGAAGGCAGGTTTCCAGGGTACCACGACCCACGGAACTGGCGGGCTGCCTGTCTGGCCCTGTGCCCAGGCAGTCCTGAGGTCTGGAGGGCTCCCCGCCTCTCTCCTGCGTCCACCTTGGTCCCTGCAGAGGTGTGCCCATGTCCCGTCCTCCCTGCCCTCCTAACAGGGTGACTCCAGGTCTCCCTAGCCCTGCAGAATCCAGTCCAAAGCCTCTTAAGAGAAGCGTCCCTAGGTTCACCCAGCTGTCCTACCCACTGGGCCTCACCTGGTACAGCATTTCCTGCTCCTCACGCAGCCTCTGCACTAGGGGAGGTGTGGTCAGCAGGGGCTGGAAGGTGAAGGCCAAAGCGTTCAGCCAGCACCCTCCTGAGGAGCCTCCATCCAGAAAGAGCCGGGAAGGCACCAGGCCACCCGGGGGCCTTTCTGGGGACTCAGGAGGGTCTGCCGCGGTCTGGGTTGCCGAGGTCGCGCGGGGCCAAAAGAAGGGGGCAGAGCGGAGTTCAAAAGCAGAAGTTGGTGTCGGCTCCCTGGAGGGTGGGGCTGGAGGAGGCCGAGTCCCCAGCCAGCGCGGGGCTCAGGGCCGGCCGTGCGGGACCATCGCGGGAGCCGAGGGCTACGGGGCGGCCCCGAGGGCGGACCCGGTGGACGACCCAGCCCGAGGTCGGCGGGGCCGGGTGCCACCGGTGTCTTTTCAGCCTGGGGCAGCGCGGGCCAGGCCAGGGTCCGCCAGCGGCCACAGGTGCCGGGAGCCCGCGGGCGGGCAGCCTGGGCCGGGCCCCGCGGGCGGCGGGCGCCGCGGCCGGGCCGGGGGTCCCCGTTCGCTCGCCCGCCCGCCCGAGCGTGCGACCCGCCGGCCGTGCGTCCGTGCGGGCAGCGGCCGGGCCGGGGGCGGGGGCGGCGGGGGCCGGCACAGGAAGTCCCCCCGGCATCCGCATCCTGTCCCCCGCCCGCCGCCCGCGCGGCCCCGCGCCCCGGCCCCCGCTGCCGCCGCTGCCGCCGCCGCCGCCGCCGCCGCTCTAGGCAGCCGCAAGCTCGGTGGGCTTAACCCTTCCCCGCCCGGCCACTCGCCCGGCCGCATCCCTGGGTGCGCGCGTCCGCGCCGGGGTTGGCGACTGTCGCCGGGAGCCTGTGGTAGGAAGGGTGGGAGGCTCTCAGCTGGGGCCCTGCCGCCCCGTGAAGGGCAGGCACAGCCTCAGGGCGCCCCTGGCCAGGGTACAAATTGGGCATAATTAGCACTCAATTAGATGACACTCAGTTAGTGAAGCCCCATCCTGGGCCACCTGAAGAGGCCTCCCCCTCCTCACCTTGGACCCCCGGTCCTGGACCCTGGAGTGGCGAGGACAGGCCTGAGGAGGCGGGGAGTGTTGCAGCCAGGACGGTGGGCGTGGGTCCCAAAGGACCAGATGGCGTCGTAGGGGCCACCCTCGGGCCACCCTGGTCAGCTCGTCCCTCTCTGCGCCCCCTGCTCGCTTCCTCTGTGCACAAGGCCCCCCGCCCCACCCCCGCCCTCTGCCCTCCCCAGTCCCCACCCCAGCAGCACCTGGCAACGGCCTCCCTGGACGTGCCTAGCCACTTCCCGGCTGGTCAGGGGCCCCTCCATCTCAATATCCCATGTCTCTCTGATCTGGAGATGAGTTCACCCTGAAATCGGGATACTCCAGTTCTCTGAAAACCCAAAGAGCTGGCCATAGGGAGCTGCTCCTGGGTGGACTATGGGAATACCCCGCTGGAGGGGGACACGAGCCCTCATGTGGTCACAGCCCCCTCCCCTCCTTACTGTCTCCATGCTCACATAGCTGCCACACGTGTGGCCCCCTTGTTCCATTTCTGGATTCGTCCTGGCCCTTCAGGCAATGGAGTTTGGGGCTTCCCCTCTGGCCCTTGCCTGAACTGCCTGTACTCTGTCTGGCAGCTTCACCTCAGACTAGGAGCTCCAGAGGGCAGGGCCACATCTTCCTCCTCCGCAGAACAAGTGCAGTAAGAGCGTAGCTTTGGAGACAGAAAAATCTGGGTTCCCAGGGGCTTCTCCAGCCATGGAATGAGGCCAATTACTGCCTTCCATCTGTGGGGTGGGGACTGCACCCCAGTAGCCGGGTGTCTGAGGATAAGTGAGCATCTCCCTCCTGCACAGGGCAGCTGTGCACCTTCCGCTCCCCTGGGAGGGCCGAGGGCACAGCTGTCTCTGCCTTCTCCTGCCTCTTGGGAGACCTCATACCCAGAGGATCCACTCACCCCTTGAATGTTTAACCTCCCCCTCGGCTGGCTGCTTTCCAACAGCATTTACTCACTCTCATGGCTCTCTCGTCTTAAAAACATACAATCCCCTCTCTCTCCTGCCCTGGGTGCCCAAACTTCCCGGAAAGATGACCCATAGTAGTTCCATCCACATCCCCATTAGCCTGTCCCTCCTTCCCTCTCTGCAGCCTCGCCTCCGCCCCATCACTCCACCCAGATAACTCCCTCATGTCACCAGGGACCTCCATGTCACTGGATCTCTCATCTCATTCCACCTCTAGGCAGCTTTGGACATCTCTCTGGTGGCTGCTGGGAGAACACCCTTGGTTCCCCCTTCCTCCCGATCTGCTGCCTTTTCAGGCTCTGCTTCCTACCACAGGCTTCTTGCTCACCTTTACATCCTGCAAACCTGCAGTAAGGTGTCTTCCCAGGTCAGCAGTTCTCTCCCTAAGAGCATCATTTCTCTGGTCCATACCTGAGCACTGGCTCAACCACAGCCACGCTTTCCCTTTCTTCCTCATTTTCCCTTTAATTTTTTTTTTTTTTTTTTTTTTTTTTTTTTTTGCCGCACCTTAGGGCATGCAGGATCCCCAATCAGGGATCGAACCTGTGCCCCTGAAGTGGAAGCATGGAGTCCTAACCACTGGACTGCCAGGGAATTCCCTCCCTTTGATTTTTTTTTAAATCAAGGTAACACACATACCGAGCTGTGTAAGTCAAATAGTTCTACGAAATCTGTAGCAACAAGGAAAGTATCTCCTCACTTCTGAGTCCACTCCCATTTCTTCTAGTATCTCTTGCCATATTTCTAAATAACATGCTTCTAATGCTATTACTTGATTTTTCCAGTTTAGATGGTATCTATGGACATCCCACTTTGCAAGGTGCAGATTTAACTCTTTAAACCACACAGACACATGCATACTTTCCCTCTCATCCTCCTGTTGTCCAGTCATTAGTCTGGTCTTTATCCCATTTTCCGGGATACAGCTTCAAACCCTAGTCATTTCCTCGGTGATAGGAATGCCTTTGTTATTCCTGCTGGACCCCTGGATAGCTTCAGGGTGGGTGCTAGTCATACCCCGAAGACCAACTATGTGATTCTGTAACTGGGGTTTGAGCCAGTGATATCAACCCAACCTCTGGGGAGAAGGTGGGGAGCTGGAGACTGAAGTCAGTCTCATGGCCAATGATTCAGTCAATCATGCCTAAGTAATGAAACCCCAATAAAATCTCTGGACACCAAGCTCAGCTGAGCTTCCTGGTTGGTGATAATCAGAGGAGGGGGATGCATTCTGATTCCACAGAGAGAGGATACAGAGCGCTCCATATTCAAGACTCTCCCAGACCTTGGGTCCCTTCATGGCCCATGGCTGGTCCTGATTTGTATCCTTTATAATAAAACTGTAATCATAAGTATAGTGCTTTCCTGAATTCTGTGAGTTGACCTAGTGCATTATCGAACCCGAGTGGGTCATAGGAACCCCTGAATTTGCAGCCAGTTGGTCAGAAGTGTAGGTGGCCTGGGAAACTCCAAACTTGCAGTGGATATCTGAGGTCAGGGCAGTCTTGTTGAGGATCATGTCCTTAACTTGTGGAGTCTGTGCCAACTCTGGTGGTCAGTATCAGAATTGCAGTGCAGTACCACACCTCTCAACACAATTTCATCAGTTTTGGTAAATCCATGTTTACTGTTTCCATAATTATATCTATGCAAATGTTGTTCACTGCTCAGCCTAGTGAATTATTTTTCTTAGTTTCCTTCTTATACAACTCTTGGTTCTTCCTGGAATTAATCACTCCTTCTCTCTTTCTCTCTTAAATTTCTTTGATTCATTCTTAGAATCAACAGTTAGGTCTCCTCACATCTTCCTTCAGCTCTATACATGCCTCTCAACACAACTTTCCACCTGGTGAAACTGGTCAGAAAATCTATTTGTTTCATTTTGTTTCCAGAGACATCCCTTCTGGAGCCTCCTTCCTTGGGATCCAAATTGGGCAGGTTGCCCTCAGGGCTGCTGCCATCAGCCTGGGACTCTCCACTGCCATCAATCTGGGACTATCCTTTGCCTCCCTCTCTCTCTCTCTCTCTCTTTCTCTCTTGCATCATTCTGTTTCCTCATACCACGTCTTTATCTTTCTCATTGTAGTAGAGACACTTCGTGCTCAACAACTATTCCAAGAGCTCCCCTATATTTCCAAGCCTTCCATGCAGTTAAATTGGGGTTAAATGAATAATTTGGCCAAGGGACTATGAAAGGAAGTGACATATGCTACTTCTAAGACAAAGCTCTTACGAGCTGGTGTGCTTCCTCCATCTCACTCCTCTGCTGCCATGTGGCCTTGGAGGAGATGTGTTCCAGATGGTACAACTACAAGAGTGGAATCTCAGTCAGCCCAAGGCCCAGAAAATCCATTCAGGAAAACAGCAGAATTCTCAAGTAATTAAACATAACATTTAATACAGGAAAATGGTACAAACATGTTAAAAGGGCTTCAGTATTACAAAGAGGGAAGATGAGACCACTCAGAAATTAGTGCCCTCGGGGCTGGAGGAGCAAAGGGGAAAAACAATATTTCAGGGAGTTCTGTCATCAAGCCTGTTGTACCCACTGTTGGAACTGTGAGTCCAAAGCAATCTCATGAGCCCAGACCCACCAGCCACCAGTGAAGGCACCACCAGAAACAGGAAATGTCTTCTCTTCCATCTCTCATTAGTGCATCTCACTAGTATAATAGAATCTAGCCCGAGGCCAAGACAAGGGAGTCTGGGAAATGTAGTTTGAAGTCTTGCAGCAGAAAAAGTATATGGCAAGTAAATTTTGGGGAACCCTCATGTGCAAAAACCTTCATTCTCATGTGACTGAGTATGGATTACAGATTGGCAATTGTTTCTCAGAATTTGAAAGACACTGCTTCATTGCCTTTTGGCTTCCAGTATTGCTACTGTGGATGTCCAGGGCCATTCTGATACCTGATCCTTTGCACGTGACTGGTATTTTCTCTTTGGAACCTTGTAAATCTTTTTTTTTTTTAACCTGTATCCTGAAATTCCATAATGGACACTCAAGCAGCTATTTCAATCTGGAAACTCATGTTTTTCTGTTCTGAGAAATGAATTTGAGTTATTTATTTGATAGTGTTCCCCTTCTGCTTTCTTTTCTCCTTTTCCAGAATTTTGATTATTCAGATATTGGACCTTCTGGACTTCCCTGGTGGCACAGTGCTTAAGAATCCGCCTACCAATGCAGGGGACATAGGTTTGAGACCTGGTCGGGGAAGTTCCCACATGCTGCGGAGCAACTAAGCCCGTGTGCAACAGCTACTGAGCCTGCGCTTTAGAGCCCACGAGCCACAACTACTAAGCCCGTGTGCAACAGCTACTGAGCCTGCGCTTTAGAGCCCACGAGCCACAACTACTGAGCCCATGTGCCACAACTACTGAAGCCCACGCGCCTAGAACCTGTGCTCCACAACCAGAGAAGCCACTGCAATGAGAAGCCCATGCACCGTAACAAAGAGTAGCCCCCGCTGGCTGCAACTAGAGAAAGCCTGTATGCAGCAACAAAGACCCAACACAGCCAAATAAATAAATTAAATACATAAATTTATATATAAAAAAAGATATTGGACCTTCTGTTCTAATCCTCTCAAGTCATTTTAACTCCTCTTCCATTTTTCATCACTTAAAATCAGTGCACTTTCTAGAACGCAGATCTAGAGGATGTTCTCTTCATTTTCTTCTAAGCATTTTGTTGAATGTTTTTATTTCTGCTATCCTGTCTTCAATTTCCCAGTGCTTTCTTATTCTCAAGCTGTTGCTTTTCTCATACTTGCTGTTCTTGTTTCATGATTACAATACTTGCTCTCATCTCTCTGAGGACAGTTAACTTTGTTCCTGCTCCCTCTGTCATCTTTGTTTGCTGCAGTTCCTTTTGTTGTTTGTTTGTTTTTTAATGTGTTTGTTTCTCCTGTTGGAGGGTTTCCTAGCCTGCCAGGTGACCCTGGATTGTTCAGTCATATGCGTGGAGTGAGTCACTCTGCATACAAGAGAGGGAATTGAACAACTGGAGAACTTCACCAGGGGGAGGGGTGTCCTTGAACACCTGTCAGTACTTTCTCTTAGGCCACTCAGTTTTTCTAGAAAGGACTCATTTAAGCTCTAGCCTGGAGAAGTAACTTGATCATGAGCATTCTAGGAGCCTAACAGGGAAAAGAGCATTCTCATATTACAGAAAGCAGTTTTCATCAAATACCCCTGCTTTCAAGATGAACTCTCCCTGCCTTTGGCTCTGCCTGGTGTTCCCCAAATCAGAGCCTATTTGGTCTCAGGCTTCTGCCAGGGTGGAGGAGGAGGGGTCTCTTAGCTGGATACAAAGTGGGAGGGGAGGTCTGGGGGCCCAATGGCTCCTTTTAATACTTTGTACCAATCTTCCTGATTTTAGGAAGTCCTGGATTCTGCAGGCTTTCTGGGGGTCTGGGGAGCTCAGGTGGCTGCTGCTTGGCTTCTGCCTCTGACAGCTTAGCTTTCAGCTTTCTCTACTCTGCTAAGTCAGGTCCACTAGGTCATCTGTGTTCCAGTTTCTAAAATCTGGTGGATGGGTGCTTTTGGTTTTCTCTTTCCTGAGAGAGGCAGAGACCGTGTGCAAAAGAAACAGAGAGAAGGAGAGACAGAAAGAGGAAATTACACAGGCCTGGAGGGGGAGTGGAATGTGACAGACTTGCATCCAGATGGCAACTCTGGGGCTGCAGAAAGTTGCATCCAGCTGGGGATGATGGAGAAGGTCCAGAATATGCTCTGGGGAAGAGTGACCGATGAACGGGCAGCACTGACTGCCCAGGGTGTGTGTAAAGCGTGCATGGTGGTGACCAGTGGGCAAACGTCAGGCATCGCTTCCCCAGGTCCAACCCCCCACCCTCCCATCCCCCGATGCTCACTCTCAGAGAACTGGAACTGAGGTGCTTGCCTGGTTCTGAGTTTAAAATCTGATTGGGGCTGTAGGTCAGCTGTGCTCCCACAGCAGGAGACCTGGGAGGCACATGTTCTTGGCCGCCACATCTAAACTCCGAGGAAAGACTCTGAATGGCTCAGCTCAGTTTGGCTGTCCAATCTACATTGCCCGAGGCACAGGGATCACGTGCCAGGGAGGCAGAGGGGAAAAGGAATCTAGTGGTGTGTTCAGCTACCACCTAATTTTGGTGGAAGGAGAAAATGGATTTGGTGGACAGCCAGCAATCTCAGCTCCACAAAGTTAGGAGGGAAACTGCACCTTAGGGCTTGGTAGCTCAAGCCCAGGGAACAAAGGGGCACAAGTTCTCCTTTCAAACGCCTTTGTCAAGCTACACCTATGGAGGAAAGCGTGTTTCGCCCCATTCTGTGGCTGAAAACACCAGGGCTCAGAGGATTAAATGAACTCCTCCAAGGCCACAAAGGGCGAGCTGGGGTCAGATCCTGGTCTGTGGAATTCTAAAGCCCATGCTCTTGATTACTCCACCAACTAATTCCTAGTCCAGCAGGTGACGCAAAATCCCAGGGGCTGAGGTGCAATTGGGGTCACCACGCAAATATCAGCAACTGCGTTAAACATTTCTCGACTTCATTTTCTTGATCTGATCACAAAGTTAATACTGCATGTTGCAAACACTTTAAACGTGATATTCATTCGGCGAAGATTTACAGGTTGGCTTTCATGTGCTCTCTTTACCAGCCCTAACAGAAGTGTGATGCCAAATGCAAACCATAAAAGTCATTGAAAAAAAATTTGTAGCCACATTGAGAGGAGTAAAAAGAAACAGGTGAAATTAATTTTAGTAATATGTTTTATTTAACCCAATCTATCCAAAATAGTATCATTTCAATGGGTAATTGATTTTTTAAATTATGAATGAGAACTTTTACATTCTTTTTATATACGTCTTCTGCACACACAGTGCATCTCCATTTGGGCACATTTCAAGGGCTCCTCAACTGCCACGTTGGCTACAGGTTTCCATGTTGGACAGCAAAGCCATAATTTAGAAAGTTTAGGGAATTCCCTGGCAGTCCAGTGGTTAGGACTCGGTGCTCTCACTACCAGGGCCTGGGTTGGATACCTGGTCCGGGAACTCGGATCCCACATGCTGCGTGGCACGGCCAGAAAAAAAGTTTAACTCTCCTAAAATCCCAATCTCCAGAGACAACCCCTCTTAACAGCTAAGAACACAGTTTTCCAGATGTTTCTTATAAAAATCCATAGGTATATGTATTTGTGAATTCATCAGGAATCTCTCAGTTGCTGGTAAAAGAAAATCACCCTGAACTGATTTGGGGAAAAAAAAGTTGGGAAGCATCTATTGATTCATAATTTAGAAGCCCAGGGTATAGAAACCATGTTTAGGCGTGTCAAGATCCAGGGCACAAGCGTCATCATAAGGACTTCGGGTCTCTTCATTTCTCAGCTCTGTGTTCCTCTGTGTGGTCACCCTCCATCCACGTGATTGCCCCCCCGCCTCTCCCACCCCAGCTGTGGACTTACACCCTCCCAGCTTCAAGTGAAAAGACAGATTCTCTTTCCAGTAGTTCTGGCTCAAGTCTTTTTTTTTTTTTTAATAAACTTATTTATTTATTTTTGGCTGTGTTGGGTCTTTGTTGCTGCGTGTGGACTTTCTCTAGTTGTGGCGAGTGGGGGCTACTCTTCGTTGTGGTGTGCGGGCTTCTCATTGTGGTGGCTTCTCTGGTTACGGAACACAGGACCTAGGCCCACAGGCTTCAGTAGTTGTGACACGTGGGCTCAGTAGTTGTGGCGCACAAGCTTAGTTGCTCTGCGGCATGTGGGATCTTCCCAGACCAGGGCTTGAACCTGTGTCCCCTGCATTGGCAGGTAGATTCTTAACCACTGCGCCACCAGGGAAATCCCTGGCTCAAGTCTTAGAATTGGGTTTCATTAAGGTTCATTGGGTTCATGGGTTCATTTTCAGGCAACCACCATGGGGGCTGCAGAGCTCAGCTAGGCCAGGCCTGGGCCAGGGATGGAGCCAGGGCCTCAGGGGTGAAGTCAGGATGCTCTCACTAGCAGGAAAAAAGGGGCAGAGTTTTGAATGGGCAGAAACAACAGAGATACATCATAACTAGAATATATTGTTATTTATTTATAATGTGTTTACACAGTAGAGATCATAATATACATATTGACTTGCAACAACTTTTTTTTTTTTTTTGTGGCTTGCAGGATGTTAGTTCCCCGACCAGGTATTGAACCCCGGTCCACGACAGTGAAAGCGCCAAGTCTTAACCACTGGACCACCAGGGAACTCCCAACTTGCTCTTTAAACTAAATATACTTTGGACATCTTCCCATGTAGGACAAATACCTACCTAATTAGAAAAACTCCCTCTTAGAATCCAATTGCAAGAATATACCTTAATTTACTTAACCGGGCCCATACTGATGACTATCTAAGCTGTTTCTCATCTTTTGCTACTGCAAACATGCTTGTACATGAAACTTAATTTAACTGTGAGAGTTCCTCTGTGAGATACAGCCCTACTTGTGGAATTGCTGGCCAAAGATATTTTATTTACTTTATTTTTTTTGGCCACACTGCACAGCATGAGGGATCTTAGTTCCCCGACCAGGGATTGAACCTGCACCTCCTGCAGTTGGAAGGGTCGAGTCTTAACCACCAGACCACCAGGGAATTCCCAAAAACAGATATATTAAATTTTGATAGATATTGCCCTGACAAAGTTGTACCAATTTAAACCATCACCAGCCAAGAATAAAAGTGCCTGTTTCCCAACCACTCTGCCACATCAAGGATACTTTCAGTTCCAAATTTCAGGAACAGTTAAAACTGGCTTAGAGAGGAAGACGCCATTATCTCATGTAACAAGAAGTGCAATGGAGGGGGTTCTAGGGTTGGTCAATTTAGTGGCCCAAGGACACCTCAATGACCAAGAGGAGTCCCAAGAGGACTGCAAGATGCCTATGTCCTAAGAATAGAGGTGCCATACCCTCGACGACAGTGTCCAACCAACACCAAAACGGCTGTGTCCCCATTTCTGGTCCCTTTGGGCTAGAGAACTTTCCAGAAAGCCATTCTCTCAGACCTGCCCCCACCCTGGCCAGAAACACATCCCCTGCCCATGACATAACCAAATTCCGAGCAGAGGTGTGGAAGGACATGCTGGTTTAGACCAACCACAATTCATTCCAAGGGAGGGGCCCAGCTTCCACGGAGCAGGTGCCTGTCAAGTATTTGCCCCAACTGAGGTCCTTTAGGAGACAGATGGCTGGTAGATGGCTAACAGCTCTGCCACATACACTTGCTAACCACACATTTTTTTTAACAGCTGGCAATGTGATAGGCAAAAATGATCTCGCTTTAATTTGCATTTTAAAAAATTCTCAGTGATGTTGAACAGGATTTCGTTAATTGAAGAAGGCATAGGTATAATTAAAATACTGTATTTTAAAGAAACTGGACATTTTCTTTTCTGTGTGGTTTTGCTACCGATTCGAATACCAAGTTAATTTCACCTGCTTCAGTTTGCTTTGTGTTTCTGTCTGATTTAATGAAGTTAAACATTTACATGGTCCCAAAGTCAAAACTACAAAACAAGGTACATTCAGCAGCCTCGTTTCCATTCCTATCACTTCACTCTGCTGCTCCCCCTTCCCCTAAGCTACGATTTTATTAGTTTTTCCTTTATCCTTCCTTTATTTCAATTTATATTTCCCCGCCTCCTTCCTTTTGCAAAAGGTAGCATACTATACACACTTTTCTGGGCCTTGCTTTTTTCTTTTAACTTAATAAATCCTAGCAGTCACTCCCTGGCAGAATATTTTAAAAACTAAAACCAAAAAACAGTAGCATAATACACTTCCATGTGGATAAAAAAACATGTTGATAGACTCACAGGAAGTTTTTGGTCTTTTGCTATTACACGTAATGCTGCAATGAAACGACCTGTATATGTATTATTTCCTAATTTTGCCATTGGAACTAAAAGGAGGTTCCTGGGTCAAAGGGAAAACACATATATAATTTTGCTAAATATTGCCAGATTTCTTTCCAAAGGGGTTATACCATTTTGCATCTCCACCAGCTCCACTGAATTTAGTAGGTGATTCTACTTTTCATTTCTTGAAGTTCTAGCCAGCTTTTTTTTTTTAATCTGCTAGGTAATTCACAATTTCTTTTTCCCTGGAGATAGTGTCACGTTCGTCTTTCATTCCTTTAAACATGACTGTTTTAGTCCGACTCTGATAACTGTGACACTGGAAGACCTTCTGCTGGTTCCCACTCTTGGCACCGTGTTCACTTCTCATTGGTTATCAGTCGTTCTCCTTGGACAGTCATTTGCGGGCTGAGCCTAGGATGAATGACTTTCCTCCAGAGGATGTGTGTTTGCTCCTGCCAGGCACCTGGGAGGACTGCAAGTCTAGGACCCCCACGGACTGAGGTCACTGTGGGAGGTGCCCTGGGGTAACCAGTGCTGTCAACCAGGGTGAGGACCCACCCCTGTCCCTCACTTCTCAGGAACCAGACTTTCCTTTGGTTTTTCTCAGGCTCTGCTCAGCACCAGGGAAACCTTCCATGCTGTCTTCTGTTCTTACTGAAGGTACAGCCCTGGGGGTTCCAGCAAAATGGAGAGAGGGTCTCCTAGTAGACGGCCACTTTGAGCCCTTAACCCTTGAGGCCCTCAGGGTAAAAGTGTCTTAGTGCACCTTACCTGCTTTCCCTTGGCACCTCACCTGGATGTTCTTTACAACCTGCTGGCTCATCAATAGATTTTTGTATCTTATCCAGCATTTTTTTTTTTTTTTTTTTTTGCGGTATGCGGGCCTCCCACTGTTGTGGTCCCTCCCGTTGCGGAGCACAGGCTCCGGACGCGCAGGCTCAGCGGCCATGGCTCACGGGCCCAGCCGCTCCGCAGCATATGGGATCCTCCCAGACCGGGGCACGAACCCGTATCGCCTGCATCGGCAGGCGGACTCTCAACCACTGCGCCACCAGGGAGGCCCTCTTATCCAGCATTTTAATTTAAAGTAAAAGGGTTGGTCTGAAAAATCTAGCCCATCACTACCAGAAATAGAAGTCCTAAAATTCCCTTAAAAATTATCTTTTAATTAGACAAGTAACATGTGAATTCATCATCCTTATAAAAACGTAAAATATGTGCAGTACTGGCTAGGACATATGCCAGACACAGGCTTCTCTTACTTATAGTAGTCAGGGGCTGATTCAAGTCTTGTCTTTCATTATGACTCAGAGTATTTTGCTTGTTTGTTTTTTATGGCTACGTTGGGTCTTCGTTGCTCTGCGCGGGCATTCTCTAGTTGTGGTGAGCGGGGGCTACTCTTCCTTGTGGTGTGCAGGCTTCTCATTGCGGTGGCTTCCCTTGTTGTGGAGCACAGGCTCTAGGCGTGTGGGCTTCAGTAGTTTTGGCACGTGGGCTCAGTAGTTGTGGCTCACGGGCTCTAGAGCGCAGGCTCAGTAGTTGTGGCGCACGGGCTTAGTTGCTCTGCGGCATGTGGGATCTTCCTGGACCAGGGCTCGAACCTGTGTCCCCTGCATTGGCAGGCAGATTCTTAACTACTGCACCACCATGGAAGTCCCCAGACTATTTTTTTAAATTAAGAATTAAAAAATAAAATCGAAACTTTAAAACTGTACAGAGAAGCAAAGTTCTCCTTAGGCCGTCACCCCATTTCTAGTACCCCCCCCCAGAGGTTTCCACTGTTTTCAGTTTGGTGTATACCATTTTTAAACACATTTACATACACATCCATGTATACCTGTGGGAAAGCTGTAGTATCACCTTGTCTTTTTATTTTTTACATACATGACTTTAGGCATTACACTCTTCATAATGCTATCCAAGCTTTCACTTGGCAAATATTTCTGGAGGAACTTTCCTTATCAGGAGCCCAAGGGGCAGAAGCAGGAAACCTCTGGGTCAAATCTGGTTAAAGACTATGTCAAGGTCAGCCCACATGGTATTGTGGGGTTTTGGGGGGAGGCACTTGTTATTAAAGTATAACGACATATGGAAAAGTGCACAAACCTGTGTAACCAGCCTCAACTAGTCACGACCCATCCTCCACCACCATCTTGACTTCTAACAGCAGAGACTGGTTTCCAAATGTGGTTTTTAAATTAAGAAAACACAACATGAAAAATCGTATTTCCATCTTCCGTGAAAACTCAGAAGTCCTGGCAACATTCACTTGGCCCAAGCGACCAGGTCTGGCAACGACCAGCTCTGGGTGTTCTCTAGTTTAGCATGGAACCCAGTCCCCGCTGGGGTCTAATTCTGGAAGCTTCATCCCTTGACATCACCTGTCTGGTCCCTAGAGACGTCCAAGTTTACAGCACCTAGTCGGACAGTCCTCTATTGATGCCTATTTGAGGTGTGTCTGGATCTTCCTTATTAAAGAAATACTGCACCCAGCATTTCCATATACATATGTATGTGTATATATACGTATATCTTTCTCTCCGAAGGAATCAAAAACATGTTCACAGAAAACCTTGTACACAAATGTTCATAGCAGCAATATTCATAAGAGCCAAAGGGTTCAAATGTCCATCAACTAATAAATGGATAAACAAAATGTGGTCCATCCATACAATGGAATATTATTTGGCCATAAAAAGTAATCCAGAACTGACACTTTACAGTATGGATGAACCCTGAACACATTATGTTAATTGAAATATGCCAGTCACAAAAGAACATATACTGTATGATTCCATTTATATGAAATGTCCAGAAAAGGCAAATCTACGAAGACAGAAAGTAGACTAGTTGTTGCCAAGTGCTACTTTCTGTAGGGGGTCAGTGACTGGTAATCATTGCAGGGCTTCTTTTTGGGATGGTGAAATGTCCTAAGACAGATAGTGGTGATGGTTGCACAACTCTGTAAATAAACTGAAAACCGCTGAATTGTACCCTTTAGTGAACTGGGTACGTGAATTATCTGCCCATAAAACCGTTACTTAGAAAACAAACAACACAGCCTTGAACACCCTTATACATCTCTTTCTAGTATTGCTGGACCACAGAATCACCGTATCTTCTAATTTCTCCAGAGCAGCTAAACTGATTCTCTACCACAAACCGCGATCCTTCTCTCCCCACACCTTTAGCGACACTTTCTATTTTGTTGATCTGATGGGTAAGTAAAAAAATGGCATTTCACTTTTATATTTCCCTGGTTACCAGTTTTAGGATCTTTTCTTATTTATTGGCCATTTGTATTTTCTTTTCTATGAATTTTCTGTTCATGTCCTTCAGTTTTAAAATTGGAATGTCTTTGGATTAATGTGTAGTTTCTTTATACACTCTGGGTGGATACACTTTATTTCATATGTTGCCTAATATTTTCTCACATGTCAGTTTTTAATGGATGTAAAACCCTTAGCAAGTGCCTGCACATAACAACAGGAGGTCCATCGTTTTTAATTTGCTGACTTAATTGCCCACATACTGCTAAAAGTACCACAAAGGAAGTCTGTGGCTCTAGTGGCTTTATTTCCTACATTTTACCCTTCTTATTTTTATTTTGGCAAAAACCACCTTGGGTCTGAGAGGAGCTAAGACTATCTAGCCCTGGACACGGATGGTGACCACCACCTTCCAAGACAGAGCCAGGTTTAGAGATCCTCTCCAACCAGGAAGCAGTGTGAGAGCTCGTTTTCCACCCTTTTCAGAAACACTTGGTACCAGAGTTGAACACGAAGAACCAGCAAGTGCTAAGTTCCACGGATGAGTCCCACCAAGAGAGATGGAAACAGAGACTTGACTTTGCTTCCTGCCCTGACATCCGCAGATTTATACAGGCAACAGGAAACACAGGGATAATGAAATCAAACTCAAAGAAAAGGTAATTTCCTCTCTAGTGCACGGCTCTCAAAAGCAACTTAAAAGCAGGGTCCTGATAGGCTTCACTTGCAGGCTGGTTCCTACACACCGGCTGGGGCAATGGGAGCCTGGCTGAGCATTCCCGGGGCCCACGGAAGACCACGAGCTCGTGGCCCTAGGAAAGCACCCATGGTCACGGACCCCGGAGGCCAAGTATGGCCCTCACAGCAAAACTGCACTACCTTGAGAGATGCCGTAAACTCCAGACAAAAATAAAGACAAGAGAGAGACACACACACACACACAAACTCTCTCTCTCTCTCTCTCTCTCTCTCTCTCATCCAATCTTCTCACCAGGATCGCTGCAGACTGGGGAGGACATCTCCAAGGCTCACAGCTACTAAGTTTTAAAAATACAGTCCATAAAGTCTATGAAACTGTTTAGAAAAAATTTATTTGAACATATGGAAGGAAAACTTAGAGACCCCAATAAAACAGAGACGTTCCTTTCCCTACTGATGGGGGCCAGGCTCACAGGTTCCCCTGACCCGTGGGGACCAAGTGCTGGGGGAGAGCTTGCCATGCCGACGGCTCAGCCTTGCGCTCCCGGAGCCATGGGAGTGCCTTGTGTTCCTGGTGGGACACAGCCCGTCCACAAGGAGGGAAGCCAGACACGTGGACTCGCGGACGCTGCTCCTCCACCAGTGCTCCGACGGCACAGGCTCAGGGCGTGTGTCTGCAATGACACCCCAGACCACAGGCTCACAGCCCTGGCAGCTTTTAAAGATGCCCGCATCGCTCCGCAGAGGGCTGGACGTTTCCTTTCATCGATCCTATCTGGACTTTTACGAATGAGACAGGTAGGAGGCGCCTGGACGGCGACGTCGCAGAACTTCCACACCGACCCGCTTCTGTGGTTCTGCAGCGAGGAAGGGCCGCCCGGCTGCCCCCCGAGCCCTCTCCTATGGATCGGTCGTCCTTTCCTGGGAAGGCTTCCTCCAACCAGGCATGGAAGGCACGGTGCCACTCAGCGGTTCGCGGGGGCCAGCCTAGCGGATGGGCCTGAACGGGAAGGTCATGCCTGAGATGAAGGTGTGCCCGGGGTGCGTGGGCAGGGCAGGGTGGGTGGCAGGGTGGGCCGGCACAGCCCCGTAGCCCAGCGGGGGTGTGTGGATGTGAGGGTAGAACCCGGGAGGGAGCGCCGCGTGTGGCGACTGTGGCACGGGGCCCGAGATCACCAGCTGGAGAAGGCTGCAAACACAAGGAGAAGGGTTAGGATGCGCTGGTGCCAACCGTGGCGTCCGCCCGACCCGTGGCGCTATGGGTGGCGGCAGGCTAGGCTGCCGTGGTGGGCCTTGCTCCTGTGCCGGGACAGACACCAAGTTTCCAGGAAGGACGGAGGGTGGCTCGTGGCTGGGTAGCAGCAGGAGGGGGTGACCTGGAGGCAGCGGGATGTATTGACAGACTGGGGCCCGGAGAGGTGAGGGGCCGCAGTGGGAAAAGCCGGGATCCTTCCGGCAGCGACGGGGAGGGCGGGAGGGAGGCTGTAGTCCACGGAAGCTCCGGACACAGCTCGGCATCTGTGGCTTGGGGACCATGCAGGTGGGCACTGGTGTCAGCCTCACCTGTCCACACCTTCGGGGGTTGTGACGGAGGAGCCACAGCAAGAAGGACAGAGGGCCACGCTTCTCCAAGCCGCTCCTAATGACCGAGTCCTAACTGAATTCCGAGCCAAGCCGCACAGAAGGTGGCTTTTCACATGACCCTGACGTCCGGAGTCCTCAGGAATGGCCCCGGCCTGGACCCAGCCCTCACCCACTTTCAGGGCCCCCTCCTGCCCCACGCCCACCCCCAGGAGCCTTAGTCCTCCCCCCACCCAACCCCCTCCCACCCTGGCCTGTGCTCTGCTCTCTGTGGCTCAGCACATCAACAGCCTCCGCCTCCAGGAAGTCCTCCCGCTCCTGAATTCAACGTCGCCTCCTATGCTGGTCCCTTCTGAGACCCCTTGAAGAGCTTCCTCTCGTCAGTCTCATCCTATCTAACGCCACCCTCCCCTCTCAGCACGATCGGCAGAGCGTCCTAACTTTCTCTCCACCTCTAGCTTGTCCGGACTCAGCCTGAAATAACCAACTCCCCCAGTTACGCCCCTTCAGGACAGAGGGCCCCTCCCCAGCCCTGCCCTCCCCCCGGATCCCCTGGCCTCTGTGCTTTGCTCTCCCAGCCTCACCCAGGGCCGTGGCTCCGGCTGGGTCTTGTCTCTAGAGTGTCTACACTGTCCCTCCACATCACCAAACCCCGCCTGCCAGGTCCCGTTCATGCCCACCACTTGCCCCTCAGCTTCCCGGTCCCACGAGGCCGCACCTTCCCTGAATGCTGTCCTGCTTGGCCCAGTGAAAGCCCACCCCGCTGGACCACTTCACCCTTGGGCGACTGACTATGGTCGGCTGCTTCCTGGAGCTCTGAGATGAAGCGGGGGGCGGGCCTAGGTCTTTGGCAGAGTGACCCTCACGCTCTCCCACCCCCCAAGTACAAAGTCTGCTACCCTGGGCCCCCAGGAGGGGCCCAGGCAGTAAACCCAGGTGTGAAGAAAGCTGGTGCCTTTCAGTGGCTTGAAGCTCTTCTGACTCTTTTCACTACGTTTTAATAACTACTACGGTTTAATAACTCTGGGTAAGAAATTCAAGGAAAATAAGCAAACAAATAAGTAAGTCTGGGCTTTCCTGGTGGCGCAGTGGTTGGGAGTCCGCCTGCCGGTGCAGGGGACACGGGTTCGTGCCCCGGTCTGGGAAGATCCCACATGCCGCGGAGCGGCTGGGCCCGTGAGCCATGGCCGCTGAGCCTGCGCGTCCGGAGCCTGTGCTCCGCAACGGGAGAGGCCACAACAGTGAGAGGCCTGTGCACCACAAAAAAAAAAAAAAAAAAAAAAAAAAAAGTAAGTCTAAGGAGGGAATACTGTGGAGGCAAAATGTAGGTCATATGCTCATTTGAACCTGCACACCCTGCCAGAGGGAGAAGGGGTTTCAGGAAGTTTCTGGTCTAGTCCAGAAGACAATTAACACAAAAGGAACAATCAGAAATCAAAGAGGTAGTCCAAGCGACTGTGGGCCACTCTTTCCCCATGTCAGTGTCAGGCTGCCCCCGGGGGACTGGGGCCCAGGGTTGTACCTCGAGGTAGCAGCTACAGGCCCCGGGGGTGGGGTCCCTCCGGGCTGTTAGAAGTTCCAGAGGATTCCCACGGGGACCCCTAGTTATAACACTGGGATGATAAACGATTCATACCCTATCATGATTTTAATGCCCTGAAAACATTAAACGTTAAATAAAAGCTGTGCGCAAAGAAGGAAAAGGTTACAAAGGGATGAGTGCAAGGAGCTGAACAGGTGCCACTTGCACTGACGATGTCCTCAGACGCAGGAGACCTTCTTGGAGGGAAGAAAGGCAAGAAGGAAGGGACGGAGAGAGGGAGACAAAGGCGCAGCGTGGGCTCCCGAGGGCGAGGTGGCCTCTGGACAAGCGGTCCACCCTGCTGATGTCACGTCTCAAGGTGGACCATTCGGTTGCTCCAGAAACCCCCGTTTAACCACCCAGAGGCCTGCCTGGAGCTGCCTGCCCCTCGGAGCCCGACGCCAAGCTCCCGGCCCTCTGGCTGCAGCTCCCCTCCTGTCAGCCCGGGAAGTAGCATCTGGCCCATCTTCTGGCCTCAGGTTAAGCCTCTGCTCAGCCTGCCACACCTGCCCCACTCCCGGGCCCCGGCAGGGCTGGTGGGTCAGGCCCTGGGCGGCTGGGAGCACACACGGTGCCGAGGGGCCCGGTGGGCTTGCTCACCCTCTGTCCGCACTGCCCGCCAGCACCAGCCCTGGAGCCCCACTATCCACCTTAGAAACCAGTGCGACCCTCTGCAGAAAGAACTCGGCTCTCTTCTTTCCTGTAAACCCTGCCCAGGTGCACACAGCAGGGAGCAGGGCAGTTCTGCCTTCAACTATAAACATCTCCTCGCACGGTGGCCACAATGACTGTTTTTCGTGGACACATAATGTTCCATCCTTCTGATGTATCACTACTAACTTACTAAGTATCCCCATGCTATGGGATGGTTAGCTTGTTTCTGACTTCTGCTACTGAGAAGACTGCCTTTGCATGAAACATTTTTGTGCACATAGCTTTTTGCTTCTTAGCTTCAGTGAAATTAATTCGATTAAGAGAAACTCGTTACACAAATAACAGTAAACGTTACAGCAGCTAACACTTCTTAGGTTATTTACATATCAAGTACCATTCTAAGTGTTTTCTATGTTTTTACTCGATTAATCCTCACAAAACTCCTATGACGGGAGCAGGGCGGGGGAGGCAGGGGGACCCGAGGCAGGTCCTATTGTTTTCTTGATTTTATAGAGAAAACAGAGGTAGTGGGCACTTGCCCAGGGTCCTACAGATAGGAGGTAGTAGGGGTGGAATTCTCACCAGAAGCTGCTAGGACCACACAGCTGCTGCTTTTCACCACGATTACCACTGCTTCCCCCCAAATTAGGACAATAACCACCACTTACGGAGAGACGCCCGTGTGCCGTGGACAAAGAACTTTGCAAACACCACCTCATTTAAACCTCACTACAAGCCTGTGAGGCAGGTGAATTGCAGTCCCCATTTTACAAGGGGGGAAACCAAGGCAAAAGAGTCAGCCCCGGCGTCACAGCAAACCACAGACACAACCCCGCTCTGTGCCACCCGAGACCAAGGCGCTGGCCTAACCGACACAGTATTTCCCTAAGGGCTGTGCAATCAATGTCGCCAATAGCGCGCGACATCACCACGACCCACACGCACGCTGACTTAGTGAGCAGTAAAGGCCCCCCGAGTTCGCTCCGGCTTCTTCCTTGACACCCAGAAGGACGGCCACTTTTCTTACCTCGTTGACGGACTCCCTGCTTGAGCTTCCTCTCCTGTGTTACGCTATCACATCCATTCCCCCACTTACTGTCAGGTTCTGGGGGGCCCCTCATTCACAGACGCTGTAGACCCTGCAGACCAGGTCTCCCCAGGAAGCCAGGACAAGGGGTCTGCCCTGCTTTGCACCCCACCACTCCCGCACCCACCCCCGCACCCACCCAACTAGAAGTCTTGGGAGGGTACTTACTTATTATGGGGCAGCCGGGAGCACAGGGTTCTCAGGTCATCTGAAATGAAGGAGACACAGAATTAAGGGACGGCCTGAAGATGATGAGGTGAGAGGTTTGCTTTTGTTCAAGGATGCTAGCAAGACAGTAACAGTCCCTCATGCTCAGCTTCCGAGCATCATTTAGAAGCGGGGCTCTCTTTTTCTTCAATTTTAGCTTTAACACACGCCCTCAACAGAAGACATCACTTAGGAAAGGGGGCAGCTCTACTGGCAATTTGTCAGATGGCTGGGAAAAGGCCCAGAGACAACAGATCAGACGCCCAAGGCTAAGAGCGAGATAAGAGGGAAACCCGTCTCCAGGGACTACTGCATGGGCCTCAGGCAACGTCCGTGAGCCAACAGTCAAAAAGCCAACAGAAGTGTGTCATTAGCATCAGATCATTCTTCTGGGCGAGTTCAAGCACTGAAATGCAGAACTAAGGAGCCCTCTGAACAGGTGATGGGAACGTTTCCTGCACTTAAACAGGTGCATTTCATTGTACGTAAATTATGCCGCAATGGGAAAGAACTGCAGAAAAAGAAAAGATTCCCTAAGAGGAAGGAGATTAAGCCATTATTATCTGTGCTCTGGAGGCATCCCCAGGCCTGGGCAAAACAGCCAGGAGACACCCAGATGCCACGGCCACAGGATTCTACCTGGGCGCGTCCTGCGACTTCTGCCCACCTACCCTGCGTTCACTGAGAGGAAAGAAGTCCTAAAAGCGCAACACAGTCCTTGTCCAGGAGCCCCTATTTTCCTTCCGACGGGTGGTGGTGACCCGCCCCAGGGAGGCCTGGCCAGGCAATCACCCACCTCTCGTGCATAGCAGGGCTCCAGAGGCCATGGCCACCTGCAGAGCCTGTGCCAGCCGGTCCAGGGAGAGCTCAATCTCCTGGGAGGCGTTGAGGGGGTTCAGTTCATCCGCCAATCTGTTGATCTCCTCCACCAGCGGGACCATGTGGTCAAACAGGATGAGCCCCAGGCGGCCGTACAGGTTCTTCTCGGTCAAGTGCACCTGGAGCATCATGAGGACCTGCAGGACGCTGAGGTGGAGCTTTGAGTACAAGAGGTGGGAATCTCTGTCCATCCCCCCCGAGTCCTTGATGACTTTGGCAGTGACGTGGCCATTGGCTAAGGGGGGCTTCTTCTTCCTTTTATGAGCCAGAGGGGCCTTCACACACCAGCGGATCAATCCAGTGAGCGGGGTGAGCTCTAAAAATCCTATGGGGAGATTGGCTGCGATTGGAGTATTTAAAAAAGTGATGAGAATCAACCTCGGGTCCTCAAAAATCCAGTTGACAATCATCTCAAGCAAGTCCAGCGGTGGGATGAGATCGTCTGCAACACAAAGTCAGAAGGGTCTTCAGCCCCACGGACAGGAGACAGGGAAAGACAGACCTTCAAGCTCACAGTACTCATCACCCCACATCCAGGCGACACACCTCTGTCCTCACCTACCCTCTGGCTCCTTTCCTGGAACATCCCCTCCGAGAGGGCTGGGCTCTCATCCGACTTAGGAAAGCCTGGCCATGGTTGGACTCAACACATTAAGCCAACAATTCCCTAGAACTCCATTACGCCTTGTGATCCTATGTGTCAATTTAAATAAAAGTCCACTATCAATGTCCAGAACTACCTCCACCACACTTCATCCCTTCCCTTGTGAGTAGGTTTCATCCCTGTGTTTGGTGTCCCCTCAGTGGTACGGTGACAGCTACGGTGGCCTTCAGGGAGCAGCTCAGAGTCCAGACAATGATCTGTCAGCTGCCAGGAGCCATCCCAGCCTCAAACCTGGAACCTCTAAGCGAGGCCTGGCCTCCTCTGATTCCTGAGATCTAGTACATTCTATGGCAAGACAGAGAACAGTAACTTTAAAAACAAAAGTTGACATTTATTCTGAGTTTATGACGTGCCAGGCACCGGGTTAAGTCCTAACACAGATGAACTCACTTAATCCTCAAACAAACCAACTATTATATAGAGAATGAGGAAACTGAGGCACAGAGATGTTAAATCATTTTCTCCAGACTCATTAAAACTAAGTGGTGGGGGCTTCCCTGGTGGTGCAGTGGTTGAGAGTCCGCCTGCCGATGCAGGGGACACGGGTTTGTGCCCCGGTCCGGGAAGATCCCATATGCCACGGAGTGGCTGGGCCTGTGAGCCATGGCTGCTGAGCCTGCGCGTCCGGAGCCTGTGCTCCGCAACGGGAGAGGCCACAACAGTGAGAGGCCCGAGTATCGCAAAAAAAAAAAAAAACTACGTGGTGGGCCCAGACCTGACCCCAGGTGGCCCAGCTCTTACCACTAGGCTACACCGCCCATCCTGGGGTCAGCGGGTACTGCCCTTAGGCTGTCTGTGTGCGTGGGAGCGGGTCCCCAGCCTCCTGCCTCTGGGGCTGTGCACACCTCAGCTTATGAAGAAGCTGGGGATGACGGAGCCCCTTCCAGGCTACTGAGGTCCAGGGTCAAGCATGAGAAGAGAGAGTCAGGGGCAGAGGGAGCCCGGTGTTGGTGTGAAGCCTCCAACTGCTCTTCCTCGGGAGACACCGGCCTTTCCCCTGGGACTGTCTACTGCTTGGGGGCTGACCCACGCCCTTCCTTTCTGCTACGAAATGACGGTGACAAGAGGGAGTTGTCATCTATGACCTTTACTTGGCAAAATCAACAGTGGTGACCCTGTGTCTGGCCCCTTGACTCCCCGAAACGTTTCTGTCTGGGACACGCCAGTCTCAGGCCCACTCCTCCAGCAACCCAGCCCTTCCCCCGCCCCACACACGTCTAGCTGGGGCATCTCCGGAGCCTGAAGGCGGCATATGCACACATGCTGTGTACACGTGCGCTCGGTGAGTACACGTGAGCGTGTGTACTTGCGCGAATAATCTCCACAACCTTTGTGTGCAGAGACCCAAGTTCCCTGTGACACTGAGGCCAGAGGGTGTTCTGTTCAGTTAGGTGAGCCCCTTCCGTTTCTCAGCTTTGGAGGCACAGACGCCCGTGAGCCACAGCACCGAGAGCAGCGGCAAGCGCCCTGCTGCCAGCGGACTCAGGCCCACCCTCTGGGCCACCACCACGGAGCCAGGGATTTCCGTATCTCCAACCTCATCCAATTGTACATATAAATGCATAGCTCTTTCTGTGTCAATCCTACCTCGACACAGTGGCTTAAAGAAAAGACTGACATGTCAGACTGGCAAATTGACTTAAGAGAAAAATACCACGTCCCATGTCCATCCTAGAACGTTAGCGGTACTTTCTGAACGTTATTTCCTTCTCCACATGTTCACGAATCCATTCCCAACGTTAAGGCCAACTTCTGTCCTTGCTGCCCTGGAATAACCGATGACTTGAAAGAGAAACTACAACGCTGCAAATCTTTCCTATGGGAACACAAAAGACCTAAATACGTTCCTAGCTATTAAGGGCTCTTGAGAAGCCTCTTAAGAGAGCGCCAGGGAAGACTCCACTCCAGCAGCAGGGCGCCCACAAGCCCTGCCACCCACCCCAGCGAGCGGCATGCAGCGACGAAAGCAAAGTATGCGATTACACGCGGGTATGATACACACTTAAACGTTCATGGTAGGTCCATGCGAACTTTCTCAAGAGAACTAAAAAGTCTAACGGCAAGGAAAAAAGTTACAAATAAAAGGAGAATCAAATACAATCAGGGTGCTGGCAGGAGACCGATGCTGGACTGAACAAAAGTGGAGAATGCTGCTAAGGCTTTCCAGCAGCTGGGTTAGCTATTAAACCAGGAGAAGAAAGGTTACCTGCCAGCCCTCTGGGCGGCCAGAGCTGAGGGCAGAGGAGGAACCTGAACTAGAACAGCGGGCTTCGGGTCTGCCTCTGCAGAGAAAGCTGCTCACAAGGGCGAGGCCTGTACCTTCCCCAAATGCAAAGCGAGGGCAGCAGCCCTAGCCAGGGGTCGCAAGGGCTGTGGGGGTCATTCAAGGACACAGATGTAGAAGGACTCAGGGCTTGTCAATCCACGTTCCTTGGAACCCACTCCTGGGGGAGGAAAGTGGGCAGCAGGGCCCAGGGGGTGGGGTCTGAGACCCCTGCCACAATTCAACCAGAGCTGGTCGACTTCTCTTGGTTTTCTTTATTGGGGGTCCAGAGGGCTCTGCTGCTGGACAGGGACGACGGACGTGGGCTTCTCCCAGCTGAAGTCAAATGCCATCTAATGGCCTCCCTGAGGCCCTCTCCTGGTACCTTGCTAAGGAAGTCTCAGAACATCACCCACAGTCCAACAGACACGCTTGCCTCCCAGCACAGGAAGGACACATCACGGCCTGGGTAATATTGTTGCCACAAATGTTTAACTTGAACCTTTCATAAGGAAACAGACAAAACTAAATTGAGGGCTTCCCTGGTGGCACAGTGGTCGGGAGTCTGCCTGCCGATGCAGGGGACGCGGGTTCGTGCCCCGGTCCGGGGGGATCCCACGTGCCGCGGAGCGCCTGGGCCCCTGAGCCATGGGTGAGCCATGGCCGCTGGGCCTGCGCGTCCGGAGCCTGTGCTCTGCGGTGGGAGAGGCCGCGGTGGTGAGAGGCCCGCATACCGCAAAAAAAAAAAAAACTAAATTGAGGGACATTTTGCAAAACAACAGGGCTGAGCTCTCAAAAAATGTCAGTATCAGAGATTTTTTTAAAGGCTGGGAACTGTTTTATTTTATTTTTTTAAACATCTTTATTGGAGTATAATTGCTTTACAAAGGTGTGTTAGTTCCTGCTGTATAACAAAGTCAATTAGCTATACATGTACATATATCCCCATATCTCATCACTCTTGCATCCCCTCCCACCTTCCCTATCCCACCCCTCTAGGTGGTCACAAAGCACCGAGCTGATCTCCCTGTGCTATGCGGCTGCTTCCCACTAGCTATCTATTTTACATTTGGTAGTGCCTATACGTCCATGCCACTCTCTCACTTCGTCCCAGCTTACCCTTCCCCCTCCCTGTGTCCTCAATTCCATTCTCTACGTCTGTGTGGGAACTATTTTAAAAGGACCAAAGTGACATAACAACTATGTATGAGCCTTGACTGGATCCCGAATTCTCCTGGTCCCTCAAAAGGGGGGAAAAAGGCTATAAAAGACATTATTCAGACAATCAAGGAAATCTGAACAACAGCTATATATGAGATAAAAGTATTCTGTCAGTATTTAATTTCTTACATGTGATAATGATATCATGTTTGTGTAAGGGAATGTTCTTGTTCTTAGATACACATTTAAGTACTTGGTACCTGACACTGGCAACAAACTCAAGGGTTCAGGAAAAAAATACTTGTGAGTGTGTATGTGGAGAGAAGGGGAAAGAAAGAGAGAGCAAAAGGAAAAGAGAAAAAAAAGAATATATGGCAAATGTTAGTAACTGGTGAACCTCGGTGAGAGATACACAAACCTTTGTTGTAATATTCTTGCAGCTTTCCTGAAGTTTTGCAATTTTTCAAAATAAAAAGTTGGGAATAAAAAAGCAAGTCATGGGGACTTCCCCGGTGGCCCACTGGTTAGGATGCTGTGCTTCCAATGCAGGGACCACGGGTTCAGTCCCTGCTTGGGGAACTAAGACCACACATGCTGAGTGGTGTGTTCCCCAACCGCCACCCCCCCCCCAAAAAAGCAGGTCATGTCTGGGGAGAAAGCCACATCTGTCCCAGACACCAGACCCTTGCTTATTAGCTGTCTGCCACCTGGACCATTCTGAGTCAGGCAAATGGGACTCGCTAAGGAAAGTTCCTTGTTAGCAAATTCCAGAGGCGCAGGTGGCCCATCCCTTTAGCTTTCAGCCTGAAATAAAATACACATTTCAGAGAGAAAAAAAAAAAAAGCAAAAAAGGCCATCCGCTGGCTGGGTGTTCAGTGTAAATACAACTAGCAATCGGCCGAAGCCTCTTTAAGGGTAACAATCTGCTTAAAGTTTACCTGACGACAGGTCATACAGCGCGGTGACTGAGGTTATGAACTGGCAGCAGAAGCGAGGGCTGGCACTGAATATCTGCTTCAGCGTCTGAACGGATCCCGGCACCAGACAGCAATAGTCATCCACGAGGGCCCTGGCTAACCGCACACAGTAGACCACAGGCGTCCGCTGGAAAGAAGCCACAGTCCATGTAACTACAGGTGTCGTGAGCCAGGAGACTAGCAACTATGTACACATGGTGAAAATCGGAACTGGCAGAACCCCTTCCAAGAGGGGAAGACGACGTTAACAGCTTACTTTGAAGCAGAGGTTGGCAAATGAAAGCCCACAGACCAAATCCACCCTGCCACCTCTTTTTGTAAATAAAGTTTTATTGAAACACAGCCCTGCTCACGTGTTTGCTATTGCCTCAGGCTGCTCCTGCACTACAAGGGCACAGCTGAGCAGGGGTGACAGAGATCATATGACCCGAGGGACTTCCCTGTGGTGGTCCAGTGGTTAAGACTCCACGCTCCCAGTACAGGGGGCCCGGGTTCGATCCCTGGTCAGGGAACTAGATCCTGCATGCCACAGCTAAAGATCCCGCACGTGGCAACAAAGATCCCGCATGCAGCAACTAAGACCCGGAGCAGCCAAATAAATAAATATTAAAAAAAAAAGAGAGAGAGAGATTATATGACCCAAAAAGCCTAAAATGTTTACTATCTTGCCCTTTACATGAAAGGCCTGCCGACCTTTGACGTTTACTTCAGAAAAAATCATTCCTGACTTCAAGTGAGGAAACGACAATCTTTGTAACCCTACAGGTGAGACTCCAAAGGTAAAAATTAACAGTTGGTACCACTTTGATGTGACTTAGGAGAGTCTGTGAACTATCACATGATTTAGCGCAGTACTTTCTCAAATTTTCCTACAATCCTTTCCTATTACGAATTCCATTAATACTTTTGAACCCTACATCACCACCCTCCCGTCTTTTTCCTTCCCAGTCAGTTGCCCATCTGTAGCCACATTTAACCGTTGTTCGGGATGCTACAGTTTCAGGGCTACAACACGGCCTGCAGGGCAAACTGCAAGGAGGCATCAGGCCAGATTGTTCATTCACGCACCAAACCAGCCATCTCCACCCTTTCCTCTGGAGGAAGCTGCAGCCCTACACCCCAGTGTGGCAAACCCTGACCCAAGCCACAAGACCCTTTCCTGTTGTTAACATCTGCTTTCACTTTGCCAAAATGCCAGCGCAACAGCACCATGAGAGATAAATGGAAAATTATATGATGAATTTCAAGATGCTAAACTTGACTTCATCAGGTTGTCAAGGGATAGAGATAATCTTGACATTAAATACAACACACAAGATTTAGTCAGGTGTCCCAGAAATCAGAATGGTGGCCATTAAGGTATAGATTCCCTTGAGATTTACCTGTGTATCACAAAGAACAAAATATATTTTTACTAGCCAAATTTTAAAGATAAATAAGATCACAGGAAAAACATTTAAATAAATTGAAAAAAGCCCAAATGATGTCAAGTCTTTGGGAATGAAGCAGGTTTGAAAAACTGAATGTAGTGAATTTTGTTAGATTAGCTGAGGATCATGTTAATCAAAAATTTGAGTTAATAATTACTGTAAGTGGATTATGAATTTTTCAACAACTCTGAGTAACAAAAGAGCAAAACAGATCTTCCAAAAAACTATCTAACACGAAGTCTACTACGAAAATACTTTTTTTTTTTTTTTTAAAGCTATTTAAAAACACTATAGAAGGCTCCTATGTCCATATCCATTAGAAGAGCCATCAGCTTTGAAATGGCACCCTGGAACAACTCCTATGTTTACTGATCTAACTGTATAAAAAACAAGCAAACGTTGTCACAGTTTGACACATAGTGACCTTTAAAAAAAAAAGAATCCAATCTTTGAGACTGCATGCATAGCTGTTTTCAAAATCCTACCTTATTGTTTTCAACTAAGAAAAATGATTTTTCACTTATTCTGAAGATGGAGCCTTCATTCACCGTTACAAACTACTGTTTTCTCAAGAATGGTGATCACCTGTATATACAGGTGTGGGGTATCAGCATACAGGGCAGAAACATCAAGGAGATAACATGTGGAAAATACCCCTCCAGAAATTAAATTAAACTTCCTGACACAAAACACCTCTTCAGAGACTCTCAGAGACGCTATCTCTAGAGACGTACCTGGAGCCAGGAGGCTGCACACTCCAACACTGGGATTCGACACACAGCCACTGCCATGGAGACCAGCTTTCCCAACAAGCTCATTCGGCTGTCATCGGCTTTGTTCCCTTGGGGGCTGAAAAGGGATGAGAAAATAATCTGCCGGACAGAGTCCTTGGTTTGCTCCTGGAAATAACTGCACATGATTTCAAGGAGTTGGAGCTCCTGAAGTGAATTCAATCTCTGTAAAACAAATCCAGGAGAAGCGATGAGAAATTCAGCCTATTAATTTCACACAGTGAGAAAACAGAAAACACTGGTTACACCAGGGAACTTTTCACCTCCCTAAAGCCCGGGTCCCACGGAGTAGAACTCTCTACTGTTAATCTCAAGAAATACCATTCTACGTCATTATGCATCACCCTAGGGGGCTCAGGATGACCTACAGCGGTTTGAGATTCTCGGTAACAGGACTTTAAAGTCTCTTCCTTTAACACCATTGAGACATGGTTGTCACAAGCCCCGCAAAACGGGCATTTTGGCTGCTGCTGAAGGAGCAAGGCCAAGGGCGAGGACGGAGACCCCGATCCGAAGAGCGTTTGGGGTCTGGCCGACGCTTGTCACCGAGAAGGAAAAAGGAACCGGAGTTTACTTATCGGGGACGCGGCAGCCGGACGCCCGGCGCACCTTGGGCTGCGCGCCGCGCTCCTTGGGCACCTGGAACACGAACTCCTCGAGCAGCTCCACAGGGCCCTTGTCCACGATGGGCAGCGGCGCGCTCTGCAACTGGCTGCTGAAGTAGATGTCCAGGTGGTACAGCACCTCCTTGGCGGCGCTGAGCGCGTCGCGGCGCAGGAGCGAGTGGCGGATGTCGCTCATGGTGCCACCTCTGCGGCCGGGGCGCCGGGAGCGCGGCGGGACTTCCGCCCCGGGCCCCGCGGACGCGCCCGCCGCTGCCGAGACAAAGAGGCCGCGAGTCGGCCTCCGCCCGCCGGCCCTGGGTCAGGGCCGCGGCGCCCGCCCGCTCCCCGCTCCCCGTTCGGGCCCGCTCAGGGGGCCACCGCCGCCGCCGGCGGCCAGCGGGCGCCCCGGGTGTGCGACTCCGGCACCACCAAGATCCCTGGGAACCCGATGCCGCGGAGTCGAAAGGCGGCAGATGCCGAGCGCGGCAACGGCGGCCCGCAAGGGCCAAGCGCAGGCGGTGGCGAGGGCCCGCCCCCTGAGGGCGCCCCCTGGCGGCTTGGCCCGCGGGAGCGGCAGGGCCCCGCCCCTGAACCCCGCCCCTGGGCCCCGCGCCCGCCGAGCGGGTCCCGAGAGGCCGAGCTGGGGGCCACATACACCAGAGAACGCACTCTAGGTCTTGTGCGCGCCCCCCAGCCCCGCAAGGCCCGCCCGGATCTCCCCTTGCTTTCTCTGCGCGGCGTTCAAAGCCTACACATGTGATTTCATGGAGCTTTTCCAAGGATAGGGTTGTGGTGCAGGGCCGTGGCTCAGGCCCCAGCCGTTCATCTTTAACGTTATATCTAGTCTGAACTCGGGGCTGCGACGACAAATGATGCCTGCCTACCTGCGAGTCCCTATTCCCCAGCCCCCTCCAGATGGGCCCCGCCTAGCCTGGGAGGGCCATAGGAATCAGGTCTCCTGCGCCTGACCTCTAAGACCTCAAAACCTCAAAACCCTCAGCACTTTCTGTGAATTCCTTTTTCTGCATTCATCTCTCTGCAATGAATGAACAGCGGGGTTAGCCTGGGATTTTAAAAACGGCAGAAATGACTTGAATGTGGCCACAAGAGGCCGGTGGAGGGCAGGCCAGAGGCCACAGGAATGAGCCTTCTGTAAAAGGTCCATATTGGCCTGAGGGTGGGCCTAGGAGAGGATGCTGGTGTGGTCAAGGAGATGAAAAAAGCCAAGGTCTTTCCCAGGGAAAGATGGAAAGGACATTAAAGAGGGTGCAGCTGGGACAACTTCAAGTCACGGAGACCCTCCTGCATATCAGGGGACACAGCCATAAGGCCCCTCCTGTCCAGGAGCCCAGTGGGAGACCAAGGTCAACTGGAACCTCTGGGAATTCACCTTTGAGCCCCTTGGCACCAGGACTTCAGAGATGCTCCACTCCAGCCGGCTGAATGAACAGAGGATGAGCAAGGGGTATTTCTGCCCCAGGGTTTATTAGCATCGCACCTGGCAAGGCTTAGGCACTCAGTAAACACTAGTTTTCCCTTCCCTTCCTTAGCTACTGAGAACCAATTCATAAACACAGCGGAAACCGGGAAAAAAGAAATAAACCAATGCTTAGAAAGTAAGTATCCAGGACTTCCCTGGTGGTGCAGTGGTTAAGAATCCGCCTGCCAGTGCAGGGGACACGGGTTCGAGCCCTGGTCCGGGATGATCCCACATGCCACGGAGCAACTAAGCCCGTGCGCCACAAGTACTGAGCCTGCACTCTAGAGCCCATGAGCCGCAACTACTGAAGCCCGCGCGCCTAGAGCCCGTGCTCCGCAATAAGAGAAGCCACCGCTTGACACAACTAGAGAAAGCCCACGTGCAGTAACGAAGACCCAACGCAACCAGATAAATAAATAAAAATTTTTTTAAAAAGAAAGTATCCATATGTATAAATAAACATATACTATATTTAAAAGGCAGTAACACTCTTCCCATTCTTATTTCTTCTTTCTCTCATAATGTGCAACAGCAGGTAGAAAGATCTCACGAAGGTTGCTCCAAAGCCCACGGGAGTGAATGTTCCGGTAAACCTGGGGCTCTGCTGATGGGGGCCAGGCCACGTGGGGGCAATGCTGGCACCAGGCTCGGGCACCTCTGTACCACTCGTTAGTGGTCTGGTTGGTAGCGGCCAGGTACAGACAGAAGCACAGGTAGCTCCCCAGGAGGAAGCTCAGCACCACAACAAAGCCCAACAGGAAGACAATCCTCGGGAAGGTCAGGAACAGGTACTGGGGGCAAAGAAGAAGCAGCACGTTAGGCAGCTGGGCTGTGACACGAGTCGGGGTCAGGAACTACCGGCCATGGTCACATCCATATACACTTCAGAACTGCCTTCCCAGCTCCCCCACCTCCATACACATCTGACCCACTGAACACAAAATCAGAACCAAAAACAGCACTGACAAACAACCCAGGAAGAATTTCATATGGGATAAATTAAGTGTGTGCATTGAAGGAAAAGGGGAAGGACACTCAGGAGATGATGCCAGTTAGCTCTTCAGAAAATAAACAGAGAAATGAATGTAGATCTCAGTTCATGCATCAACATAAAGTCCGGACGGACAGAAGAGATCAATCTCTCTCTGAAAACAATATTACCACAGAAATACACGTACAAGGGTATTCACTGTAGCACTGATTTTAACAGCCCCTCTTCCCAAAAGAAACAAGTTAAATGTCCATCCAGGAGGAAGAGTAAAACTCTGGGATAGTCATACTATCGAACAACAAGGAGCCTTTAAATTAGGTTAGTGTGTATGTACTAATTTGGAAAAGATGTTGGTAATATATTGCCCAAGAAAGACAAAATGCAAAAATCACAATGGAATCCTATTTGTGCAAAAACAAAACTAACTCGATGAAAGTGTATGGCCATATAAATAAACACAGCAAAAAAGCCTGAAATGTACACCAAACTATAAAAGTGGTTGTCTCTGGAGAATGAAACTGTTGGGAGGGGAGGGGAATAATTCCCAGTTTATATTTTATTTTTGTCCAAGATGTTTTAAATTTTCTTCTCCCCCGCCCCAGCTTTATAGAGATATAATTGACATATAACATTATGAAAGTTTAAGGTGCATGTAATATACAACATGATTATATATATTATATAATGAAATGATTACAATAACGTTAGTTAACACATCTGTCACCTCACAGTTACAATTTGTGTGTGTGTGTGTGTGTGTGTTGAGAACTTTTATGAGCTACTCTCCTGGCAACTTTCAAATGTACAATACAGTATTGTTCATTACAGTCACCATGCTGTACGTTACATTCCCAGGACTTATTCATCTTTCAATTGGAATAACTACCTTCACTTATTTCCCCCACCTCCCCCCACCCCTAAAAGTTCTGGACTACTTGAATTTCTATAAGTTCGTTTTTATGATAGACAAAGAATTCTGAAAGAGTTCAATATTTTTGAAAGTTAGCAGAAAAGAAGTAGATACTTATCAAAACTCCATCAAAACTCCTGATGGTCGAGACTTGCTAACTGAAGTTACAAAGAAAAGAGACAGATTCGATGAGGAAGAATGTCTAAAGCTTTTTAAACAACAAAAAATGAGACACACAAACAGAAAACAAATATAACAAGAATGAACTATCATTATTATCCAAAGACCTCAAATCAAAAGTTATTCTAATATCAAATAGGTAAACAAAGGGCAGAATTCACACAAAAAGATATACAAATGACTGACAGACAAGGAAAATAATCAAACGTAATGAAAGAAATGTAATTTGTAAAAAAGGGTAAACCATATTCTGGCAAACTAGAAGCACTTCCCATCCCAGGCATCATCAATGCCTGGTCTGATGCAGTGAAAGGAACACTTACACACTGCTCTAACCCCAGGTTTTAAAAAGCAATTTGACAACATATATAAATATCGAAAGACTTATAAATGTTGTCAATCTTTGACCCAGTATTTATGTTGTTGGAAATCTATCCTAAAGAAAGTCCTAAATACAAAAACAAAACCATATACACAAGATTACCCATTGCAAAGGGGAAAATGCACTTCACGAGTGGAGGGAACTGGTGGTCACCTCCTTAAACCAATGAATCAACCTGGGCTTCACTGCTCCTATGTCACCTGATGGGATGCACTATGAAATACACATCCCTACCTAGGAAGCATTTTTGCCAAAAATATTTAACTTGAATCTAATCAAGGCTCTAGAACTAACTTCCAGTTTACACTAATATAAAGAAGAGAGAAAAATTACATGACAATTAGGAAAAGAAAAATCTAGAACATGGGACATTTTAAAAGATAACTAGACTACTAAATGTCAATTTAATGAAAAAAAAGCAGGGGCATTATTTTAGAATAAAAGGACATAATATTCAAATGTAATGCATAACTATAAAATGGAATCTGGTTCAAGGAAATAAAAGAGCTATAAAAGATATATCTGAAACAATGGGGAGATCTGAATATGGACTAGAGAGTATATAGACTTATTATTACTTTTCTTACATGGGATAATAGAATTGTAGATACGTATGAGAATGTTGACATTCTGAAAAAATGCATGCTCAGGTATTTAGGGGTGAAGCAACATCGTCTCCAACTTATTTCTAATAATACAGAGAAATATATACACATGCATAGAAAGAGAACAGATTAAAATGTTAACAATTTTAAAATCTAGGTGGAAGGTATATAGGTAGTCACTCTGTTATTCTTTTAACTTTTCAGTATGATTACAAATTTACATAATTGGGAAAAAACTTGAGAATAAAACTACTCAAGGTTAAAACAACAAGGAGGTATCATGACATACCTTTGAGAACAGCTGAAGTGAAAATCAGTGATAATGATAAACCTGGCAAAGATGCAGAGAAAACACTTACTCCCCCGTCTCTGGGGAGGAGAATGTAGAAAGGTACAAGCACTCTGCAAAACAGCGTGGTTCTCCTTTTCAAAACTAAAAATGGGGCTTCCCTGCTGACGCAGTGGTTGAGAGTCCGCCTGCCGATGCAGGGGACACGGGTTCGTGCCCTGGTCTGGGAAGATCCCACATGCCGCGGAGTGGCTGGGCCCGTGAGCCGTGGCTGCTGGGCCTGCGCGTCTGGAGCCTGTGCTCCGCAGCGGGCGAGGCCACAACAGTGAGAGGCCCGCGTACCACAAAAAAAAAAAACTTAGAACGGACTTACCATACAACCCAACAATCACACTGAAGACTTCTTTTCACACAGCAGCCTCATTAGTGATAGCCAAACACTGGAAATTACCCAAATGTCATTCAAAGGTTAACTCATTAAACAAACTGTGATCCATTCTCACCATGGAAAACTATACGGCAGTAAGAATGAATGAACTACTGATACGTGCACCCACTAGGATGAATCTCAAGGAAACTGGGCTGAGTGAAAAAAACCAATCACAAAATGCTACTGTAGGGTTCCATGTATGTCACAATAAATAACATAATAACAGAGATAGAAAACAGATGAGTGGTGGCCGGGCATTAGGGATGTGGGGAGGAGGATGTGGGTATCAGGGATAACACAGGGAGTCTGTGGTGATGGGACAGAAGAGCACCTTAGTTGTGGTGGTAATTACACACAGCTACACGTGACAAACTGCACAGAGCTACACACACAACACAAACGAACACATATATAACTGGCACTGTGGACTGTGCCAATGTCAATTTCTTGCTTTTGTGCTGTGCTTGCATAGGGATTCTGGCATGGGGAGAGGAGCTTAGGGGTGCACAGGATTCCTGTAACCTCCTGTAAATCTATCATTATTTTAAAATAAGAGTTAAAAAAAAAGATGCAGGCTTTAGGACTATGTGTGTATTTTATCATATTAACACACTATCCTTCAATTCCTATTTTCTAAGTGCTTTTATTATAATGGGTATTGAATTTTTTGACAGGCTTTTCAGCATCTAGAGAAATAATCATATCATTGTTCCTAATACTTAATAATGCTGTATAAGATACTAATCAATTTCCCAATATTGAACCAACCTTGCATTCATTTAATACGTCCCACTTGCTCATTTTCTTTTCTTTGAAACAAAAGAAAAAAAACACTCAAGGAGAATTAGGCAGTTACCTAAAAAAAGACTGCTCATAAGCCATTTCCAATAAATGAAATAGAAATCTTTTAGCAATCAAATGAGTTTTTAAAGAATGGCTTTGACTTTTACATTATGGTAAATTAATGGGCAAAGAATAGTCTTTTCAATAAATGATGTTGGGGGACTACCCTGGTGGCACAGTGGTTAACAGTCTGCCTGCCAATGCAGGGGACACGGGTTCGAGCCCTGGTCTGGGAAGATCCCACATGCCGTGGAGCAACTAAGCCCGTGCACCACAGCTACTGAGCCCATGCACCTAGAGCCCATGCTCTGCAACGAGAAGCCACCGTAATTAGAAGCCCGTGTACCACAACAAAGAGTAGCCCTCGCTTGCTGCAAATAGAGAAAGCCCACGTGCAGCAACGAAGACCCAACGCAGCCAAAAATATAAATGAATGAATGAATGAATGAATGATGCTGGAACAACTGGATATCCACAAACTAAAGAATAAAGTTGGGGCTTCCCTGGTGGCGCAGTGGTTGAGAGTGTGCTCCGCAACAGGAGAGGCCACAACAGTGAGGCCCGAGTACCGCAAAAAAAAAAAAAAAAAAAAAGAAAGAAAAGACTAAAGTTGGAACCTTACCAAACACAATATATAAAAATTAACTCGGGCTTCCCTGGTGGGTGGCACAGTGGCTGAGAGTACGCCTGCTGATGCAGGGGATGCGGGTTCGTGCCCCAGTCCGGGGGGATCCCACATGCCGCGGAGTGGCTGGGCCCGTGAGCCGTGGCTGCTGGGCCTGCGCGTCTGGAGCCTGTGCTCCGCAGCGGGAGAGGCCACAACAGTGAGAGGCCCGCGTACAGCAAAAAAAAAAAAAAAAAAAAAAAAAAAACTCAAAATGATCAAAGACCTAAATGTAAGAGCTAAAATTATAAAATACTTTAAAGAATACTTAAGTGTAAATCTTCATGATCTTGGATTAAGCAGTGATTTCTTAGCTATGACACTACAGCCAAAGCAACGAAAGAAAAAAATAAATTGAACATCAAAATTTAAAACTTCTGTGCTTCAAAGAAAACTACCAAAAAAGTGAAAAGACAACCAACGGAATGGAAGAAAATATTTGCACATCATGTATCTGATAAGAGTCAAGTGTCCAGAATATAAAAAAGAACTCTTGCAACACAAGAATAAAAGACAACCCAAATAAAAATGAGCTGCTTCTTCCTTAAACTTTCTTCTCCAAAGAAGATATACTAATGGCCAATAAGCACATGAAAAGATACTCAATATCATTAGTCATTAGGGTAAATGCAAATCAAACCACAGTAAGATATCACTTCATACCCACTATATGGCTATAATAAAAAAAAAAGATAATAACAAGTATTGTTAAGAATGTGGAGAAATTAGAACCTTCATAGATTGCTGGTGGGAATGTAAATGATGCAAATGTTTTGGAAATCAGTCTGGTGGTTCCTCAAATGATTACAACAGAATGTTATTTAGCCATAAAAAGGAATGAAGCACTGATTCATGCTACAGCATGAATGAGCTTTGAACATATTATGCTAAGTGAAAGAAACCAGCTCAAAAGGCTACATATAGTATGATTCCATTTATGTGAAATGACCAGAAAAGGCAAACCCATAAAGACAGAAAGTAAACTGGTGGCTGCCTGGGTCTGGGGAAAAAGGGAATGGGGAGTGACTGCTAATAGATATGAGTTTTTTTTGCAAATGATGAGATGTTCTGAAATTAGATTGTGGTGATGGTTACGTGGTTCTGTGAATATATTAAAACCACTGAACTGTATACTTTAAAAGGGTGAATTTTATGGTGTGTGAATTATATATTGATTTTTTTAAATTATGTATCAATTTTTTAAAAAAAGGAATGCCTTCATGTTTTGACTCAGAAAACAAATGCCCTTTTTCCAATTTTGAAACCTGAAGTCAGAAACATACAGCCCACAACATAATTACCTGAATATTAATTACCTGAATAACAAAGACAGTGTCCACCACCTGCAAGTGTCCAAAGTCATTGACGTAAGTCTCCAGGTACAAGTCCGACATCATCACCAGCTGGACTAGAAACACGGTGCTCACCACAGCCATGGTGGCAGCCGAGGCCGTCAACGTCAAGAGGTAGAAGAGGAAGTACCTGATGTTCCAGGCCCCGATGCAGTTGTTCACCCACACACAGTGATGGTCAAAGCGGTGCACACAGCGGTTACACACACCTGCACAGAAATGGGGGAGCCACAACCCTGCGTTGATCCTTGGTAACGACACCGTGCACTCCTACTGAGAGTTTCACACACTGACACTAGCAGTATGAGCTGGTAGTGTCAATGGCAGCTGCTGTCACCAAGCTTTCAGAACCGAAGGGGACAATACAGTAGCCACATGTGAGTAATGAGCACTTGAAATGTGGCTACAAGAGAAACTTCAAAGAATACTTTGTTGATATTGATAAATTCACAGCTGTTTTTCAATTATGCATTGCTCCTTTGAGATCAATGTGAATAATGCTGAGATGACAAAATAGTGAACTTATTAACTTGGACAGACATAATTTTGAAACTGATGCTTTTGCTTTAAAGTCAAATCAATTCTCCTGATAAAGACAAACCATTATGTCAATATAGATATGGATATTAAAGAAAAATGCTGGTTTGTTTATTTATTTATTTATTTAGGCTGCGTTGGGTCTTCGTTGCTGCGCACGGGCTTTCTCTAGCAGTGGTGAGTGGGGGCTACTCTTCGTTGCGGTGCGCGGGCTTCTCTTGCTATGGCTTCTCTTGTTGCAGAGCACGGGCTCTAGGTGCGTGGGCTTCAGTAGTTGTGGCACACAGGCTCAGCAGTTGTGGCTCGCAGGCCCTAGAGCACAGGCTCAGTAGTTGTGGCACATGGGCTTAGCTGCTCTGCGGTGTGTGGGATATTTCTGGACCAGGGCTCGAGCCCGTATCCCCTGCATTGGCAGGCGGATTCTTAACCACTGTGCCACCAAGGAAGTCCCAAGAAAAATGATGTTTTGATACTGATTCAGTCATTGAAAAACTTTTAAGAATGTCTAGAATAGCTTCGGTATTAATAGCTCTTCCAACTATAAATTTTATGAAATCTAAATACAGATCAAGAGTTTCCAATAAAAATTTAGTATCTATTGATTGAGATGTACTGTAAATGTAAAACACACAGAATTGCAAGGAACTAGTATGAAAAGAGAATATAAAAAAATCCATGAATGATATTTTTATACTGATTACATGTTAAAATGGTATTTTAGATATCTTAAGTGACATATAATTAAAATAAATTTTTCCCATTTCTTTTTACTTTCGCAACATGCCTACTAGAAAATTTTAAATCACATCGGTGGCTCACATTATATATATATATATTTTTTTCTTTTTGCGGTATGCGGGCCTCTCACTGTTGTGGCCTCTCCCGTTGCGGAGCACAGGCTCCGGATGCGCAGGCCCAGCGGCCATGGCTCACGGGCCCAGCCGCTCCGCGGCATATGGGATCCTCCCAGACCGGGGCACGAACCCGTATCCCCTGCATCGGCAGGCGGACTCTTAACCACTGCGCCACCAGGGAGGCCCTCACATTATATTTTTGTTAGACAGCACTAATCTAGAAATCTTGGCCACTGCCCAGAAGAGTAGGCTCTGCCAGGACTGAAGTCTGCAAACACAACATCCTACAGAAACATCTCTTGAGCAGCAAGCACTGCCATGTGGCAAAGGAAGGGCTGTTTTGCCCAGAGCTGAAGGTTACCCACTACAGGAGAACACAAGACCTCACCTCTACGCATCTCAAAGAAACCACTATCTAACTATCCCCTACCAGCAGAGGCCGCCTCATGTCTGGAGGTCAAATGGCCCTGCTTCTAGATTTATGTAACATTCCCTTACAGATGAAGCCCACTTGTCCACTGTGCGAGGGCAGAGCTGGAGGGGCCAGAAACAGACTTACTGCAGTGCTTGGATCGCGCTGGTTTCCTTAAATCACAAGTAGAACACCTCACGTTCTTTGGGAACATCCCTTCATCAAATTCATAAACTTGAAGAAAGAGTAATTCATTTGCTTTTGTTATGGTACCTGAAAAAAGGAGGGACAAGTGTCAGTTTCGAGCAATACAGTGGACCAGATGTTCACGCAATCTGTCCTGGCAAAGGACAACTAAAACTGCTGTATTTAATATTCCAAATAATTTATTTTTTAAATTAACAGCTTTGAGGTATAGTTCATAAACCCAATTCACCCATTTAAAGTGTATCATCCAATGGTTTTTTAAAAAATTAATTAACTTATTTATTATTTATTTTTGGCTGCATTGGGTCTTCATTGCTGCGCGCAGGCTTTCTCCAGTTGTGGTGAGCAGGGGCTACTCTTCGTTGAGGTGCCCAGGCTTCTCATTGTGGTGGCTTCTCTTGTAGCAGAGCACGGGCTCTAGGTGTGCGGGCTTCAGTAGTTGTGGCGCACGGGCTCAGTAGTTGTGGCACGCGGGCTCAGTAGTTGCGGCGTGCGGGCTCAGTAGTTGTGGTGTGCGGGTTCAGTAGTTGTGGCATGCGGGCTCAGTAGTTGTGGCATGTGGGCTCAGTAGTTGTGGCTCGCGGGCTCTAGAGCACAGGCTCAGTAGTTGTGGCGCACAGGCTTAGTTTCTCCACGGCATGTGGGGTCTTCCCGGACCACGGCTCAAACCCATGTCCCCTGCATTGGCAGGCGGGTTCTTAACCACTGCGCCCACAGGGAAGCCCCCATTCAGTGGTTTTTATAGTCACAGAGTTGTACAACCACCACTACAATTAACTTTAGAACATTTTCATCACCCCAAAAAGAAATCCTTTCAGCAGTCATTCTCCATTTCTCTAATCCCACAACCCCTGGCAACCACTAATCTATTTTCTGTCTCTATGGATTTGCCTTTTTTGGATACTTCATATAAATGGAATCATACAATATGTGGTCTTTTGTATCTGGCTTCTTCCATTGAGCATAATGCTTCCAAGGTTCACCCATGTTATAGGATGTATAAGTACTTCATTCCTCCTTATGGTTGAATAACATTCCATCGAATAGGTATATCGCATTTTATTTATCTGTTCATTAATTAATGGACATTTGGTCCTTCAAGGATAGAAAAGATTAAAATAAGTGGATGGGGACTTCCCTGGTGGTGCAGTGGTTAAGAATCCACCTGCCAATGCAGGAGACACGGGTTCGAGCCCTGGTGGGGGAAGATCCCACATGCTGCGGAGTAACTAAGCCCGTGCGCCACAACTACTGAGCCATGCACAGCTACAGCCTGTGCTCTGCCACAAGAGAAGCCACCACAATGAGAAGCCCGTGCACCACAGCGAAGAGTGGCCCCCGTTCACCGCAACTAGAGAAAGCCCGCGCGCAGCAATGAAGACCCAACGCAGCCAAAAATTTTAAATAAATAAATTTAATTTATTAAAATAAGTGGATGGGAAAAAAAATACCTAGCAAGTATATATCTAAAAACAGTGTAATAATAAATATGAGTATCAGACAAAGGAGACTTGAGAGCCAGGAGTATTACTAGTAACAAAGGGGCTCACTGTACTTTGAAAAAAGATTCAAGAGATAATACTAATTCTAAACTTGAATACATCTAATATGAGTATATATAACTACTGTACACACAGACACACACATATAATAGCTTCAAAATACGTGAAGGAAAAAATCTGTCAAATCTACCAACAGAATGAGATCACATACCGCTCTCAGTAATCAAACAAAAATATAAGCATGAATATAAAAAATCTGAACATAATTAACATCTTGATCTAATGGACTTATATGGTTGCCTGTGCCCAAGAACTAGAAAATATAATACTCTTTTCAAGAACACATGGATCATTTACAGAAACTGACCACATGCCTGGGCATAATGCAAATATCAGTAACAACTTTAAAAGAAACAGTTTCATATAGACTGCAAGCTCTGTATATAACACAGTTAAGTGATAATGTTTAAATAGTTCTAAATAATCTGTGGGACAAAGAAGAAAAAAATAAACCTAGAAAACATTCAAAACTGAAAGATCATGCGAACCCTACATCCCCAATTTGTTGCAAAGCCCTTGGAGGGATCACTGCTTGTTTGCAGCACGGTCAGTGAGACAGACAGTTGATCTGTCACCATTTTCTACACTAAGAGCCTCAACTTACCAGGGTTTGTTTCACAACTTAGGGCAAAAAAAACCAGGTTTACAATCAGCAGCAGATAAGGCAGAAAAAGGTAATTCAAGGAGAACTCCAGCTCTTGACAGAGGCCAAATATTTCCCAGGTGTATTCAGTATAAACCATTCCTTCCAAGATGAGATGCAGGATAACAAAGGTGTGGTTTCTGAAAGGACACAGGTACATGACTTGTTCACAGGGGCTTCTCTGTGAAAACATCACACCACGCTACAGAAGGTGGACCAACGGACAACCACTTCCTTTGGGTTTGAGACAACGGTAAGACTTACATTAGAAATCATGTGAAACATTTCACCTAGTGCCTACCACGTAGTAAGTACTCAATAAATGTTATCTATTATCATCATCACCTCTGTTGGGAACTGAGGTCTCAGTATCAGTACATATTTCTTTTTACAGAAATGCATGTCAATACTTTCCCGTTCTTTAAGTACTGATACTTAAAATTTGATACGTCAAAACCCCAGAGATAAAAGGCAGATTATCTGTCAGTCGAGGTTCTGAGCCCAGGACTCGATCCCTCCAGCATCCCTCCCTGTATCATGCTGGAAACAAACAAGGAACCTCCTAGAGCTAGAGGACAGCAACAGTTAACAATCGAAACAGAAAAGAAGATAATACTTAAACTCTGAAATATAAATACCGTGTATGGAAGAGGTAATGAAGCCATCTTAGCATGGCTCTCCGAAGGCATTCTGGAATTATATACGAAATTATCTGAAACAAAAGAAAAGAGGAAGGTTCAGTTTCATTTCTCTTTCTCCCCACTCCTAAACAAATTAGGTGCTTCACTTTCAGCCAGCAATATTGGGGATATTACGGCATGTTTCTGCATGTGAGCAGAGAAGAGATTTAAGTGAGAATAAAGAGGAGGGCTTCCCTCAGCTGGCCTTCCTATGATGTCAACTCCTCCATTTCCATCCTGACCCCAAACAAGGCACTAAGTCGGGGTCTTCAGGCAAAGAGGGGTGAGCAGAGGGGCCGGATCAGGTAATGCTGATGTGAACTGTTAATGTAGCCTTTCCCTGCCTTGGGTTCAATCCTAGGTTCCAGAGTCCACCTCCAGATCACAGAGCATAAGCCCAGGTCCCCCCACCAGGCCAACCCCTTCCCAAGGCCGCTCACCCCAATTCTAATCACTTTGATCCCTGGAGGAGTGTGGGCAGCCCGATGTTCAGCTTTCTACTCACACTACCCCCAGTTTCACCCATCAGGCCCCTCCAGGCAGACACTGCTCACACCCATGACCAATTACAGGCATCAACTCTAGAAAAAAACAGTCGACCTTGAGAATGCTATCTTCTTTTAAAGCATCATCAAAAGATTACTTTCGGGACTTCCCTGGTGGTCCAGTGGTAAAGAATCCACCTTCCAATGCAGGGGATGCAGGTTCAATACCTGATCGGGGAACTAACATCCCACATGCCCACGTGCCACAACTATTGAGCACACGAGCCTCAACGAGAGAGCCTGCGTGCTGCAAACTACAGAGCCCGCATGCTCTGGAGCTCGCGTGCCACGACTAGTCAGAGAAAACCCGCGCAGCACAACTAGAGAGAAGTCTGAGCGCCGCAACTAGAGAGAAACCCAAGCACTGGAATGAAGAGATCCCGCATACCTCAACAAAGATCCTGTGTGCTGCAACTAAGACCTGACACAGTCCAAAAAAAAGGAAAATAAATAAATTAAATAATTTTTTTAAAAAAGATTACTTTCAACAGTAACAAAAACAGAGAGAGAGACTTTCGAATATTCCGCAAGTGCCATAAATGAAAGAACAAGTGAACGAACGAATAAAAAATGGCATCTCTTTTTTGTCTGGCAGAAAACTGGTGAGCCTTTTAGACTGGTGGTATTCAAAATCCCGTGGTCTCCAACCATCACTGTTACCTGTGCTCCTCTGCTGACCAGGCCTTTCAAGCAATGGGTGTTCGAGCAGATGCAGATCGTAACAACACCAATCAGCACAAAAGCCAAGTAGAACAAGAAGAGAACCAGAAAGTCCATCCTGGGGCTACAAAGGAACAGAAGGAGTGTGACTATTACTGAGGGATATAGTCCAACACATATGCTCAGACATCAATTCCCTAAGTGACTCCAAGCAGAATTCTTCATCCTTCAAGCGCAAATTGCCTCTCAGTGGGGCTTCCCATCTGGTCACCCTTCAAAAGTTTCCTAATCAAACCACTGTGGTCCGCCTTGTGGCATCTCCTGCCTGCAAATCCCAAAATAAGTGGGGAAGAATATGCAACATGCACCCCCTTCCCTCCCACAACGATAAATCCGTCTTTTACTCCCCTGAATATAAATATTCACAATGACATTGATATGAATGTACCCAAAAGAATCTGCTGGCATTGCCCTTGGAACAAGCATCCACCAGAGGCAGTCAGGGGCCCCCAGCCAGGATCAGGCATGCTGTCCTATGAAGATCCCTCCAGGACAGTGACCACAACAATCAGGGATCACCCAGGGGGACCAGAGTCAACACACAGGCCTGTATTAAGAAACTGGAAATGGCTACTATTGGCCTTGGCAGATATGGTTCTGGGCAGAACTTTCAATTAAGATAACCAAACTAGAAACTCCTGACGAGATAAGACAGAGGAAACAAAGAGCAGCAATTCTCACGAGGTGATTCAGGGTCCCGAGCCTACATATTTCTTTTGTTTGGATAGTTTTCAGCCGGCAGCTCTGGCGTTCCTCCTCCGAACATTCACGGAGAATCCAAACGGCATCTCCTCGTGTTCAGCGGCGTGCGCCTGGCACAACAGGTGGCACCCAAAGCTGCAGGAGACATGGCTCCTCTAGGAAGCTGGATCTGGCTGCAGAGACATCAATTCAACCCTCACATAATATGACAGGCTAGGAGTCAGGGGCGGAATACATCGTGTAAAAGAATTTGGGGGCCTCCCTGGTGGCGCAGTGGTTGAGAGTCCGCCTGCCGATGCAGGGGATACGGGTTCGTGCCCCGGTCTGGGAGGATCCCATATGCCGCGGAGCGGCTGGGCCCGTGAGCCATGGCCGCTGGGCCTGCGCATCCGGAGCCTGTGCTCCGCAACGGGAGAGGCCACAACAGTGAGAGGCCCGCATACCGCAAAAAAAAAAAAAAAAAAAAAAGAATTTGGAAGTCAAGGGATGTTGAGACCCCGCAGGGTGAACGGGGCTGTAAGATTTCTAGACAAAAAGCTCATTGGGAAGAAATAACCCGGGAGCCTTGGATCTCGGTGTTTATCCCTATACCTGAGGAGCCCGCGCTGGGGACCTGACAGAAGAGCATTCCCGAGGCTACTCTCCGTCCGAAGATCCCAGCGGGTGGGCCTGGCCGGAGCTTTCCCCGGGAGCCGAAACCGGGGTTGGGGGGATGGAGGGTGCAGAAAGATCAGAGGGGACACTGGGGGTGTCTGTGCGCCGGGAGGGGTGGAGGTGGGGCTGCAGCTCCATACACAAGGGGGAAGGGCGGGTCAGACAGGCAGACGAAGGGCCCTTTGCCAGCCCGGGTGTCTAAGAGCCCAACGGAGGCAGACTTACCGCCGAGACCTGTCTACCGCCAGCAGCACCTGGGCCGCGCCTTTAGGGCGCTTCCCCAGACTTCCGGCGGAGCCGTGACGTCATCACGAGACGCCGTCGGCCAGGCCGACTTCCGACGGAAGTGCGTGCGGACAGCCGGTGGGGCGGGGCTGCCGCTTGTGTTGTGCACCCTCGGAGTAATCTTTCGCTTCCCGCCTTGGCTCCTCCAGAATGTGGTCAAGTCTGACGGCTGGGAGGTCCAACTTTATAGAGCCGTTGCCAGAAATCTTACAAAGAGACTGTCCCAGGCCTGGTGCGGGCGAGGACGCCGCTGTTGTGAAGCGGACCGAGCCGCCCACCGGCCTGTGTAGAGCCCAGTCATGGCTCGGCTCCCAGCCGAGCAGGGACCCCGGGCACCCCAGGGCAGGCACACCTAGGGGCTCATACCCTGTGTCTTAGTGGTGGACAGAGTTCGCTTTGCTTTCTGCCAGTCACACCGTTGGGACCTGTCTGAACCGTTCCAGTGTCTTTGCTCCAGCTGTCTCAGAACGCCTCTGAACATCCTGCCCCTGGGAGGATGACGATTGTTTGACTCCAAACCTAGAGGATAAGAAGGAAGGCTGTTTAATGATAGTTGAACCTGGAGTGAGAAAAGCTGCTTCCAAACATAGCATTGACAAGTCCCCTGTGGGGTGTCCCTTTTACCCTGAACGCCTCTGAATCCGCTGAGACCAGTCTATTCTCGATGCCTCTGAAAACCTGTCTGTAACTGAGCCAGGCCTATCCTCCTTTTGAGGGGAAATGTCTGTGATCTCCAAACACTGGCATTAAAGCGCTTCTCTTTTCCGGCCTTTGCTACCTACCCAGCTTACAGCTTCAATTTTTTTTTTTTTTTCCTTTTTAAAAAACTTACCAAGCTGGGCACTTTCTGGTACATTGTGTGAAAGGCCTTCACGAACTTGTGGACACAGAGTTGAAAAACAAAACCCCCAAGTCAGAAAATGTGATACCACCAGGGAGGACTGTGGTTATGGATGGAGCCTCATCACGTATGCAGAGTGGCTGGACTTCATCAGTGTCTCCAGCTGACTCCTCGCCCTGCTGGTTAATTCTGAGCCGGTGGTTAAGTATTTTGATTAGCTTTCCTCACTCATAAATGCCGAATTTTAGTTTTAACCCCATTCATTTTTTTCTCTGGATAGTTTCATTTGAGCCTAACTTTAAATCTTCGTTTGATTACCTGTGGTATTTTGCGCTGGACTGCTTTTCTTTCGTTTCTTAAAATTTATGCAAGTGATACAATCTTGTGTTCTCCTTGTAAAAGAGTCAAACTATACAAAACAAAACCAGAAACCTCCCTTGACCGTCACCCCTCCCAAATCTCAGTCCCTTGGCAGGATTAATCACTTGTTTAGTGTGTATCTTCCACAACTCTTTTATACATTTTTACATATATACTTATTAAACAAATATGTATTGAGTACACAGTATATGCCAGGCACTGTTTTAGGCACTGGGAACATAGCAATAAAACAGAAAAACCCCTGAACTTCATAGTTTACATTCTAGATTGTACATACACATTTATAATTTTTTGTTTACCGAAATAGCATTATCTTATACATAATGGCTCTACATCTTGCTTTCTTTTTATTTTCCCCAAAATATGTCTTGGTGATCCTTCCACACCAATACGTATATATTTGCTATATCGTATTTACCTCATTATGTGCAATTCATTGTTTAGCTGAGCCATAACTCATCTGCCAGGGTCCCAAACTCTAGTGCCTACAGGGGATATGCAGGTAACAAATCAGTAAAGTGACGAAGTGGAGCAGGTGTGTTTTGTTCGAAGCAGAAGTAGCTATTTACGCAGACCAAAGGATTGTTAACTTGAATTCCAGTGTTTTAAGAGTATTTGAAAACCTGGATTTTTATGACATAAATCAAATTTTTTAATGTTGGCAACTAATTCAAGATTTTAAAACACTATTCAGGCTAAGCACAACATACCTTCAGGACAAATCTAGCCTAAGGGCCACCAGTTTGCGACCTTTAATATAATGGTCCTATTACTAAACATTTAGGTTAATTTCACATTTTGCTATTACAAACTGTGCTGAAGTGAAAATACCTTCATGAACTTGATTACACACAAGTAGGTGTATTTCTCTAGGACAGCTACAGGAAGTAGAATTTCTGGGCCACAGAATATATAGGCATTTTTAATTTTAATAAATACTAAATTGCCCTTGCACTACAAATGTCTGAGAGAGCCTGTTTCTTAACAACATTTGATAGATCGGCTTCTGCATTTTTTTTTTTTGGCCCTGCCATGAGACTTGTGGGATCTTAGTTCCCTGACCAGGGGTAGAACCCCAGGCCACAGCACTCTGGACCACCAGGGAATTCCCAGATCAGCTCCTTTACTATGTACATTCTGATGGGCTAAATGGCATTTTATTTATTTGCTCACCACACACTTATGTAGCACCTACTGGGTTCCAGGTACCGTTCTATTTAGTTTAATATTTTAAAATATTTATCATTTAATCTTTATAGTAACTCTATGAGATAAGTACTATTATTAATATAATACCACTTTTATAGATGAGGAAATGGAGGCATAGAGAAGTTAAATAATTTTCCTTCAGGTCATAGAGTTAAAAAGTATTAGAGCCATGATTCAAACTCAGGCCATTGGGCTAAAGAATCAGTGTGCTTAATTGCTGTGCTGGGCTGTCTTCACTACAGCTGGCTGGTTTCTAGTGATGTTGAACATCTTGTGTGTTTATTGGCCAATTGTCTATCCTCTATTGTGAACTGCTTACAATTATCCTTTGCCACTTTTATTTGTTTACCATTTTCTTGTTGCATTGTGGTACTTATTTACATATTTTATGTGTTTGTTAGGGAACAGGCTAAGGTGCTTCTCTTAGTTCAGGCTCCCTAAGAGCGAACCCCAAGACAAGGATTTGGTGTAAGTAGTTTGTTTAGGGAGAGATTCCCAAGGAACATGGTGAGGGATTGGGGGAGTGAGAGAAAGGAGAGGAAAGCCAGGAAAGCAGATGTTGATGAGTAGAGGGGGGCATGTAGGGCTCAGTCCCACTGGGGATCATCTGAGAGGCTCCACAGAACACGCCTCAGAATTGTCCCATGGAGGAGCAGCTACTCCTGGGACAGTAACTCCCTAGTCCTTCTAGCCTGCCCACACGTAGGCCAGCCCAGCCCCACCTACAGAGGACACCTCAGGCAGACACTCAGGAAGCCATCCATCTCCACGGAGGGCTGTGGGGATACAGGCAGGGCACCTACAGTGTCTGCTCTGCTGTTATAACAGAGAGACCCCAAAACACAATGGTTTTATTAGGAAAGAAGTTTATTTCTTTCGCATGCGATAGTCCAGAGGTAGGTGGACAGTCCAGGCGTGGTAGGCAGTTCCGCTCCAGGAGATCCATGCGATCACACAAAGACCCAGATCCTTCCTATCTTGTTGCTCCACTACTCGGTAAAAATTTCCAAACTTTCTCTGATTACAACACCCCTCAGGGACTTAGAACTTTTTTCACAGAGCATCTCAGCCAAAAGAAATATCTAATAATCCCATCTATTAAATAATTATCTCTGAACAACTTCATAAGTATTTGTGTCCAAACAACTTAGTGCCCCTTGCACACTGCACAGTTTATCAAACTTTAAAATCAGGTTGAAAACCACCATTCTCATTCCTGCTCCACATTCCAGCAGCACTTGCTTTCTAAATCCATCTTCACAAAGATGAGACGTCAGGAATTTCTCCATCTAACGGCTGAAAATGTGAACTAACTCAAGCTAGCATTTCATGTACAACACAGATGTTACTTTGTTTTCTCAAATTTTTAAGATATCCCATAGCATCCCCATGAGTTTGCTGTGGCACCCCACCCCCACCCCCACCCCCGGCACTTTGGGCACAGTATGGAGCCACAGCACTAGGGTGTTGCCCTTACGCCAAGGTCACTACCTTCCAGCCCCTGAGTAGGGGAAAGAAGGAAATGAAAGGCTGTTCACTTTCAAGAATGGAACTTTCCAGTTGCACTTAGTCTTTCCTGCTCAGATCCAATTGGCCAGAACTTAGTCACATGGCCGTACCTGGCTGCAAGGGGAGCTGGGAAATGTAGTCTCTGGCTGTACTGCTGTGTGTCTAGCTAACACTTGGAAGGTTGTTACTTCTAAAAGGAAGAAATAGAAATTATTCTCTATCTTATTCTGGATATTAATCCTTTGTCTGTGATATAAATTCCAAATATTTTCTCCTACAGATCACATCTCTGTTAACTTTGTTTATGGTGTCTTTGTCATACAGAGATTTTAAATTCTGAAGTACACACATTTATCAGCCTTTTCTTTTGTGGCTTTTGGGTTTTGTTTTGTTTTATTTTGTTTTGTTTTGGCCGCGCCCCGCAGTGGAAGCGTGGAGTCTTAACCACTGGGCCACCAGGGAAGTACCAAGGGGCTTTTGTTTTTGTATCGTATTCAGCAAGGTATTCTTTCTTTTTTAACTTTTAGGTGTACAGCAAAGCGATTCAGTTATACGTATACATGTAGCTATTCTTTTTCAAATTCTTTTCCCATTTAGGTTGTTACATAATATTGAGCAGAGTTCCCTGTGCTATACAGTAGGTCCTTGTTGGTTATCCATTTTAAATATAGCAGTGTGTACATGTTAATCCCAAACTCCCAAAGCAAGGTATTCTCCATATTACATATACCAAAAATAAAAAGCACACACACTCATACACACAAATATATTCTCCAGTGTTTTCTTCTAGTTGATTTAAACTTTTATCTCGAATTCATCTGGAGTTTCTTCCCCTGATGGCTGAGATCATTTCAGAAGGGAAAGGAAACATTTAAAGTGTGTAGCCAAGGCATTATGTATCTATATATCTTTCTCCATTTACAATGGAGTTACCTTCCAATAAACCCATTGTAAGTTGAACATGTCGTTAAGTTGAAAATGCATTTAGTGCACCTAACGTACCAAACATCATAGCTTAGGCTATCCTACCTTAAACGTGCTCAGAACACTTAACATTAACCTACGGTTGAGCAAAATCATCTAACACAAAGCCTATTTTATAATAGTATTGAATATCTCATGTAGTTTATTTAATGCTGTAATGAAAGTGAAAAACAGAACGGTTGTATGGGCACAGTATGGTTGTAAGCGTATCTGTTGTTCACCCTCATGATTGTGTGGCTGATTGGGAGCTGCAGCTCACTGCCACTGTCCAGCATCACAAGAGAGTGTTGTACCACATATCACTAGCCCAGGAAAAGATCAAAATTCAAAATTCGAAGTATGATTTCTCTTGCACCATCATAAGTCGAACCATTTTAAGTCAGGACTGTTTGTATCAAATTCTCAACTGCCTTACAACTCACCTTCCTGCTTTTCATGGCAATCTTCTGCACACGTTCCACATGAAACAGTGAACACTGGTGTTTCCTACCCAACATGTAAGCCACACACCTCCATGCATGCTCTTTGGGTATGACTGAACTACCCCCACCACTAGGAGTGGGTCTTAATTGGTCTCAGCCAATCAGGATAATCCTATCCTCCTTATCACAGTAATTTTTCAAAACAAAAACCGATGTCTGGAATGCATGACCAGCCTCTGGGATGCAAGTGAACCAATTAGAATGAAGCTAGGATTCCTTTCCAGTGGTGTCTCCTCTCCCTTAGATTGACTAAAGATATTAAGGAGGAAGCCTGTAGCTTCACTTCCCTTAACTTGTAACTATGACGAAAGCCAGCCTGAGGATAAAGCCTACATACTGGAGAGGGCAGACCCAAGAGAGGTGCAGAGAAATGAAGTCAGAGCCCTGATCAAACTGTGCCTGAAGCCCACCCCACATCTGGACCTCCTAGTTAGATGTCCCCTTTATTTTTTTAAACTATGTTGAGTTACATTTTCTGTAACTTGCAGTCGAAGACATCCTAATCCTAACAGAAACAGGTCGTCGCTCAGCTCTTTTTCCCCTACCTCATATTTTCTCTTTAAACTCATTTAAAATTTTATAGAAATGGAGAAATAAACAGCAAAGAAAAAGACTGTATTTTACTATCATAACTGCTACTTTATTATTGTGTGTTTCTATAAACATGAAAATGTGAACTTTATATTCGTTTAAAAGGTTTACATAGCTGTAACCGTAGTGTTTAGACAATTTTTTAATTTTGTTTTTTAAATTTAGTTTATCATAAATGCTTTCACTCTATCTAGATAATTTTAATTATTATTCAGGGATATAACATAATGAACTTAATCTTATCATTGGACATTTGTATTATTTCCTACTTTTCAGTATTATAGTTTTGCAAGTATTCATATTCATAGCTTTTATTTTTATTCAGTTGAATTACTTTCTCAGGACAAATATCTCAGTGGTCAGTCAGTTCCTGAAACTCATGTATTTCTGGCATTTTATTTTTTCCCTCTGTTCTTCAAAACCTCCAAGCATGAACCTTGACACTTCTATTTTTATAAATAGCAGAGGAGAATACACGCTACTTAAGCCTAAATCCAAAATTTTAATTCAAGTGTGATAGGAAGGATTGTATCACCCATGAAACATGTAGCAAAGTATCCCTCTTTGGAGCATTCCTAGGCCCTCCTGTCAACCCCTGAAACTGGACCTGTGGTATCAGTTTTTTACCTGCTACAAGATCGGTTGACAGGATCAACCACATTTTATACCGCCATCTCTTGTCCCCAAGGGAATGACTGAAGCAATGCTTTGGAAGGGGGATACGGGACTTAATAGCTACCCTTGCAAAGACAAATATAGCACATGATGCTTGTTTACAAACAGTGATTTATTGGTCAGGAGGAATTTTACAATGGAGAAAAAAAGAAAAAAATATAAAGGAACATGACCAAAGTATTTTTGTTGGAGGACAAGCATTGGGTCTGTATTTGCTTACTATTGTATCCGTGTCAACTATTTTAGTGCCTCGTTCATAGTAGATGCTCAGTAAAAATGTGCTGAATGAATGAAAGAAAAAGGATGAATTCTATCCAAAGGAAAATCTGTATCCTGGATAGCAACCAAAACAAAAATTCTTCTGGCCAGTAGGTGGGGCCATAGAGTGTCACCATTAACCAGCTTGAAGCATTACATAGGTGTGGCCAACTTAATACTTTCCAGTGGACCTTTGCTTCCTTGATTGCTGCCCCTTAAGGTAACTGTGTTCAGCTCTCAGTTCAAAGGGGTTGTCAGAGCAGAATCTCCATTTCCCGATCACTTCTGGTCTTGTCTTAAGCCGGTGCCCTGTTCAGCTCTCCTCACCCCCAGTGCTGTGTCACTCTGGGCACCAATACTGCAGTCCACTGTCAACTGTGGTATCTCTCAAAAGAGGGAATAAGAATAGCTATACTAAAAAATTATCCTTTGTTTATCTGAAATTCAAATTAACTGGGAGTCTCGTATTTTTATTTCCTAAATCTGGAGAGCCTATCTCCAGCTACCTATCTTAATGCCCCTCAACAGAGATTCTCATTTTCTACCCCAGTTGAGACCAAGAATTAGTTTTGCAGTTGGAATCCGGTCATCCCCTGGTTAGCAGCATTGAGCAAAAGGAGAGTCCAGCCCTGGACATTGAGCTGGGGCTGAGCTGTCTCTGGCTGACCCTGAGACATTTTTAGAAAAGAGAAGCCACCTGACAACCCAAAGAAAAGGCAGACAAGCAAGAGATTACAGGCTGACTGATGGAGGATGGTCCCTCCCTTCATATAAAGTATACAGTTTGTTCTTCACTTGTTTGGTTTGTATGTTACACAGAAAGAGGCCAGAGAAAGACAAGGGACGATGTTGTGAATACTGTCTCAGAGTAGTGGGGAAGAAATGAGGGGCACTTCTTGGTCAGGGTCCCAGAGTCATGACTTCCTTGTTAATGCTCTTGACACCAAGCAAATCAGGACTGACACTGGGCTCTGTGAAGGGCAGACATGAGTGTCATCCCAGGAGGAAATTCAGAATGAAAATATTGGGTGGAAAGTCATGTAGGGGTTAAGAAGATGCACGCAGGGGCTTCCCTGGTGGCGCAGTGGTTAAGAATCTGCCTGCCAATGCAGGGGACACGAGTTCGAGCCCTGGTCTGGGAAGATCCCACATGTCGTGGAGCAACTAAGCCCGTGCGCCACAACTACTGAGCCTGCGCGTCTGGAGCCTGTGCTCCACAACGGGAGAGGCCGTGACAGTGAGAGGCCCGCGCACCGCGATGAAGAGTGGCCCCCGCTCGCGGCAACTGGAGAAAGCCCTCGCCCAGAAACGAAGACCCAACACAGCCAAAAATAAATAAATTAATTTATTTTAAAAAAAAAAGAAGATGAGCACAGGAATCAGGCTTCCTGGGCTCCAGTCCAAGATCCACCTCATCTAGCTGTATGGTTTTTACTTAACCTCTGTGAGTCTGTTTCCTCATCAGTCAAGTAAGAATAAGAGACTCTACCTCAAAGTGTTGTTGGGAGGCTTAAATGAGATAATGCATGTAAAGCACATTCAGTCAACACTGGCCCCTCCTACAGACGTTAACAAATGTGATCAATACGGGAGAACAAAGTGGGAAGTATTTCTGACCTCTGAAGAGGTTTGGGGTATCAGGGTTCTTTATGTTGCAAGTAACAGTAAGCCCAACTCAAATGGGATTAAACAACAAAGGAGGTTTCTTGGCCTCTGTCACTGGAATATCCAGAGATGGTGCAGGCTTCAGGAATGGTTTGAATCAGCAGCTCAGTGACATCATCAAGGACAGAGGTTCTTTTTGTCCCTCACTCTGTCACCCGAGTATCAGCTTCATCCTCAGACCAGCTTTCCTTCTAGTGGTGGGATAGCTGCCAGCCACAGCTGGGGCTTCATTCTTCCACATTCACTTCCAATGAGGGGAGAGTGGGGATGTTTACCCTGGTGTTCCAAGTAGGAGTGCTGAGATTCACCCTGGCTGGCTTGAAGCAGAGGCTCACTCGTGCACCTTGAAGGGCTGGGAAAATGGGCTGTGCCTTTTGGAGAGTTAAACAAGGCCCCCTGCTGAAGCTGCAGGGGAGATCAATTTCTTGCAAATCACATGAGCTGCTCAGGGGAGAGGAAGAATCCAGACAGAGACTTGGGTAATACTAGAAAGGGCATGGATGCTGGGTAGGCACTCAATAAGTGGGTATCTAATAAGTTGTATCTGGAATGATGGGCACAATAAGTAAAAAATGTTCCCCCAATTAAGAGTGAGACCAGGATGAAAGAAGTTGCCACAGTGAAAACGTGGGATGAGTGGGGCGTGGCAGGAGCTCGTGGTGGACGCCCTTCATCTCCCAGACTCAAAGGCAAATATATTAATAAAATTCCTTCCTGGCAAGCCGTCTCCTGGTGTAAGTTCAAGAAAATGTGTATTCAGAGGAAGAGGGAGGAGATTCTAGCCACAAAGCTGCAATCCCACAGTTCTGCAAGGTCACCCAGAACGGATGCAATTCCTTAGGAGGAGCAAGAGGCATAAAGAGAGAAGTGGCAGAGGCTCTCCAGCATCACGGGGTGGCAGGAAAAGAGGGGCTGGCAGAGACATTAGGAAGAAGCAAATTAAAATATCAATGAGATGCCACTGTATACCTACTAGGGCTAAAATCCAAAATAACCTTTACAATACCAATTGCCTATAAGGATGTGTAACAACAGGAAATCTCATTCACTGATGGTGGAATGCAAAAGGGTACAGTCACTTTGGAGACAGTTTGACAAAGCTAAAGTCTGTCTTACCATATGATACAGCAATCGTTTGTGTTTATGTACAACTCCTAGATATTTACCCAACTGATTTATGTCTACACAAAAACCTGTATGTGAATGTTTATAGTAGATTTACTAATAATAGCCCCAAACTGGAAGCAACCAAGATGTCCTTCATAGGTGAATGGATGGTGATCCATCCAAACAATGAAATGATGTACAAACGTGAAGAGGAATGAGCTATCAAGACACAAAAACATGGATGAATCTTAAATGCATATTACTAAATGAAAAAAGCCAGTCTACAAAGGCTGTTTGATTCCATTTATATGACAATCTGAAAAAGGCAAAACTAAAGAGACAGTAAAGAGATCAGTGGTTGCCAGTGGACTAAGGGGGCAGGATTGATCAAGCACAGGGGATATTTTAGGGCAGTGAAACTCCTATATGCTATAGTAATGGTGGACACATGACATTGATCATGTGTCAAAATCTGTGGAAAGTTATAGCACAAAGAGTGAACCTTAATGTAGGCAAATTTGAAAAATCACTTAGGAAGTTAGGGCATCCCAAGATGAAATACAGAATGCGATCCCCCCCCCCAAATCAAACTGTATTACAAATGTATGAAATAAACTCAATGAAGGGAATGAGGAGAAAAGATGCTGACCTAACTAACGTGGGAACTGAGTGGAGACTATATGATTCAAGGTGCAGAAGCACGGACACCCCAGTAGGGATGAGCACATCCAGTGCCAGAGCTTAGTTTCGAATACCATTCTTCGAGAAAAGAAACCAGAGCTCCTCAGAGAAATGGCTGATTCTAGGGGTGGGATGAGCCTGGCCTGCGTTGTAGTACCAGAAAATAAGACAGTGTAAAACACACATATGATTTGAGCAACAAAATAAATAATGTAGGACTGGATTATGAAACAAAGTATCAAATAAAGTATGCATGAGTCTATACAGATACAAATGATTGAATAAATCAATAGATGAGAAGAGACATGTCTCCTATGCAGAAGAAGCCCAAATAATTTATGTAGAGCATAACTCCCCAACTTTAAGTGACTTCCAAAGAAGGCAGTATGCAGGGGTGGGGGAGGGAGAGCTGTACAGGGGGGAAACCTGACAAACGGGACCTCAGTCAGGTGATCAAGGTTAACAGCATGTAAATCACGTTGATAGCATGTTCCCTTGATACGATGTGATGAGAATCGCATTTTGCTTCTCTGGTCTTCCTCCCCAAAACCCACAACCAGTCTAACTATGAGAAAAATATCAGGCATACCCGAGTGAGGAACATTCTGTGGAACAGCTGACCAATCCTCTTCAAAACTGTCAAGGTAAAAAAAAAAAGTACTAAAGAACATATTTAATGAATCTCTTATGAGCTATTTCCAAAAACAAATAAAAACCTGTCAAGGTAATCAAAACCAAGGAAACTGCCACAGATTGGAGGGGCCCAAAGAGACATGACAACTAAATGCAGCATCTTGGATGGGATCCTGGGACGGATAAAGCACATTAGGTGAAAACTAAGGAAATCTGAATCAGCTGATAATAGTGGATCAATTTTAGTTCATCGGTTTTGACAAATGTAACATGTAACTAATGTAAGATGTCAGCGATAGGGGACATTGAATATGGGGTATACGGGCACTGTACTATTTTTGAAAATTTTCTGTGAATCTAAAACTACTCTAAAATATAAAGTTTCTTTTTTAAGTGGTTTGTGACTTTGGGGAACACAACTGAATTGTCAGAAGAACCTAATAATACTGGATATAATAATAATCACAATACTTACCATGTGCCATACTGGGGCCCATCCTTGAGATTCTCTTAAGATTACTAAGGGCAGGGGCTTCCCTGGTGGCGCAGTGGTTGAGAATCCGCCTGCCAAAGCATGAGACATGGGTTCGATCCCTGGTCCGGGAAGATCCAACAATTCCCCGGAGCAACTAAGCCCGTGTGCCACAGCTACTGAAGCCCGTGTGCCTAGAAGCCATGCTCCACGACAGGAGAAGCCACCTCATAGAGAAGCCCATGCGCTGCAACGAAAAGTAGACCCCGCTCACTGCAACCAGAGAAAGACAACGCGCAGCAATGAAGACCCAACACAGCAAGAAATAAATAAATAAGATAAATTTATTAAAAACAAAAAAAAAGATTACTAACGGCAGCCTTGGGGAGAGAATGCACTTCCTTCTGTTTGAGGCATACAGCGTGGCTTTCTTTCTTTCTTTCTTTCTTTCTTTCTCTCTCTCTTTCTTTCTTTCTGCATTGGGTCTTCATTGCTGCGCACGGGCTTCCTCTAGTTGCCGCAGGCAGGGGCTACTCTTTGTTGTGGTGTGCAGGCTTCTCATTGCGGTGGCTTCTCTTGTTGTGGAGCACAGGCTCTAGGCACGCAGGGTCCAATAGTCGTGGCACGCAGGCTCAGTATTTGTGGCTCGCGGGCTCTAGAGCGCAGGCTCAGTAGTTGTGGCGCACGGGATTAGCTGCTCCGCGGTATGTGGGATCCTCCCAGACCAGGGCTCGAACCCATGTCCCCTGCACTGGCAGGCGGATTCTTACCCACTGTGCCACCAGGGAAGCCCAAGGTTTTATTCATGTATCCATTCATTTTACAAATATTTATTGAGCATCTGCTACGCAGCCGAGCACTGTTTTAGGTACTACAGGTACAGCAATGAACAAAACAGATGGAAATCCCTGCTCTCCTGGGGCTTGCACTTTAATGGGTAGAGACAGACAATAAAAAAGTTAAGTCAGTAGGCCACACGGCAGGTCAATTGGTGAGAGTGCTATGGGGGAGGGAAAACAGAAAGCAGGGGACAGAAGGAGTGCTAGGGGACCACGCACAGAACAGGAGACACCTGAACAGATTCTAAGGGGAAGGGGGAGGGGCACGTGCAGACATATGAAGGAAAACAATCTAGGCAGAGGGAAGAGCTAGTGCAAAGGCCCTGAGGTGGGAACATGCCTGGCCCTTGCACAGAGGGAGAGACCAAAGTGTAGTGTAGCAGGGGGAAAGCCAGGGATGTGCGAGGGGCCTGAATGGGTGGGGTCCTACAGGCCATTGTGAGGAATTAGTGCTGGGCTGGGTTTAGAGCAGAAGAGTGACACGATCTAACTTCAATTCAACAGATCATTCTGGCTGTTACGTTGACAATAGAGCGCTGGGGCAAGGGAAGACCAGTGAGGAGGCTGAGGAACCAGCCCAGGAGAGGGATGATGGCGGCTTGGACCAGGATGGCAGCAGGGGAAGTGGAGAGAAGCAGGTAGGTCCTGGTCACCATTTTAAAGTCCAAGATAGAGTCCGTAGGATTTGATGATGTTTGAATTTGGGATGTAAAATAAAGAGAGGAGTCGAGGGCGCCTGCCCTTTTCAGCAGCACCCGCCAAGGGTCTCCAGAGGTTCCTTCTTCCACACCTACAGACATCCCCCTCCCTGAGTCCCACGAAACCCTGGAAACCTGGGCCTGGCCTCCCCACCCCCACCTGCTGGCATGCCCACAGCTTGGCTGGACCTTCTGAGATTGGGGTAGGAAATGCCCAGGACACATTGTGAGCCTACTGGGACATGCTGGGCAAAAGAAGGTGGAACCCGGAGGAGCACGGAGAAAGTATCTAGGCTTGGGGGGCAGAGATGTGCATTCATCTGCGGTCAGTTCTACAGGACCGTGAGTCTCCCTGAGGGCTCAGGTAGAGGAGGGCAGAGATGGTCAAACACCATGTCAGCCACTCATGAGCTTGTGTGGCCCTGGACAAGTCACTTAACTCTCTGAAGCTCTGTTTTCTCCTCTCTGAACTGGGGCTAACAATTCTGACTTTGTTGGGAGAGTCGTGACCGTCACGTGAGATAACAAATATATGACAATTGCTGGCACATGATGGGGTCTGGCTCAGTGTGCGTTACTTTCCCATCCTACATAAGTTACAGGGTTTAGGAGTGTACCCCTCAAGTAATTCAAGTTTCTAAACATCACCTTTATCGAGGTATAATTTATATACAAGAAATTGCATACATTTAAAGTGTACAGTTCAGTGAGTTTTGACAGGCACATCCCTGCCAAATTACCACCACAATCAAAATACAGAATATTTCCATCTTCTCCAGAAGTTCTCTCACACCCCTCTGCGATTCATCCTTGCCTCTACCTCGGCCCCAGAAATCACTCTTCTGCTTTCCGATGTTATAGGTCAGCTTGTATATTATAGATTTTAATATAAGTGGAATCATAGAGCCTTTCATTACCAGCTTCTTTCACCATGGAGCTTTTGAGGTTCATCCTTGTTGATTGTATCAATAGTTCATTTCTTTTTATTACTGAGTAGCATTCCATTGTAGAGATAGACCACAATCTGTGTCTCTATTTGCCAGTAGATAGGTATAAAGATTGTTTCCAGTTTTTGGCTGTGTGAATAGTGCTGCTATAAGCATTCATGTACAAGTTTTTTTTTTTTTTTGTGCTGTACGCGGGCCTCTCACTGTTGTGGCCTCTCCCGTTGCGAAGCACAGGCTCCGGATGCGCAGGCTCAGCGGCCATGGCTCACGGGCCCAGCCGCTCCGTGGCATGTGGGATCTTCCCAGACCGGGGCACGAACCCGTGTCCCCTGCATCGGCAGGCGGACTCTCAACCACTGCGCCACCAGGGAAGCCCTACAAGTCTTTTTTAAAAAATTTATTTTATTGAAGTAGAGTTGATTTACAATGTTGTGTTAATTTCTGCTGTACAGCAAAGTGATTCAGTTTGCTGTATAGCAGAATATATATATATACATACATACATACACACTCTTTTTTGTATTCTTTTCCATTATGGTTTATCACAGGATATTGAATACAGTTCCCTGTGCTATACAGCAGGACCTTGTTGTTTATTCATTCTATATATAATAGTTTGCATCTGCTCATCCCAAACTCCCACTCCATTCCCCCACCCCCCTCCCCCTTGACAACTACCAATTTGCTCTCTATGTCTGTCTGTTTCTGTCTCTTAGACAAGTTCATTTGTGTCATATTTTAGATTCATATTTTGATATACTTAGATCACATATAAGTGATGTCATATGGTATTTGTCTTTCTCTGTCTGACTTACTTCACTTAGTATGATCATCTCTAGGTCCATCCATGTTGCTGCAAATGGCATTATCTCATTCTTTTTTATGGCAGAGTAGTATTCCATCGCATATATGTACCACATCTTCCTTATCCATTCATCTGTCGATGGATTCATGTCCAAGTCTTTGTGTGGGCATATGCTTTCATTCCTCTTGGGTAAATCCATACCTAGGAGTGGGATGGGTGGGTCATTTGAAAAGTGTTTAGTATGTTTAGCTCTTTAAGAAACTGCCAAACAGTATTCCACAATGGCTGTACCATTTTACATTCCCATCAGTGGTGTCAGGTAACTTAATTTTGTACCATATAGACTTTGTTAGTCAAGAGGACAAAAGAGCAGCCCAACTAAATCAGCCATGTGACTGCCCTGGTTTATGTCCAATTACCATGCAGCACAACAGTTATGCAGCCTAACAGGCATTCAGAGTTGTGCTTGAAGATGTACTCAATTACAACATCAGTCACTCTTCCACCAGGCTCTGGGGACACTCTTGTTCACTCACAGTTATTTTTTTTTCCAATGAGGATATACTGTAAGCTTCCTAGCAGAGTTTATAATGTACATGAGACTAGAGCACACATATATACACTTCTCTCTCTCTCACACACACACACACACACACACACACACAGAGTAACTTGGAGCACCTTCAGGTAAAGCAAACTCTGGAAAACATCCAGTTCAATCATGGTGACCTATTAAGAGTATCTTCTAATCTGTCTGATCCCCATTCCCCACATCCTGAGAAAAGGATTTAAAAATAAACGTTTAATTTTAGAACAGCTTTAGGTTTGCAGAAAGTTGGGAAGACAGTGCAGAGTTCCCTCTTACCCTGCACCCAATGTCCCCTATTGCTGTCATCTTACATTACTATGGTCGATTTGTCACCCCTAATGAACTGATACTGACCCATTATTATTAGCTAATTCAGATTTCCTTAACTTTTCACCTAACGTGCTTTCTCCGTCCCAGGATCCCATGTTGCATCAGGCCTCCTTAGCCTCCTCCAGTCTGTGACATTTTCTCATACTTTTCTTGTTTTTGATGACCTTAACCATTTTGAAGAGCTACGTATTTTCACAATGTCTCCCAATTTGGGTTTGCCTGAAGTTTTTCTCGTAGTCAGACTGATTACGGGTTTTGCAGAGGAAGTCCACAGAGGCAAAGTGCCATTCCCATCACATCAAATAAAGGGTCCGGGCTATCAACCTGATTTTCCCCTGCCGGTGGTGACCTTGATCACCTGACTGAGGTCATGTTCGTCGGGTTTCTCCACTGCAAAACACTGTCTCCCCATCCTCACATCTGTCCTCTTTGGAAAGAAGTCACGACGCTAAGCCCACACTTAAGGGTGGGGAGTTCCGTTCCACCTCCATAAGGAGATATAGCCGTCTAAATTATCTGGAATTTTTCTGCACAGGAGATATGTCTCTTTTCCTCATTTATTTAATCAATTGTTTATATCAGTGTAAACTTGGAGTTATTTATTTTATACTTTGGGTTGTAACCCAACACTGTTATTTACTTTTTTGCTCAAATTGTTCCAGTTTTGGCCACAGGGAACACTTTCCTTCAGTTCCTGTGTCCCTTTGACAAACCCCATTGTGTGTGTGTGTGTGTGTGTAGCACTTCCTTACTCTCCAGCACTAGAAGATGCTCCAGGCTCACCTTGTATATTTCCTGCCCCAGCCCTCGAATCAGTCATTTCTCCAGGGAGCCCGGGCTCCTTTTACTGGGCAATGATATTAGAAATCAAGATCTGGCACTGGATGTGCTCACTGCTGCTGGGATGTCCTTGCTTCTAAGCCTTCTCAGCTGACAGCAAGCAAACTGATGTGCAGGTACTAACCTATGCAAATGCGCATATCTGTAAATATTTCTGTGTATATCTATCTGCTGCAAGAGTAGGCTAAGCATGAGTTCATACTGCTGTTCCTGACTGATCCAGAGCCTCGTGGGTCATTCTAGCTTTTCCCCGTTGCTCATCTGTAATCTCCCACTCCAACAGGGAGAAACCTGGCTCCCACGATCCACTGACTTAACTGTTCAGTGCCAGTGTGCACGTACAGTGTGATTTCAGAATTGTCAACCTGCACCCCCGTAGGGAACAACTTTACCAACTAGAGCACAGTGTTATGCACAGTTCCTTTTGCCTTTCGTTTTACAGACCCTGCTCGTTTCCAAAATTACTTAGGTCAGCATCTTTTCTCCCATCCAAACGTCTTTTTCTGGGCTGGGTCTCCCCTTCTCCCGCCAATAAACCTGGCCTGTGGGGCTGGATCTCCATGCCCCAGTGAGTCTCATCAGTCCCCTGTGCCATCACCCCCACGCCCAAACAGCCCAGTTGAATCCTCTTGACCCACCTTCCAAGCTCTGTGACCTCAGGGGTGGACCTGGCCCCAGGCCCAGCTCCAGTCAGTCTTCACTCCTGCCTGAGGACCACTGCGCATCCCCCAGGACCCTACAGCAGGGGCCGGCCACTCTGGGCCCTGGCCAAGCTGTCCAACCATCCTGCTGGTCCACCTGGTAACCGGGGCCTTCTCGGGTTACTCAGAGGATCACTTTGCCTTAGAAACTCCAGCTGTCACCTCGGACGCATCAGTAACCGATGCCAAGGCCCTGAGCAGCAGAGGGCCGGCAACAAGCAAGTGTCCCCAGGTGTCCCGCGAGCACTGTGCTTTGTCACTGCAGCCATTGCCGTCACCAGGGAGGAAGGTGAGCAAACCTGGAGGGAGGTGGGGGACCCAATATTCTGGGATGGGCAGCCCTGGGATGCCTCCCTCTCGTAAGCCCTGTTGGGAGCCTGGAGTCCTGTTTCCAGGGGAAGATGGGGGAGGAGAGTGACCCAGACGGGGAGCTCTGCATGGGTGAGAGAGGGCTTTGGTCAACCTGCAGGGCTGCGGAAGCACTGGAGGGCCGGACACAGCTCAAAAGCCCAGCAGGGTTTGCTTGCTGGCAGCCTCTTTGGTTCTGTAGGCTCCCCAGGTTGGGTGTAGATGTGTTAGGAGTTGCCTGCTCTGGCCTCTGATAGGCAGCCCTGCCAGAGGTCGCTGGTCAGAATAGGTGTGCACAGTTTCCAGCCAGCCCCTCTTTGATCGTGGAGGAGCTGACTGCTTCTCTCGTGGTACAAGAACTGATCTCAGGCCCCTCCAAGACACGGGGATGCCCCCACCCCGCCTGGGCCCAGTGGACCCAGGAGTCCGGTGATACCACCATGTGACAGAGTAAGTGTCCCTGAGGCTCCATGGTGGCACCACTGCCTGGCGGAAGAGGACCAGGGCCCCTGGGGTGGGCTCGGGAGTGAGCCTGCCAGCCTCGGGGTATGGCAGCTTCCACCCCACCAAGTGTGAGGAGTTCTCACACCGTGCACTCCGGTGGCAGGTGACACAGGTTCTCACTGAATGTCACTCAGGGACATTTCCTCCCAGAGTCCATGATGCTCTTGGAAGCTTGGACCTCCTCCCTGCCCCCCAACGGTTCTAAGAAGTGTTCCCCAGGTGTCCTGGGAGAGGCCAGCTCCTGGGAGAGGGAGCCAGTGGGAGGATGACACCCATAGTGTGGGTGGAGGGCTCTCCAAACATCTCCGGAGGCCTGAGGGGTACCGAGACCAGGGCCTTCAAAATCCAGCCCTCAGAGGTTCTTCTAAGCCAGCATCAAGAAGTTCTCAGAACTATGGACTCTTACCCAGAAAACTAAGCCTCACCTGTGACGTGTCACCCTCGCCTCCCCACGATGTGCTTGTGTCTCCAGCCCCCACAATCATCTGCTTTTGGAGGACAGAGTCACCTCCCCTACCCCGAGCCTGTCCTAAGGCCAGGAGCCCAGAGCCCCCAAATCAGCCATATCATGCTTCCGCAAGGAGGGCAATTCAAAGGGCAAATAACCCCCAAAGTCAGTAGGAATTTGTGAGCTCATACCACTGGGAAGTCCTTTTGTCCCATGGAAGTTGGTGAATCGGGCACAACTGGATCCAAGAGTTCAGACAATATCCTAAGAACTCATCCTCCACATGGAGGCAGAGAGGAAGAAGTAGAGACTCAGACTAGCACAGGCCTTGAGTCTTTGAGCGGCACGCAGCCCAGCGTGCAGTCAGTCCCTCTTCCTCTCCAGCTGCTCGGACACCACTGCCATGCCAGCCACCAACCAGGGCTGGCCTGAGGACTTCGGCTTCCGGCTGGGCGGCTCGGGTCCCTGCTTCGTCCTGGAGGTGGCCGAAGGGAGCAGCGCGCACACCGGGGGTCTGCGGCCCGGGGACCAGATCCTGGAGGTGGAGGGGCTGGCCGTGGGCGGCCTGAGTCGCGAGCGCCTCGTGCGCCTGGCCCGGCGCTGCCCGCGCGTGCCGCCCAGCCTGGGCGTGCTCCCCGGCCCCGACGGCGGCCCCAGCGCGGGATCTGGCTGTGCACCCCTGACCACAGCCTCGCGGCCCCCTCGCTCCGGCCGCGGCCTCTCTCTGGGCCGCGAGCTGCTACGCCTGGCCGGCCGCAAACGCCCCGACGCCGTGCACCGAGAGCGCAGGCGCAAAGCCCAGGAGTTCAGCCGCAAGGTAGGGCGCCCAGGGCAGGACGGGGCGGGGCCCTAGGAGGCGGGGCGGTCTGGGGGTGGGGCTCTAGGGGCTATTGTTCTGGGGGGCGGGCACTGTGGGCGGGGCACGTCAGGGGCTTGCTTTGTGGGAGTTGCTTTTCTTTATTTATTGAGGTAATACGGATGCACAGCTCAGTAAATCTTACCTAGGCATACACCCTTGTAACTACCACCCTGATCAACCTGTAGATTAATAGCATAAAGACAGTAATAGAATGCAGAACATAGAATGATTCCTTTACCCTCTCCTTCATGAGAAGGTTCTCATGTGACCCTTTCCCTGTCTATCTGCCCCAACCAGAGGTAGCTACTATTCTGACTTCCATCGTTATAGATGACTTTTGCCTGTTCGTGAACGTCATATAAATGGAATTATATAACATATATTCTTTGGTGCTGGGCTTCTTATGGTCATGTTATATCTGTGACTTTCATCCCTGTTGTGTGTGGTAGTGGATCATTCTTTCTATTGCCCGTATTAGTAACATAGTGTCTTAGTCTACTGCGGCTGCTGTAATGAACTGTCAGAGTGTGAGTGGCTTATAAACAACAGGAATTTATTTCTCACAGTTCTGGAGGCTGGGAAGTGCAAGATCACAGTGCCAGCAGATCAGTGTCTGGTGAGGACCCACCTCCTGGGTCACAGACAGTGGCCTTCTTGCTGCGTCCTCACAGAGTGGAAGGGGCTAGGGATCTCTGTTGGGTCTCTTTCATAAGAACATTAATCCCTTAATGAGGGCTCTACCCTCATTACCTAAGCATCTCCCAAAGGCCCCATCTTTGGGGGTTAAAATTTCAATATATAAATTGGGGAGGGGGACACAAACACTCAGACCATAGTACATAGTGTTATTTTTTAAAGGGCCACACCTGCGCTTCCCTGGTGGCACAGTGGTTAAGAATCCGCCTGCCAATGCAGGAGACACGGGTTCCAACCCTGGTCCGGGAAGATCCCACATGCTGCGGAGCAACTAAGCCCGTGCGCCACAACTACTGAGCCTGCGCTCTAGAGCCCACGAGCCACAACTGCTGAGCCCATGTGCCTAGAGCCCGTGCTCTGCAACGAGAAGCCACTGCAACGAGAAGCCCACGCACCACAATGAAGAGTAGCCCCCGCTCACCGCAACTAGAGAAAAGCCCGTGCGCAGCAACGAAGACCCAACACAGCCCAAAATAAATAAATAAATAAAAGAACCACACCTATTTCAAGCCCCCACAAAACCGGGATCTGGCCCTGACTTGCACAGCAGTCTGGATGGCAGGTTGGCCACAGGAGGCCCAGGTTTGGGTCCCCCAAACCTCCAAAGGCATCTCCTGTCAGACTTTGGCACAAACAGGCTCTGAGTGTTCTCAGGTGGAAAGTTAGGACTTCCCTGAGCACTGAGAGTTAGGAGCCTGAAATAGCCAAGGCCTCCAGCCAAAAGAGGAGCCCAAGGCCTGAGTCACCTTCAGGAAGTAAGGGGTAGCCACCAGGAGAGGTGGAGACCCGGGGCTGGGAAGGAAAGACTGAGGATGGTGTTGGCCTCAGGCCAGAATCCCAAGAAATCCCTGATTTGCGGAAACCTATCCCTTTACTGGACCAATCCAGGCAAACCCAAGAAACCTGGGATGTGACACATATATGAGGAAGAGGCTGCCCAGTACGATCATATCTACCGGGAAGGTCTCAGTGCAGCACCTACCTCAGGACATCCACCCTCATATACCTATGCTCCAGGGCCTTCAGATGTGGTCCAAAGGCGCTCATTTGACTGAAACTCCAACTGAACAACAAGTGAGCCAGGAAATAGTCTGGAGCCTAGACACTCCCCTCTCCCTGCCGAGGGAGCTCTCTGGGGCTCTTTTATAAGGGCACTAATTCCATTCATGAGACCACCACCCTCATGACCTAATCACATCCCAAAGGCCCCACCTCCTAATACCATCGCCTGGGGCATTAAGTTTTCAACGTACAAATTTGGAGGGGGACACAAACATTCAGACCATAGAAACTAGTAAAGTCTGCTGTAATGCCAGATGACCTGTTGTAGAACCAAAGGTCTGTCCCAGACTCCATGCAATCCCTGGAAAGTCGGAAGGGGGCCCATCAGAGCCCCCAGAAGGGCAGGGTGGACATGCAGACTTGGCCAGGAAGCAGGGCCAGGGGTCATGACCGAGGGAGGAATCTGACCAGCTGCCCAGGTCAGCTGTGGTTCATTTTCTGGCAAGAGGGAGTGGAGAGTGGTAGATTCTGGTTAGAGCTCCCCAAGCAGCTCCACAAATCCCAAAAAAAGACTGCCTCAGGAAGATCAACAGTGTCTGTGGAGCGCCCCCCGACCCCGCCATCCACCATTGGTTTTGAACAATCAGCTCCCGGATTCTCGCCAGCGCTCTTCCTGCCCCAGATTGTCCTCCTTGAAGAGTCTGATATTTAATAGAAAATCCATTAGTGTCCCATGATGGCGCATCATGCTTAGATGTAGGTTGAGAGCATCTCGGTAATAGCTGACACCAAAACCGCGCTGTGGCAGGGGCCCCAGGAGGGAGGAACTATTTTTTCCTCTTTCTTACATAAAACATCTTTCCCCCTAGCCATGTTCTCCTTTGAATCGAGGCTGCAGCTGACTTTGATTTCAAAGCCACTAACCTTCCTCGGTCTGGCGGGTTCTCGAGGAGGGGTGCCTGGTACTGCAGCCTGCCCCACGCACCAAGAGGGAAAGGAAGGTCGGCGGGGAAGCTGCGGGAAATGCACCTCGAGAACGGCTGGCCACTTGCCAGCTCTCTAAATGCTCACTGAATGCACCAAGCCCTGTGCTCGGGCCTGGATAGGAGTAAGATGTCAGGTCTATGTCTCGGGCCATCACACCTGGTGAGGGAGACCTGGTGTGCAGGTGCCAGGACTCAGGCATGCACAGAATGTGGCCTCTGGCTGGATGCCCTGGAAGCCACCTGCTAACACCTGCTCATCCTCTATGGTGTCACCACCTCTGGAAAGCCTTCCTTAATCCCCTTGTGCTACCACGTAGAAAGCAGCTGGATGTACAGTTCTGAAGTTCAGGAGCAGGCTCTGGGCTGAAGCTCTAGACCTAGGCGTCACCATCTGGGGTCCTTGTCCAGAGCGGTGTCAGGGAGCACTTGTGGCAAGTCAAGGGGTGGACTGTGGCGGGTAAGGACAGTCATATGGAAAAAGCAAGTGTAGACAGTTCTGAGCAGGCAAAAGAAGAGGATGGTGGGGTTGTGGGATCAGGGAGGACTTTATTTACTGGGAGAGGTGTGAACATTTGTATGAGGTGAAGGGAAGGAGGCTGTGGAGACACTGAAATCCATGCATTTTGCCGCTGTTGATTACAGCCCTCTGATGAGCAAGGGCTGGGGAAAGAGCAGTGAACAGGACTGGAGGGGAGCCTGCTCTCATAGCTGCTGACATGCCTGCGGGGAAAGAAACGATGAGCAAGTGGACAAATCAAGAAACAGTTATTTCAGATGATGATCAATTAAGGGAGGAAATAAACAGGGAGATGAGAGAGTGATGGGGGCCCCTTGAATGGAGTGGTCAGGAAAGGCTCCCTGAGGAGGGGACTTTCAGGCTGACAGCTGAGTGACAAGTAGGTGGCAGGAAGAGAGGGTGGGGACTCTGGGGTGTGTGTGTGTGTGTGTGTGTGTGTGCAGTGGAATGTCTGTGGCCTTGTGGGTTGGCCTTGCCCAGGAGAGTGGAGGGTGGAGGGGAGGGATGCTGGGTCTGTTGAGAAGTTTGGAGGTGGATGGAAGGGGGTACTGAACAGCCCCAGTTCTGGCTGAAATTGCACCTGCACAGTCCTGAGAGAGATGCATGGCAAACTCCCAGGCTCACCAAGTGGCCCAGCCTCCCACCCCTGCTTCAGGGTTAGGTCAGGATGTCAGTACCCAGAGGCACCCCCAGACCCTCGATTAACAAGGCAGGGATCTCCTGGAGTATGGACAGACAATGGTTAACTGCTGCATTTTTTAAAGTGTTAGTGGGCATTCCCTGACAGTCCAGTGGTTAGGACACTGTGCTTCCACTGCAGGGGGCGCAGGTTCGATCCCTGGTCGGGGAACTAAGATCCCACATGCGGTGAGACCAAAAAAAAAGTATTGGTGCCAGGCACAAAAGCCCACATAGTATATGATTCCAGTCATAAGACATATTCAGTATGAGCATCCATAGAACAGAAAAATAGATTAGTGGCTGCCCGGGGCTGGGGAAATAGGGAACGGGGAGTGACCACTTAATGGGTACAGGGTTTCCATTTGAGGTGATGAGAATGTCCTGGAACTAGAAGGTGGTGATGGTTACACCACATTGTGAATGTACTTAATGCCACTGAATTGTACATATGAAAATGGTTACAGTGGTAAATTTTATGTTATGTGCATTTTTACCACAGTAAAAAATAAAGGGAAAAAAAGAAGCAATGACAACATGTATGCCTTTTCCTGACTGTATAAGTCATATAAGCTCACTGTTTAAAAAATGGAAACCATTGACATAAAAATAATCAAAATCACTATAAACCTTAGTGCATATTCCCTGTGCAGACATATGTGTAATTATCTATGATAAAAATGTAACACCGTGTGTTCCATTTGATAACCTGTTTTTTTCACTTACCTGTTTACCACAAACATTTTCTATGTATTTTATAACAGCTTTATTGAGATGTATTCATATACCATACAATTTATTCATTTAAAGTGTACACTTCAGTGGTTTTTAGTATATTCACAGAGCTGTGCAACCATCACCACAATTTTAGAACTTTTTAATCACCCCAGAAAGAAGCCCTGCACCCATTAGCCATCACTCCCCATTTCATGGTTTTTAAATAAAGACCTACAGCATCATTCTCTCTGGCCAAATGGTACCACATTGCATCAAACCTTAAACGCTGTCAATTGCAAGATGCACTTGTTTTATCTACCACCAAGAAAGAAAAATCCCTGCCAACTGACCCATGACACATGCTTCCTTATCTTCTTGTCACTTAATTTGTAGTTAGTGGAAGAGGGCTTTTAGACTCATTTGGACATATTTAGTACTCGCAATGTATATAACTCAATGGAAGTAACAATATGAAACCTATGACCAAATTCATACATGCACAGGAATGACAACTAGCCATAGGACACAACCTGATTTCAGAGATGTTAAATTTTTTTTAAAAAAAGTGCTCACCCTAGAATCAACGATATCCAATACTGCAGAGTATGGAGTGAACTTGGCTGTGAAACAACAGAAGTTGACTCCGCTAACTGAGGCAGAAAAGGAATTTGTGGGAGGAAGAGTTCATAGAATCAGTGCTGGAGACCTAGGCTTAGGACCAAGAAGGGATGGGCCACCTGGAGCACAGCTGTCCTAGACACCCTTCAGGATGAGTCTGCTCAGGGTGCGCTACAGGGCTCTGCCACTGCCCTGAACAAGCTCTGTGTCCCCACACCTCTGCATCATTCCTTCAAGAGCCAAATCCCTGGGCAAGAGCCTCTGATGGCCTGGGGCTGCAACATAAGGCCCAGGATCTTGTCTCTCACCTGGTTGGGAATTTCCTCCCATCTTGGCTGCATAGCCAAGGAAATATCCCCCAAATGGATGTGCTACAATTATTCAGCCTGTAATGTCAGATATTTATACTGCTTCCAATGTCTCAGTATCATAAACAATGCAGAGGTGAACCTCTTCACTCATATATCGTTGTGCACTTGTCAGGACATGTCAAGGATACATTCGTAGATGCAAGATCACTGGGTAAAATGACAGGTGCATTTTTAGGCTTTGGACACTCTTACTGCCCATGTCCAGTAGGCTCCTCTGAGTAGATGTGCTTTGTCTGGCATCAGCTGGTTTGCACACTAAGGTGAAGAAAACAAAAGTCCAGAGGGAGCACTGAGGAAACCAGAATTTCGGGTGACGCGTGCACTCCAGGGCTTTTTTGTGGAGCCAGAATGTTCTCTGTGGGATCTCTCAGCGGAAGAGTATGGTGGAAGGGAACATAGTGTTATAATAATAGTAACTAGCAATTACAGAGTGCTTGGCACGTGTTTTAAGCCCTTATATGGATTCCTTTCATTCTTACAGTATTCAGTAGAAGGGCTGTCTCTAGGTTTGAATCCTGACTCCATGGCCTTGAGCCAGTCACCCCACCCCTAGCAGCCTCAGTTTCCTTAGATATAAAACAAAGATACTGGCCCCGCCCACCTCGTTGGGCTACTGTGAGCTCTGAAGTGGCATGGTCTGGGTAAGGAGCTCTCACGGGGGCCCAGAAGGGGCTGCCATGTCAGCTGTCCTGCGGGAGAAAGGGAGGGAGGTGACTGATTCCCTGGTGTTCTGCCCTGGGACCCTTGTGGCCACTCATCAGACCCTTCCCCGCAGGTGGATGAAATGTTGGGGGACCAGCCGTTGACCAAGGAGCAGGTGTTCGCTGCTCTAAAGCAGTTTGCGGCTGAGCAGCGGGTGGATGAGCTGGTGTGGGCGCTCACCCTGGTGCTGCCCCTCGAGGCCCGTCGGCCCCTCCTGGAGAATCTCAGGTACCTCAATTGGGGGCAGGATGGGCAAGCAGGGGTGTCCACTCTCCCACCACCACCCCAGGCTCTGCTGCTGCTGTTGCTGCGTGGCCCGCTCCTGAGCTGGACCCCAACACCCCGTCAGCCCCAGGATATGGGTGGGCCAGTGGCCCCGAAGGCTGCTGGGAAGGGCAGCTGTTGGCTTTGCTGGCGGCCAGGGCGTCACTTTGAGTGAGAAGGAAAGGGCTGCTAACTGCTGGGCTGGGCTGGGCTGCAGAGAAGACCCACCTCCCGAGCCGAAGTCACAGTCTGCCCTGCTCTGTCCCAAAACCCAGATCACAGAAATCTCCAGTGTGACACCAAGACACTCCTAGTTCTTCATTGAGAGGGAGTAATGGCGCAGTGTCAAGGCAAGGAAGCCTGGAGCTGTGCTGTGTCCATCCCGGGCACCACCGCCCCATCCTATAAACAGTGTGTTCTCTCTACCCTTTGATGATGCCAGCTGCATGCCAAGAACATCGCCAGGTCCCTAGAGGAACACTCTGTCACTGAATCCCACCAGCACTGTTACTGTCCCCATTCCACAGAGGTAGACTGAGGCTCAGAGAGGTTAAGAGACTGGCCCAAAGTCACACAGCAAATGAGTAGCAGTCACAAGAACATGAACCAATTAGCTGTGCACTTTCTGCTCAGCTTTGGACCTTCTAAATTCCTCCTTCAGGAAAAAAAAAAAAAAATCTCCTGGTAGGTCCACACCTGGAGTGGCCTGGGAATCTCCGGAAACCGGCCCCCCACCTCCACCCCCATCCTGCCCTGCACCGCACAGCTTTGATCAGACCCCCCTGGGCCTGAATGATGTGTTCCCTGCACGGATCCTGTGGGGCTGGATCCCCACCCCCTGCCTCCAGGGCCTGTGACGCTCCCCCACCCCCGCCCCTCCCCCTTCCTGGGCTCAGCCCGCCCCCTCCCCTGGCTGCCATTCACCCCGCAGCCTGCCCCTCCCTCTGGGCCTGGCCAATGTCAGGGACCGGGCTGGCCACCCCCACTCCCCAAGCCCGGGCGCAGCGTCTCCGCTCTGCAGCAGAGCACAGAAGGCCACCAAAAGAGGCCACCATGAGCTGCCTGGGGTGAGTTAGGGGCCTGCCCCTTGCTGGGAAAATCCGGAGAGAAAAAAAGTTATTTCTAGAGCCAAATTTGCAGAGCAGATGATGCGCTGGCGCTGAGGGCTCCCTGGGGAGGTGATGGATGGGCAGCCCCCCACCCCGCCCCTCCGCACCAGTGCTGGGGCAGGGGCCGGGCGGCCAGGCTGTCCCTGGGAAGTTGGCTTGCGTGTCTTAAGGCAGTTAGCAGCCAGACTCAGCTGGAGGCCCCCTCGGTCCCTCATCTCCCTCCGGCGCTGCCCAGGCTTCCGTCCCTGCCGCCTCTGCCGGGCCAGCCGGTCTGCCTCCCGGGACAGCCCCTACGCCCGCCTTTCCTGTCCGCGGCTCGTCCCCGAGCGGCCGGCAGCGGGTCAGGAAGAGCTGGGGTGGAGGAGGCACCCCCTTGGGCATGCTCGATTTAGAGCCTGGGAAGCGGGAACCCTGGACACCTGGGGATGCCCAGTCCCCGCAGCGTCCCCGTCCCCGGGGCGCTGCTGGGGAGGATGAAACAGCAGCCTCTGTTGTCCGCGCGTCAAGGGCAACAGGAAAATTGGGGAGGCTGCTGGAGGAGGGGGCTGTGCCCAGCTGGGCTATGCAGGGAGAGGGGTGCCCTGGCAGCGTGGCTTCAGCCACCCATCCCCCCACCTCCCCACCCCCCTCCACCACCCCTCTGGTGCACTGGTGTACTCTGGTGCCCGTGTACTGGGTTCCAGGGATGAAGTGATGTTCCCCACGCAGCACCTTCCCGAGAGAGCTCAGAGAAGGCATGGAGGAATCACAGACAGTTTTCTGTGATTCTGAGAGCTGAGCACCAGCCGAGGGGCAGCTGAGAATGAACTCAGCACAGGGCAGTCAGGGCAGGCTGCTTGGAGCAGGCAGAAAGTTCCAGTGCTGGAGCTCAGACACTGACCGTTGGGGTGTGGCATGTGCCCTGTGGAGGTGGGAAGATAGTTCATCAGGGCCAGGCATCTAGCCACAGAGGTGGAGCCTGGAGAGCCAAGGCGAGGTGGTGCCACACACAACCCAACCCTGGGTACCCAACTGTGCCTAGCTGTGACCCACCCTGCCTTGGTAGAGGGCCATGAAGGGCTCTGGCCTTGGGACCCCCCAACTGAGGAGAGACAAGGTTTGAATGAGAGGTGCAGCAGCAAAGGGTAGGTAAAGATACACGTGTGCGCGTGTGTTGTGCTCATGTGTGTGCACACTCGACAGAGGCTGGAACCCACCCAAATCACCGTGTGGCCTCTGAGGGGTGGTCCCAGTGGCCAAACTGGAAGACTTGGGGAGAAAGGAGAAGGAGCAGTGAGACCATGAAGTTGGGCCATCCAGTGCAGTAGCCACTAGCCACATGTCACTCTTTAACATTGAATTTAATGAATATCAAATACGATTTAATATTCAGCGTGGCCTCATCATCTTAGCACGGCCGTGAGGGTGAGATTTGGGTCAGTGGCGATGTTGTAAGTAAAGGGTCTTATCTTTCTTTACGACGGCAGTTACTCCTGTGGCTCAGAGCCTAATTTGGGTCTATCCCCAAAGGGATCCCAGTTTGATGAAGTGATAAAACGACTTTCTAATTAGGACAGGCCAGGTAGTTTGGAAATCGTGACGTGGATAGGAGGGAGCAGGAGAGCAAAGTCAGCTTTGTGCTCTGCTAGTGTGTCAGGAAAAAATGCAAAGAAGAGAAGGGTCAGGGGTGGGGGTCGGGAGAGGAAACAGCTGAGGTGGTGGAGGAAGCTGTGTTTTGAATCCCAGCAGACCTAGCTTGAACCCCCAGTCCACTCACTGGCTGTGTGACCTTGAGCAGTTTCACTAACCTCTACACTTTATCCATAAAAATGGGGTTGGTCATTTCTACGTGTTCCCGGTGGGGTTCTTGGTAGGAAAGCATATAAACGGACTCTGCCAACTGCAAGCAGAAAAGAGATTAGTTGAGAGTCTGGGGGACAGGGTGTGAGCACCTCCTTCACCCTCTTCTGCTTTAATGACAAGTGTCAGGGACACCATCATACAAAGCTCCTTGGAAAATTCTATGACACTGTGTAGGGGGAAGTGCCAGGCATCTAGTGTGTGCTCCGTTAAATTGGCTTCCCCTAGGGAAGGTCTCTTTCTCCCTAGACAGGTCCCTTGACCATGGCGTGATCGATACTTGGGGCCCCATGTTTCTCTGTTGCTGGGGGCTGTCCTGCATGTTGTAAGATGCTTAGCGCATCCCTGGCCTCTGCTCACTAGATGCCAGTAGCACACCCTCCGCCCACTTGTCATTTTGTGACCACCAGAACTGTCTCCAGACAACGCCCAATGTCCTCTGTGGGGCAAAATCACCCCCAGTTGAGAAACACTGCCCTAGTGTGATCTGCCTTTGGTAGTACCCTCTTGCTGGGGCAGACGTTTCAGCAAGACCAACCTGGCCCACCCTATGCTGCCATGGGTCATCTGGCCAGATGCACCAGCTGCTGGCCCCTTTGGTGCCTTCACTGTGCTGGGGTAGCAGAGGGGGATCCTGGCCCCAAGGCAGCGAGTGCACTGCTGGCTGTGTCTGGATTCAAGCAGGAGCATCTGCTCCGTGGTCACGTCTCCGGTGCCCATGGCGGTGCCCACGTGGACAGTCTTCACAGCCTCAGGCGGGCCTGGTTCTGGATGCTGGGCCATCACAGCTGGTACCAAGCAACTAGAAATGGCTCTATCATGATGGGACGGCTGTGGCCCTGTGGATGGCAGGGAGCTGTGCTCACTGTGAGGGTTTTCAGACACTTCTCCCCCTGGCAGGGCTGAGGTCAGGCACGGGGAGAACACCGGCTGAGCACTGGCTCCGGCTTCCTGCTGCCGCAGGGGAGACATAAAGCCGTGAGAGGTCACCCCAGAGTGGTGGCCTCCCTGGGGCCAGGCAGCATGGCCTGGATAGAGGACAGAGGCTGACCGTCAGCTCTGCTGACGTCTCCCTGTGACGGGCTGCAGGAACCCACAGGCAGGATCATGGAGGATGTTCCCCGCAGAGACTGAGGCGGAGGCAATGTCCCCAGGGTTTCCTGCCTCCGCCGTTCCAGCCTGTCTGGGGGGTGGCCGCCTCCTCGTGCTGACCCCCCCACACCCCCTGCCCCCAGCGCCCTGCCCCTTTGAGGCTGTCCCTGAGAAACCCCTCCCAGGATGCCCTGGGCTGGCTCCCCGGCATCTATCCTTTGGTCCTCAGAACTCAGATTCTCCCCCTTTCCAGCCTGAAGCTAGGACTCGGATCAGCAAGAAATGACAATGCAGTGGGGGCCCTGGGGCCTGCTCCTGCTTTGTCTTCCAAGGCCTGGCAGGCCCAGAGCCGGAGGAGGAGTCCAGACCCCCTTTCCCGTTATCTCCGTCTCTTGCCCTTAGCTGGTCCTCCCCTCGCCTCTCGCAGTAGGACACGCCCACTCCAGGGAGGCCCTCTATTCCCCCCACTGCCCTCACCTGGGACTTGCCCCAACCTGGCTGCCCCCTCCTCACTTCCACTCACTCACCAGGTCTCATTAACTTGACTTCCTGTGTTTTAGAATCTGGCCACTTGTCCCATCCCAACATCCTTTGCTGTGCCCCTCCCAGCATCACCCCTCCCCTGGCGTACCAAAACCTTCGGGGTCCCTCCACCTCCCCGTAAATCCTTATACCTCCCCTGGTTCAGAGTGCAGCTTGAGCGGCCGACAACGGCATTCAAGGCCTCCTTCTCTAGCCCCTTCTCCTCTGGAGCTTCCCCCTGGGTGGGAAGGGAGGGTCTCTCTGGCCGACACCTGCTGAGTCCTCGAGTCCCAGCGCAAAGCCCACCTCCTCCAGAAAGCCTTCCCAGGCTCTGCACAAGGCAGTCGGAGCTTCCTCTGAACGGTCGGGTTCGGCCTCGCTGCAGCCGGGTGTTGGGGACTCTCGGGAGCGCCGCGGCCCGAGGGGTCGAAGGCGAGGCGCCTGGGGAGGTGCTCGTGGAGGGGGCCAGAGGAGGTGGCGTGACGGCCTCGACCAGCCCCAGCTCGCGGGGAGCTGACCGAAGGGTCCCCCGGAGGGGCGGGGCCGGGCGGGGCGGGGCCACCCGAGAGGGGGCGGGCGCGGGGCCTCGGGCCCAGCCGGCTCGGGAGGGGCGGAGCGCGCTCGCCCAGCAGAGGCGCGTGGAGTCTCGGCGCCCTCGCTCTTTTCGCGGGCTCCGCCACCCCCTGCCCACCGGCACCTGCCGCGCCGCCGTCGCCGGCTTCAGATGGGGAAGGACCAGGGCTTCTCTCGGCACTTTCGGTAGTTTCCCCACTGCGCCCCGAGTCCCCGGGAACCGCGCACCCTGGTGCGACGGACCCGCCTCCGGCTGACCTGAAAAGGGGTGGGGCTGGGGCACTGAGGGGCTTCGCTGTCCTGGGTGGGCACCCACCGAGCCTGGCTGGGGGCGGGGGCTTGGGAGGGCAGGCATAAACTGGAAGGTTATTAAAGGGGCGAGTTCCCCGCGCTAGGCACCCGGAACCCGTCCGAGGCCCTAGGGGTCGGGATCCGGGTCGGGGGATCAAGGGCTGGGATTGAAAAGCCCTTTTTCCTTCGTACGACTGGACTGATTGAGGGAACTGGGTAGAGAACAAGGCGGGGAATGTGGTGGAGAGAGAGGACCCTATGGGAGCCCCGGGTAGGAATCTGGAGTTGGATTTAGACCTGATCCCCCAGAGAGAACGGAACTGACTCTGAGTGCAAGGTCATTGTGTGGCACCCACAAGGGCCCTGTGGCCACAGAGAAGCTTCTTGGCATAGCAGGGACCTGGGAGTCCTGAGGCAGTCATAGCCAGGCTGTCAGGTCAAAGGGGCATCAAATCCATCAGCCACAGTGGTCCATGAGACCCCACTGCATCTGGATCCGCTGGGCCAGTCAATTCAGAGCAGGCCCAGGGCTGGGGTGCCTGGGCCAGACTGAGCCGCATGGAGGGCCCACACCAGCCAGAAAGGGCGTCTGGCACACCAAGCAGCCTTGGCTTCCTTCTCAGCCCCAAGAACACCAAGGAGGGAACGGGCCACCCAACTCTCTCCTACGTATGCAGTTGGTGACTCACGTGGTTTCCACTGCAGGGGCAGGGTGGCGGCGTTTCTTATTGCTGCTAGAGGGTGACAGGTTGGACCTAGGGGCTGGGGGTGTTGGGCTGATACCTTCTGGAGCCTGGGGCCGGAGCCAAAGTGTAAGGTAGACAGTTTCCGGCTTGTCATCTCTGCTTTGCCTGAGCATGAGGCATGTGGGGAATGTGCAGGCCAGGTGGAAGGAGAAGTCAGGCTCTGGAGACCTTGACTGACCATCTGGGGAATGTGACTGAGGCTCTAGATTTTTGGGAACCACTGGGGGTGGGCAAGGCTGAGTGTATCAGGCGATGACTCTCCTAGCAGAGTTGAGCAGGCCATCATTCTAACCTCCTGGTTGCCTGGAACATCCAGATCTGAAGCGGAGCTCACCGGGGGGTGGGGGGCGGGCCCTGATGCACCCTCCTCCCCGAGGATCCACATCCCTTCCCTCCCACCAGGCAGCTTAGTCTGCCCACTGACCTTATTAAACTACCCACAGAGATCGGGGGAACTTAGTGGGGGCCACCGTGCGACATTAGAGGCGTTGTATTTCAGCTGTGGCTGCAAGGCCGCTGCTCCCTCCCCTCCTCCCGTGCCCTTGGCACTGGCACCCGGTCAAAAGAACAGAAAAGGGAGCCTTGGGATGCAGCCAGGGAGGCCTTGATAGCAACCAGACCTTCAGGGGCCCTCGACAGAGCCCTGCCACAGTGCAGAGGTCCAGAGGCTGGGCTTCCATCTCCGCTGTGCCGAGGGCAGCCGAGTAACCCTGGAAAGTTAGGGATCCTCTGCCATGGGCCAGGGAGTCCACCAGGATGTTAACTGCTGCCATTACTCAGAAGTATGGGTGGGCCACTGGTAGACCCCCGTTCACTGAGTCTCTGAGTCCCAACCATGTGCCGAGTCCTGGCTGGTCACTGTGGGTCACACCCAGGCTTCAGACCCAGCCCTCTGAGAGCTTCCAGCCTTGTCGAGGAGACCTACGGGCACCAAGGAAACATTCCAGGGTGTGGACCCCAACAAGGGACTGTGTGAGCCTCCCCATTGCCTCTCATCACTTCCAGGGTGACTCCTTTTAGAGCAGGGTCCACAGTGCCTTCAGCTTTGAAGCGGAGCGCCTGGCTGGCACAGATAGCAGAGACTTCCTAGAACATGTTGGACAAAACTGGAGGAAGGCCGGTGTTGGGTATTGAAGGGCGAGCCCGGTTTAGCTAGAAGAGCAGAGAGAGTGTGCTAGGTGGGGGCCACAGCCTGGGCAAAAGTACGAGACAGGACTGGGTGTGGTGGTCCTGGCACTTTCTGAGGCGGCAGCTGTAGAGAGGGCTGCTGGGAGAAGCGAGCTGAGAGCTGGGGAGTCTGACGAGGGTCTGGGCAAAGTGTGACCCCGGAGCGGATTGTGGCTTCAGTTTTCTCCAGCAGAGTTGCCTGGAATCAGGCAGGGAGATGATGGGTGGTGCGGACCCCTATCTGCTGTTTGGCCTGGCTGGTGCGAGGGCATGAGATGAGGGAGTCTGGGAGAGGCCAGAGTTGGGAAGACAGAGGCAAGAGGAGGAATGGGTCCACGGACGGGCTTTGAGGGCACTGAAGGCCCCGAGGCCAGAGTAATGGGGACAGTGGGAACAAGACTTTCCCCGAAGTGCAGCAAGCAGGGCGCCGTGGCCTTCGTGTGGCCCGGGCCCGTTGGGGCGCAAGTCCGGGCACCGAGGGGGACACTTGGGGTGTAGGCTGCAGATTTCCCCGCCACCCCTGGGTGGAGGGGAGAGACGAGGGCAGCACCCACGAAGAGAAGTCTTTGGGCCGAGGTTTGCCGAGTTCAGGGCGCGATCAGGGGGCGCGCCCCGACTCTGCTGTCCTCGCCCGCAGGATCTTCATCCCCAAGAAGCACCGGGCGCGCTTCGATGAGGTGGTGTCTCAGGGTCTGCTGGGCAAGCTATGCCGCGCCCGGCGGGCGCATGGCGCGCAGCGGCTGCGCCGGAGCCGCAGCGAGGAGCGGCCGGAGCGCCTCCTGGTGTCCACGCGCGCCAGCGCCGCCCCGCGCCGTCCCGACGAGCCTCCCCAGCGCAAGGCCGCCTCCCTGCTCGGCGGCCGCGCCGGCCCCGGGGGCGCGCGCAGGTACCCGAGACGTGTGGGCGCGGGCTGCGGACGCCTCTCGGTCGGTGGGCTCGGCATGGAGACCCGGGCAGAGGGCGCGGGGGCGAAGCGAGGACACCTGGGGGTTGGGGTCCAGGAGAGGTGAAGGGGGGCGGGACACTGGACACCGCCATCTCCTGCACCCCCCAGGCTCCTCTCCCCAGGGAAAGGCACGCTGCCCGCCCCCCACCTGCCCCTTCTTTCTCCCCAGGACGGTCCGAGTCTACAAGGGCAACAAGAGCTTCGGCTTCACGCTTCGCGGCCACGGACCTGTCTGGATCGAGTCTGTCCTGCCTGGTGAGGTGTGGGTGGGTTTTTCAGGATTGGGTGAGGGAGTCTGTTAGGCCGATGCTCAGCAGCCCCTCCCCCTTTCAGGTACCAACCTCAAGTAGCCTGTGTCCTCTGAGTGTCCCAGAGCAGCAGATCCAAATCATCCACCTTCCCCAGTCAGGGCAAACCCCCTCGAAGTTCAGGGTCACCCCTGCGCCAAGTGAGCCAAGTTCTCCATCCAGATCTTTCCTGTGTCCACAGGGAGGGCAAGGGGCACTGCCTGAGACACTGGGGCAGCCGGGACAGAGCTGCTGTCTGCCCAGGCTGAGCCCCAAACAACATTCCCGTTCCCTGGGAACTGGGCACTTGCTGGGCAGGCAGCAGGGCTCCAGGGCCTCTTCCCACTATCCAGCCTCCAGCCCCCCAAATCTGGACTCCCCTCCTCCTCCCACCTGGCCAGCCCCTTCTTGCTCCTGGAATGGTGCATCTTGAAAAAGGCAGTCTTCTCAGTGAAGGAATTCCTTCTTCCCACCCTTCCAGTGGGGCGTTGAGGGGAGGGAGGGAAGAAACCCATTCATTGTGGAGGCAGCGCATTCCCTTGTGGAAGGTCTCCGTGGACAGACATGTCTCCTGGTACCGAATTGATGTCTCCCTCCCTGTAACCAGCCCACAGGGCTGGGTCACCTGCTCTGTCCTGTCCCATCCCCTCCCAGCACCTGAACATGATGCGCCCAGTGCACCAGCCCCGTTTGGTGCCCCTGCTGATGCTGAGTTCTTTCTGCCCTTCTGCATCTCACATCTCCAGTGCATGGATTTGTGAGAAGGGCTCTTCTGATCGCTGGGAAAGTGCCTCAGTGCCTTTGCATCACTGTTCCGGCCTTCGGATCATTCTGAGACCCAGTCCATCTTGGATTTGTACATCACTAAGTCATTGACACACTGTTGTAGAGAAAAGGCCCAAGGCTGCTCTCTGGGGAGCTTCCTCTAGACATGATTAATCTCTCCTCTTTGGATATGTCTCTTCCCACTTTGCCATCACCCCCACCCCCACCTCCCTGCCTCTCCCACATGTGTAGCCAGAGATACTTGGCCTGGGGCCCTGTTAAAATCCAGGGGTGCTGTTCTCCCCAACCCAACCTCCAGGCTGGTAACCCCATGCCTTCCTCGTCATAGGAAGCCAAAGGGGTGCTTCGATGGGAGCTTTTACAGATGGCGAAACAGGCTTGAGAGACTCTGGCAAGTCAAGGACTAGAACCTGGGGTCTCCTGACTCCTGCTCCAGTGATCTTCCATCCCTTGTTACTACCTCTCTGGCCTTTCCACCCCAGCCTGGCCCAAGCTTCCAGGCAGGCCATGTTGGATTTGTCACCATCGCCCTCTCCCCCTTTTCAGTCCCAGGAAAAATAACTCCCCCAGGCCCCCTCTCTCAGGAAGTCTTCCCTGATCATTCCCCTTCCTCTCCTGACGATCCCCACCTCAAGAGAGAACCAGTTGCTCACAGTCTGAGAGTATATTTAGGCATCTATCAATTCCCCCCACTTGCTTCCAAATCAAATTTCGAGTGATGAATAATGAAAGAGCCAGAAAGAAAACAAAAAACCTGTATCCACAGGAGCGAACTTAGCAGCTCCCCCTTCTCCAGGTATCAGGTACTGGGTTAGGGCTGACCTGCAGGGCCGTTAAGGCAAAGAGTGAGAATTAGCTGCTCCCATGTGCTGAAAATGTAGGTTTTATTATTCAGACATGGTGAGGCCAACAGGTCAGGAGATGACTGCCGTTAAAAAGATAGTGTGTTACCCACAGCTCCCAAGAGGAAGGGGCACGGCACACCATGCCCCAAAGGGCCACACGGGGAAGCACCAGGATTGGTCAGGAGGCAGAGGGAGCAAGAGAAAACATGGGCAAGGGCCCCTTTTTTTTGGCGGGGGGAAGAAATGGGCGAGGCAGGGTAAGCCAGCTAAGCAGGTTTACCCGGACTATGCGAGTCCCATAGAGGAAGGGTGGGGGGATGGGCTTAGGACTGGTTGGTTTGCACGGGAAAGATTCACTTGCAGTCCAGTCATGTACCATCTCTAGGGATTGGCTAGACCTAGAGGGACAGTCGCTCCAGTGTCAGCAAGGTCCCAAGATGTCGAAACATGATTAATCCTTCATGTTTCCCAGCCCGAGGGAGGAGCCTCCCTCTAGACACATTTTCTCCTAGTGACAAAGGCACAGAGGAGTTTATGATGTGCACCTTTGTACGAGGGGTCGAGAATAGAGTATAGAGTAGGGTCCTCGGCGGGTGTACACACCTTCCTTTTCCGCTCTCCTCCCCCAGCTCAGGGCTGGCCAGTGGTCCACGCCGGGTCCCGAGCACTCCCACCCTCGCCAGGCGATCAGTCCCTGCTTCGAGCAGCTGGGGCAGAGGGCTGCTGGCTCTACTGTGGGACTGCTGGCCTGCATTTGGCTCTCCTCTGCCACCCATCCCACTTCTCGCCTGTAAAACGGGAGGACGACACAGGGATCCCCGAGGGGGTCACTGTTCAGCTCACCACACCCTCTCTCCTTGCTTCCAGGGAGCCCGGCTGACAATGCTTCCCTCAAATCGGGCGACCGGATCCTCTTCCTCAACGGACTAGACATGAGGTCAGGGGCTATTGGGGTCACCGGAGCTTGGTGGCAAACAGTCCCCAGGACTCCTGACTCTTCGGATACCCTGACCGTGGGCCTCTGACCAGTTGGGCCCCAGTTTGTCCCTCTTCTCACAGGAAGTCTTGAATCTACCCTCCCACCCTCTCCAGGATGTCAAATCGTCCTTCTAACCAGGAAACACTCCAGCTCCGTTCAGGGGGCACAGAGTTGAATGGATTATGTGTGTCTTACCCTTAAGAGGGGACCCTGCCCAGGGGTGGTGTGGTCATGACCCCTTCTGTACCCAGAAGTGTCCAGCTGGCCCTGGGCCTGGAGCTTCTCCTGCAGAGATTAACAAGCAGGAGAGGCAGGGCTTCTGGTCCTGGCCCAGCCGTGGGCTTGCTGTGTGGCCTCCACTGGCAGGATAGGGAGGTCTGGCGGGTGGCTTCGGGCAGGGCTCATCCTGGGCAGGCCCTCCTGGGCCATCTCTGCTTGGCAGGAACTGCTCCCACGACAAGGTGGTGTCCATGCTGCAGGGCAGTGGTGCAATGCCCACACTGGTGGTGGAGGAGGGGCTCGTCCCGTTCGCCAGCGGTGAGACCCCCACTGGCCCTTGGCCGCCTTGGCCCACATACCCTGCTGGGGTCGCCATGGGTGGGATTTATGATTCTACAGAGGTCTCTGCTTGTCCCCCATCTCTGCAGCTTCCCTCTCCAGGTGGTGCTGTAAAACCCCGTGGGGTGGCCTCGGGGACGCTGCCTGGGGCTCTCCCTCCTCCCCCAATGGGGCACGTCCCCAGGTGTGCCTCCCAATGCATGGCGCTCACCCCAGTTCGGGAGGTTCCCTGGCCCCAGCTGCCAGAAAAACTGCGCCTGGCCTGGGGACACTGGGTCACCCTGGCCTCTCCTTCCCGTGGCCCCTGCAGACTCCGACTCGATGGATTCTCCCAACCCGTCGTCGGCGCTCACCTCCCTGCAGTGGGTGGCAGAGATCCTGCCGTCCAGCATCCGGGTGCAGGGGAGGACCTTCAGCCAGCAGCTGGAGCACCTGCTCACGCCCCCCGAGCGCTATGGGGTCTGCCGGGCCCTCGAGAGCTTCTTCCAGCACAGGTGGCTGGGCCAGGGTGGTGGTGGGGACCTGCCCAGGGTAGACCCCGATTCCTGCCCAGACTCACCATCGGGGTCTCCCTGCCTGAGCTTCCTAAGCCCCCTTCTCCTGAGGGAGGCTCAAAGGACCCGAGTGGGGGTGGGGACCATCGGGGCTGCCCTAGAACAAACCTGACTCTGAAACCTCCTAGCCATGTGCCCTGGGCAAGTCACAGCCTTCTCTGTAAAGTGAGGCAGGCAGCGACCCCCTGCAGGGTTGTTGGCGGGACCCTCACAACACCCCGCTGTGGGCACTTGCCACCAGCCCCGCCCTGTTAGGCTTGGTTTAGCATCTTTCTTTTTGCACCTCAGCAGCAGCAGGAGTGTTTATCACACGCCGCAGCCCAGAGGGTCATTTCATGGCCTCTGCAAAGCCAGTCACTTGTTCATTCCCTTTTTTTGTTTAAACAAAAATGTATATTTGTTGAAATATAATCCACATATCATACAAGTCACCCATTTGAATGTACAATGCACTGGTTCTTAGTGTATTCACAAATATGTGTAACCATCATCATACTCAATTTTAGAACACTTTCATCTAAAAGAAAGCCCCAGGCTTCCCTGGTGGCGCAGTGGTTGAGAGTCCGCCTGCCGATGCAGGGGACACAGGTTCGTGCTCCGGTCCGGGAAGATCCCACATGCTGCGGAGCGGCTGGGTCCGTGAGCCATGGCCGCTGAGCCTGCGTGTCTGGAGCCTGTGCTCCGCAACGGGAGAGGCCACAACAGTGAGAGGCCCGCGTGCCACAAAAAAAAAAAAAAAAAAAAAAGAAAGCCCCAATCCTTTCACTATTGCTCTCACTCCCTGCCACTCCTCCTTCACCTTAAATAACCACTAATCTACTTTCTGTCTCTGTAGATTTCCCTGTTCTGGACATTTCATATGATGGAATCATACAATATGTGGACTTTCATGTCTGGCTTCTTTCATTTAGCATGTTTTCAACATTCATCCAAGTTATAACACCCACAGTCGGTCCTTATATCCATGGGTTCTGCATCCATAGATTCAACCAACCACTGAACAAATATATTTGGAAAAAATTGCAGAAAGTTCCAAATGGCAAAACTTAAATTTGTCAGAGTTCCCTGTTTGTTTTATTTTTTATTTATTTTTTTATAAATTTATTTATTTTACTTATTTATCTTTGGCTGCATTGGGTCTTCGTTGCTGCACGTGGGCTTTCTCTAGTTGTGGCAAGCGGGGGCTACTCTTCATTGCGGTGCGCAGGCTTCTCATGGCAGTGGCTTCTCTTGTTGCGGAGCATGGGCTCTAGGCATGTGGGCTTCCGTAGTTATGGCTCACAGGCTCTAGAGCGCAGGCTCAGTAGTTGTGGTGCACGGGCTTAATTGCTCCGCGGCATGTGGGATCTTCCTGGACCAGGGCTCGAACCCGTGTCCCTTGCATTGGCAGGCGGATTCTTAACCACTGAGCCACCAGGGAAGTTCCTCTCTGTGAGTCTTAGATACCAATTCCTTGTTGATTTTAGACATTGTAAATATCTTCTCCCATTTGTTACTCTATTGTTACTTCCATTATATCTAATATTAACAGCTCCAAGTTGTGCTGCTTTGAACAAGTATTCTTGATTTTGTATCATCACATTCAGTACATTTGGGGCCTATGGCTTTGGCTTTTGAATTTTTGTTTAAGAAGTGCTTCCCTGCCCCTTGGTCAAAAGATATCTCCTGCATTATCTTCTATTAATTTTATAATTATACCTTCCACACTTTGGTCTTTTATCCACCTGGAGTTCACCTTTATGTGTGGTGTTACACAAAGATCAGTTTTATTTTTTCCATACAATGCAGCGATCAGCAAACTATTTCTAGAAAGGTCCAGATAGCAAATATTTTAGGCTTTGCAGGCCATATAGTCTCCATTGAAACCATTCATCTCTTCTGTTGTAACTTGAGAACAGCCATAGACAAAATATAAACCATAGGCTTATATAGACCATGTTCCAATAAAACTTGCTTTACAAAAACAGGTGGCAGGCCAAATTTTGGGCCTTGGGCCATCATTTGCCAGTCCCTGATATAGTGAGTCAGCTTTCCTAATACGTTCTATACGTTTTTATCTTCACAACAGCTCTGTGCAGTAGATGCTTTCTTTTTTTTTTTTTTTGGCCATGCAACACAACTTGTGGGATCTCCATTCCCCGACCAGGGATGAACTCAGGCCACAGCAGTGAGTCCAGAATCCTAACCACTAGGCCACCAGGGAACTCCCCAGTAGATGCTATTTTTACCTCCCATTTTACAGAGGAGGAAACTGAGACAGAGAAATTAGTAGCGAGAAAGGTCACTTGGCTGATAAGTGGCAGAGCTGGGATTTGAATCTGGGCAGCCTGTCCGCAGAGCCTACCTTCCTGCCCACTTCTCTGTCTTGGGGAGGAAGGGAAGGGCATTAGGCTGAATTCTGTGGCCTGGAAGTGCCCCCTTGTCCACCACCCTGCCCCCTCTGTTGAGCCCCTGAGTCATGAACCCCTTGCTCCTGCACCCCACCCCCAGGAACATCGACACCCTGATCGTCGATGTCTACCCGGTGCTGGACACACCCGCCAAGCAGGTCCTCTGGCAGTTCATCTACCAGCTGCTGACTTATGAGGAACAGGAACTCTGCCAGGAGAAAATCGCATGCTTCCTGGGCTACACGGCCATGACAGGTAAGCAGCCCCTCCCCCTGCCCAGCCCGCCAGGTGAAGGCCAGACACCTGCTGTCCTCACCTGTGAGGTATTACAGCCAGCCCGGGCTCCTCCCACACACAGATACACCCACTTGTCCCAGAGATGCACACCCAGCACACTGGGGCTGGTCCCACGCTTTGCCCCACGGATGTGTTTTCCCGACTTGACCCTTAAAGCAGCATAACCTTAGACTTTAGACACCCCACCTAACGCCCAGGGTCTCAGGTTTCTCACCCACAAAATGAGGGTGACCACAGTGGCGGTGCTTTGCACCCTGGGAAGTGTGGCACAGATCAAGAAGTTCACGCCGACACTGTTTACAGACCTGGATCGTGAGCACACGGCCAGGTCACACCTGCCTAGTGGGCTCTGGAGCCCACAGACTCACACAAGGGCCTGCGGGGCCCCGTGCAGCCTCAGCTCCCCGCTGCTGCCCCGTCACTGGGTGCCCCCGTGCCCACACCACGCATGCACTTCATCACTCGGCTGCGGGCATCGAAAGTGGGCTAAACCCTGGGCACCTGCTGTTCGCCTGCACGTCTGCTATGTGCTGGCCCTTGTGCGCCCACCAACCCTAGTCCCGGGGACCCAGAGTTTGTTGGGGGGTTGAGGGTTTGAGCTCAGGTGCAGGCTGGGCAGCAGATGTCCCACACATCTGCCCTGACCTGGAACCGTCCATTTCACTCTGCAAGCCCCTAGGGACAGCAGCGCCTGCGTGTTGAGACTTGGGAATCAGGGGGTCCTAGGCTCTCGGCATGAGAAGGGGCCCTGAGGGTGGGCTGTGGCCACCTCCGCCCAGCCTCTGTCCTCAGGCTGGCACCACCCCCATGTACCTCCTGTGCCCAGCGCCCCGCCTCTCACCCTACGGTTCCCAGCTGTCCTAGAGCCGAGCAGACCCGGGCTCACAGGTGGGTGCCCTCACCCTCCCTGTGTTTGGAGGCTCCTTGTCAGGCTGAGAGGACAAGGGGCCTGTCTCCCCTTTGGTCCCACAGCAGAGCCAGAGCCCACACTGGACCTGGAACCCGAGCCAGAGCCGGAGCTGGAGCCGGAGCCAGCGCCCGAGCCCCAGCCGCGGAGCTCCCTGAGGGCATCCTCCATGTGCCGCCGTAGCCTTCGGTCCCAGGGCCTGGAGGCCAGCCTCAGCTGTGGTGAGGCCCCAACCAAAAGGCTGGAGTGTGTGAGAGGGCGCGACAGGGCTCGGTTTTCCCACCTGCAAAATGGGCTTGGCGAGATGAGACATCCCTGGGAATGGGCTGAGCAGTGGCCCCTCTGGGCCCACAGGGCTTGGCGGTTCTTTCTCCAGAGGCCCTCGCTGGGTCTGGGCTGGGGCCTGAGTCTTAGAGCTCAGAGGTGGTCACTAGACCCCCGTGTTGTGGACTTGGCCCTCCCGATTCCCCGGCAGGGCCCAGCGACTGCCCGGAGATGCCTCTTCCTCTGATCCCAGGCGAGCGCCAGGCGGGTGATGGCACATCCCTCCCCGAGACCCCCAACCCCAAGATGGTGAGACCTTCTCTCTGCCCTGCTTTTGGTGTCAGTGGGGAGCTGGGAATGGGTGGCCCACGGAGCTGGGGCAGACCCTGGCCTCCCAGACCACCCAGGCCTGGCCTCTGAGGCCATGTTAGGGCCACGTGGGGGAGGTAAGGGCAGGCTGGACCCATCCCCACCTCCTCTCCCCAAAGATGTCGGCTGTCTACGCAGAGCTTGAGTCCCGGCTGAGCAGCAGCTTCAAAGGGAAGATGGGGACCACCTCCAGATCCCGTGCCTCCCCACCAGTGCCCAGCACGGCAGGCACAGCAGGTAGGGGCTCGCCAGCCCCGGCTCCCGAGGGCAGCTCTGGCCTCCGGCCTCCTGGCTGGCTGGCTGGGTGTTACCCCCACCTCCAGGCATATCCCTGGACCTCCCTCTTCGCTCCATGGCTATGGGACTGAATGCTGGGGAACCCTGGCAACCTCCATAGCTAGGGGCCATCAAGGTCCGGGTTGTCCCGGCCCCTCCCATGTCCCCTCTGATCCTCACCTCCGCTATGGATCTAGAAAAGCAGAGGGCTGCCCCCATAGGAGTCCCCAGGTTCGCATGTGACTGTCGGATAGACCATGAAGTGCGTGAGTGGCACAGCTGGGAAGATGGTTGTTCACAGACACACACGATGGTTTCTCGGCAATTCAGAAGGCAGGACCCCTGGGTGGTGTTTCTGTGAGCTGAGGGCTTGCTGGGTTTGGGAGGTGCCCCTTGACCTTTGGTCTGGAGACCCCCTCACCCTTGACTTGTGTTCAGTGGGTTCCAGGTGGGACTGTGGGATCCTGTGCAAGATGAGCTGGGGTCTGCCTGTCCTGGGGCCAAGCAGTGCTCCCCCTGCCCACTCCGGCCTTTGATCACCCGAAGGGAAGCCTGGGGACGCAGCATCATCCAGGGTCTTCCTGCACTGTGTCCAGAGGGGGAAAGGAAGGTGTCCAGGGACACAGAGCCAACCCGCCCTGGGGCCCCTCCCCTCCAGCCCGCACCTGGAACCCAGGTACTGACCCAAGAGGGGTCCTCACGTTCCATCCCCCACCCTAGGGCCCAGGACCCTGTCCAGCGTCTCGTGGCCCAGCGAGCGGCTCCTGCCCTCCCCCTGCTACTACCCGCTGTGCTCAGAGGGCCTGGCGTCCCCCAGCAGCTGCGAGTCCCACCCCTACGCCAGCTTGGACAGTAGCAGGGCGCCCTCCCCACAGCTGGGCCCCGGGCCCCTCCGCTCCAGCAGCACCCCCAGCCCGGACCCAGGCCGCCCGCCCAGCCGCAGGAAGCTCTTCACCTTCGCCCACCCTGTGCCAAGCCGGGATACTGACCGCTTCCTGGATGCGCTGAGTGAGCAGCTGGGACCCCGGGTCACCATCGTGGATGATTTCCTGAGCCCTGAGAATGACTATGAAGAGGTGAGCACGCGGGCAGCCGTGCAGGATACGGGGGCCTATATGGGGACAGTGTCCACAGGCTCCTGCGAGAGGCCTGCTGCCCTGGGGGTGCGCCCCAGGCTCCCCCTCTCCCTGCCCCAGTCCATCCTAGAATCTGTCCCAGGACACCCCGCTCCCTGGCTGGAGCTGTCCCACCCTGGGCTCAAGCTAGGACCCTCTTTGTCCAAGGCCGCCCCATATGCCCTGTCTCAGGTTCCCTACACTCCGTCGGGCTGTCCCACCGCAGCCTCAGGCTAACCCCCCAGCCTGTCCTGTCCCATCCCCAGGCCATGCCACCCCCTGCCCCAGACTACTCCACTCTCCCTCACCTTGGCCCAGGCTCTGGTCTCCCTGGGCCCAGCCTGACCCTCCCCTTGCCTTGCTCCATCCCCCCAGATGAGCTTCCACGACGACCAGGGCAGCTTCGTCACCAACGAGAGGAGCAGTGCCAGCGAGTGCATCAGCAGCAGCGAGGAGGGCAGCTCCCTGACCTACTCCTCCATCTCCGACCACATCCCCCCGCCCCCACTCAGCCCCCCGCCCCCGCCCCCCCTGCCCTTCCATGACCCCAAGCCCAGCTCCCACACCCCTGATGGCCCCTGGGGCCCCGCTCCGACGCTGGCCAAGCCCCTCACCCAACTCAGCCACCCAGTCCCTCCACCACCCCCGCCACCCCTGCCCCCACCTGTTCCCTGCGCGCCCCCCATGCTGTCCCGGGGCCTGGGCCACCGCCGCAGTGAGACCAGCCACATGAGCGTCAAGCGCCTGCGGTGGGAGCAGGTGGAGAACTCGGAAGGCACCATCTGGGGACAGGTCGGTGACCCGGGGACCAGGAGTGATCTGCACCAGGGGAGGGGGTCTGGGCAGCAGCAGTGGAGGCAGGACCCATCTCCAGGCCTCTCCCAGCGTCAGCTGAGCATCCTCTGGCCGACCCGTGCTGAGCAGAGGATGGATGAAGGCCCAGCCCATGAACACACCCACCCGTGGTGCTTGACACAGGCACCGAAGCTCAATCTGCGTCCCTAAGCCAATGACACACTGGAGACGTCCAGAAACAGCACCACACTCACCCTTGAAACCTATCACTTGAGATTCGAATAGTTCCCTTAGGCTCTTAGAGCCAAGAGGAGGACATCTGGTTAGAGAGTCACAGACCTTCGAACTGTCTGCCAGTCTACGATCAGTAGTTTATTCACAGGAGCCAAGACTGAAGGATTCTTAAAAGGGCAGCGGTTCCAAACCCCTGCACACCAGCCTCCACCCTTTCACTCTGATGCTTGAATTTCCTCCCAAACGACACTGCCAGTATATACTTGAACACCTTTAGTGATGGGGAACTCACTACCTGTCAAGGCATCCCTTTCCTCACTGGACAGTTTTCACCATCCATCCTTGTATTGCTCTGAAATTTTGTCTCACCAAGATTCCCATGTCCTGCTTTCTGTCCTGCCCTTTGAAATCAGGCAGAGCAAGTATATTTCCTTATCCACAGACCAACCAGCCTGTCCCATGAGCAAGGTTCACCCCATCCCTGTTCTTTAGGTCATTCCCCTAGAATGTGGTTTCTAGCCCCACAGTCTGTCAAAGGGCAGGTCCCAAATGGAACTCCTAATGGGGCTTCACCAGTTCAGAGGAGAAAACTGCTCTCATCTCCTTTGACCAGGACATCATACTCCTTTTAACATGGCCTGGGAACCCTCCAGCTTCTGGGGCTCCCCCATCGCAGGGCTCATTCCCACCGTCATCCTCAACCCTAGTCCCTTCCTCTTCTTGGGACCAACAGCATGTCCTTACATGCAGCTACACTCCACTGGGGCATGCTTGTCATTTTTTCCCATTGCCACTTCCTGGGTCCCAGTTCTGTCTCCTGCCTTCCCAGCCAAATTGGCATCAGCCCACACCTCCAGGGAAGCTTTCCATGTTGCTGATAAGGATGCTCGTCAGGACAAAGGCACAAACTGGGACCTACTGGGTCCCCTGGAGACCTCACTCCTACCAGCCTCAGATGGTCCTTGAAGCCTTGCTCTGAAGAGTGGTCTTTCCACTGGATTCTGAAGGTGGACACAGGGACAGAGGTCATGCACATGGCCAAGTCCAAATCCACGCCAGGTGTCCCTGGCCTGCAGTCATGGTCCTTCTAGACTGTCACCTCTCACCCAGGTCATTTGTTACAACCACCTGTCCAGTTCCTAGCTCCTGGCATTTCCCTGCTTCAGTTTCCCCAGAATCGGGAACCCAGAGCAGCTCTGGTGAACTCACTCAGAACAGACCCAGACCCCTTAAGCCTCCTTGGTCGGCTCCAGCCCCTTTAGAGCCCCTCTACCCCCTGCTCCAGCACAACTTGCTGGCTTCTGCGTGGAGAATGCTGCAGGTGTGTGTTGTTGACCCCAAGAGGAGCCGGCTCACCGCCTGAGCGGTGATTTAGCTTCTGCAGTCTCCTCCCGCCGCCGGGTTTATCCCAGGGCTTGATGGAGGCTCTCCTTCCAGGAGCTCACAAGGCAGCCCTTAGAGGGTGGGGGCGGTGGAGGGCGGCAGTTCTTCCTCGCTCTGAACCTTCCCCTCCCTCACAGCTTGGGGAGGACTCTGACTACGATAAGCTGAGCGACATGGTGAAGTACCTCGACCTGGAGCTCCACTTTGGCACCCAGAAACCTGCTAGTGAGTGGCCTGAGGGCCCTAGGGGAACCCAGATGCCAGGTCCTCTGTGGCAGCCCACCCACTACCTTTGTGGCGTCCCAGGGCTTAGAGTCCCCAAGGTCTGCACGGACCGCCATTTATTTACTGTGTCCCTGAGTTACTGAACTTCACAGAGCCTCAGGTTTCCTACCTCAAAATGGAGATAATAAGAGCTGACATGTATTGCATGCTCACCAAGTGTCAGACACCCTTGTTTCTAAATTAATCCTGTGACAATTCTGTAAGGGAGGGACTGTGATCGCCCCAACCTCCTGACGAGGAAGCACAAAGAGGCTGGGTAATTTGCTCAAGGTCACACAGCCACAGTAAGGTAGACAGATACCCCTTCCGAGTCTCTCTCTTCCCTCACCCCTCTCAGGGTATCTCCCTGTAGTTGTTGGGTGGGGCTCCAGGCAGCCAGGGATACTGTGTGTGGAAAGTGGTCCCGGGATTGAAGAGAAAGGCTGTGGTCCGTCCAGGAAGCATCTGCAAGGTCGAGAGGTGATTGGTTCTCCTTATGGGGCCAGCTCAGTCCCAAGGGCCCAGGGGAGAGAGGATGGGGGGCGGGGGGCGGACACACGCCACATCATGCACACTGTGTTAGACTGGACCCCAGAGTCCATGAGTGAGGGGAGTGTGGCCACCTAGAGCTGATTCAGTCAAGTCCATGGTCGGGGGCATCTGGGCTGTGGGGTGTGGCCACACCCCTCCTGGGCCCTTGCACAGCAGCCTCAGCCTAGCGTCCCCTCATTAAACCATCAGTTTCCCTTCCAGAGCCGGTGCCCGGGCCTGAGCCCTTCAGGAAGAAGGAGGTGGTGGAGATCCTGTCCCACAAGAAGGCCTACAACACCTGTGAGGGGCTGGGGGTGCCGAGTGGTTGTGGGGGGGCAGGACGCGACCCCCCACCGGGCCACAGAGCCTTGGATCCACCCCGGTGGATGATCGAGATTAGGCCGTGGGGGCCCCAGCACCTGCCTCCCGCGTAGTGAAGACCCTCCTCTCCCAGGTCCCACTGCCAGCCCGATCCCACCGGGCGCAGGTGCCGGCCTTGGCTCCACCCCCACCGGCCCCGCCCTCATCCTGTAATCGGCTCCCCAGCTCCGGCCCCGCCTCTAGCCGCATACGCTACTCTCCCCGTCTCAGGACTCTCCCTGGTTCCCTGGCCCCAACTCCGCAGGCCCCGCTCAATTCCAGGTCTATCTCTTTGAGAACCCCGCCCTCGCCCCTCAATAGGTCGCGGGAAGGACCCTCCCCTCCTCTGGGCAGGCTCCTGCTCCGCCCCGGTTCCTGGCCCCCAGTCCCCCGACACACCCGGGAGCCAGGGTGGATCTTGAGGCCCCGCCCACTCCCCGCCCCGGCTCACCCTCGCGGCCCCGCCCGCAGCCATCCTGCTGGCGCACTTGAAGCTGAGCCCGGCCGAGCTGCGGCAGGTGCTAATGAGCATGGAGCCCCGGCGCCTGGAGCCCGCGCACCTGGCGCAACTGCTGCTCTTCGCGCCAGACGCCGACGAGGAGCAGCGCTACCAGGCCTTCCGCGAGGCGCCCGGCCGCCTCAGCGAGCCCGACCAGTTCGTCCTGCAGGTGCTGCGGCCGTGACCCCCGCCCGGGGTCAGGGGCGGCTGCCCAGCGGCCTCGGCCTCCTCTGTCGCGGCTTTCGCTTTGTGCCTTTGTGCGTGGGTCTCGCTTCCCTCCCGCCACCGCGTTCACGCCTCTGAGTCCCGGTTTTACACCTGTAACGGCCAGTTCTCACTCAGGGTCCAAGGTAGATGGGATGAGGGTGCCCCCTCGAGGTTGTGCTTGTTTTCCTAAGGGAATACCGGGCAGCCCGCTGACCCCCACCCCAGGCTGCCCCGGGGCAGCGGGTCTCCCGGCGGGATGGATGAATCCTGGCCCTGCCTTCCTGTCAGATGCTGTCGGTTCCCGAGTACAAGACCCGCCTGCGCAGCCTCCACTTCCAGGCCACCCTACAGGAGAAGACAGAAGAGATCCGGGGCAGCCTGGAGTGCTTGCGCCAGGCCTCCCTCGAGCTCAAGAACAGCCGGAAGCTCGCCAAGATCCTGGAGGTCAGAACGGCCCCTTCTCAGATCACTCTACCTGCCCCTCTGTCCCCTGGGGCTTCCAGCCTGGAGGTTCATCCTGAGAGGGGCCAGGGCCTGGGGTAGGACCTGCCCACCTTTCTCTCCACAGTTTGTGTTGGCTATGGGCAACTATCTCAACGATGGACAGCCCCAAACCAACAAGACCACGGGCTTCAAGATCAATTTCCTGACGGAGGTGAGGGGGCCTGTCAGACAGTCACTGATTTGTTTGCTCTACCATTGAGGCCCTTCCCCACCCCCATCCCCCCCGGAGGAAGAACTGGCTGCCCGCAGGCCAGGATGTAACAGAAGCAAAGTTTGGGGGTTGAGGGGATGGGGGGACAAGGTGGTGTCTCTAAGCCAAGCCTCAAGATCTGGAAAAATGGAGTGGTGGGAGAAAAGGGCAGGGAGGGAAGGCTCCAGGAGGAAGGGGGGGGTCCCACCTGGTGGATTCTGTGCCTCAACACCACCACCATCAGGCCAGTCCTACCCCAGAAAGATCTAGGATCAGAGAAAGGACAGCTCAAATATCCAGCCTTTCCCCTGTGTTTCTGGGACTTTTCCCCATGACGCCTTTGGTTGTTTTCAAAAAGAGAAAGAAAAACTCCCTTTATAGATATGAATGGTTTAGGGTGTCTTGAGGCTCACATGGGCCACAGATGGTTCCAGAAAACCACAAAAGGGAAGAACTGTGAGTGATGCTCCCCGCTTTCCCTGGGGTTAGAGAATCTTGGGCTCTATCTTTTGACAAGGCCAAACTCACAAGGACAGGAAAACCTAGGGTCCTCCCCTAGCTGGGGGCTGGGGGCCTGGTTCCTGGGGGTCTCAAAGATCTGGGCCAGGAAACAGGCCTGTGGCATCCCAGCAGATGAGAGCTTCAGAGTAAGGATTACTAGCCATCAGCTTATGAGCTTTGGAGTTGGAGAGTGTCGTGGGCCAGGAACTGACGCCACAGCCCAGGGGAAGCAGGGAGAAGAGCACGTGGGCCCGTGTGATCAGGAATCTGATGGGGTCCTTGAGGAAGATATACGTTGGGGTCACTTGCAGCTGAACTCCACCAAGACGGTGGATGGGAAGTCCACCTTCCTGCATATCCTTGCCAAATCGCTGAGCCAGCACTTCCCCGAACTCCTGGGCTTTGCTCAGGACCTGCCCACCGTGCCCCTGGCTGCCAAAGGTAGGCGGGGTGGGTGGGTGGGGAGGCAGAGGCACCGCTGTCCTGGGCTGGGAGGGCAGCCCCACGAGGCTCTGTTGCCTTCCCTACAGTGAACCAACGGGCCCTGACCAGTGACCTGGCTGACCTCCACGGCACCATCAGTGAGATACAGGCCGCCTGCCAGAGCATGTCCCCCGCCAGCGAGGACAAGTTTGCCGTGGTCATGGCGGTATCCTGTCCCAGTGCCACAGTGGACCTGGGCGGGGGGGTCAGGTAGAGCTGGCTGTACCTCCAGTGGCCAGCAGAGATTCTGGGCAGAGGCTGCTCTGGGTCCAGGGGTTCTGGAAGGGGGTCCGCCTTAGGTCATTTAGAATCTAAGTGCTTAGGTCAAGTCTGTGTGTAACTGAGAAGGAACTCTTTTTTTTTTTTTTTTTTTTTTTGCGGTACGCGGGCCTCTCACTGTTGTGGCCTCTCCCATTGCGGAGCACAGGCTCCGGACGCGCAGGCTCAGCGGCCATGGCTCACGGGCCCAGCCGCTCCGCAGCATGTGGGATCCTCCCGGACTGGGGCACGAACCCGTGTCCCCTGCATCGGCAGGCAGACTGTCAACCGCTGCGCCACCAGGGAAGCCCAAGGAGCTCTTCTGATTGGCTACATTGCCCCCTCTGTCCTCGGGGGTGGCAGAGTCTAGGCTTAAGTCACAAGATACAGGGAGAGGCTTGTCAGACTTGTCAGGCCTGGCCAGCCAAAGGCAGTCAGGAGAGGGGAATATTCCGACTGAGCACAGACAGTGACAAATGCTATAGAAAAAGGGAGAGACAGAGAAAGGGGGCCACTCTAAGTGGATGGGCGGGGAAGAGAGGGTGGTAGCATCTGAACAGAGCCAGGAGGGAAGAGAGAGCTGCTCCACAGAGAGAGGAGCGAGTGAAAGGCCTGAGGCTGGACTGGATGTGGCAGGTGTCAGGACGAGCTTGGAGGGCAGTGGGCAAAGGGACTGGAGCCTCTGACCAGGGCATGGTGCCCAGGTGAGCAAAGGGCCTGGGGTAGACTGGAGTGGTCGCTGTTTGGGTCACTGCCCGGGGACCTGCCCCAGGGACCTGGGGCCGTTTCCTTAACAGAGGCCCATCAGTCCTTCCTGGAGACAGCCCAGCCGGTGCTGCGGGCGCTGGACGGGCTGCAGCGGGAGGCCATGGAGGAGCTGGGCAAGGCGCTGGCTTTCTTCGGTGAAGATTCCAAAGCCACAACTTCCGAGGCCTTTTTCGGCATTTTTGCGGAGTTCATGAGCAAGTTCGAGGTGAGCCACGGTGGGAGGCCCTGAGGAGAGGGCAGGGCCATGCCCGGGGTGGGAAAGGGCCCCTAGTGAGTGACACGCTGCCCCAGTGGGGCGGAGCCAGTAGGTCTCTGCCCCGGCGAGGGAGGGGGTGGGCGGAGACGACGCAGGGAAGGGGGTGTGTCCCGGGACCACTGACCAACCCCCGTCCCCACGTACTCCTCCCTCCCCAGCGAGCGCTCGGCGACCTGCAGGCCGGGGAGGGCACGCGCGGCTCTGGGATGGTTTCGCCCCTCTCCTGGTGACGGCGGCGGCCTCGCGTCCTCGGCGGCCCGAGGGCGGAGCGGACGCCGCCGGCGTGGCTCGGAGCAGCCCGGGTTCGGGAGTGGGGCCCAGCCACGCGCGCATCTCCAGCTAGCTCAGCCGTCGAGCTCCGGCCGCCCTCGAAGGTGCGGGGACCCCTTCTAGGGCCAAGCCTGGAGCTCCGAGGGTTGGGAGCGCGGGGCCGGAGCCGGCACGCCGACTCCCCGACTCCCCGGGACGCGTGAACCACCCGCCGCCAGGTCCCGCCGGCTTCCCGCGCCTTGTCCACCCCGCCTTCTCCGCCCCAACCCCGCCCCCTCCCCGCTCCCGGGCCTTCCAGCAAGGGCTGGCTGTGCACGCCCTCAGGACCTCGGGGTCCCGGGGAGGGGCCGCTGCCACCAGCCGGTGGATTCCGAGATGGCTGCGGCACTACGGCGGCGTCTTGGCCAGAGGGTGCCCGGCCCCAAGGAAGGCCGTCCGAACCTTTCCTGAGCCTGCTCCAAGTGGGCCCAGGGGGCGCCCTGGCGGAGCACGGACCCCGCAGACCTTAGACTGTGGAGAAGGAGGCAGACGCCCTTGAACATGCCACACCAGTGAGCACGATAAGGCCTGGAGGTCTCTCACCCAGCCCAGGGCCTCCTGGGCTGCTTGGCCGAAGGCAGGCAGGCTGGAAAGAGAGCCCCAAGTACAGGGACCTGGGGGAGGGCGGTGGGTGCGCACCTAGCCTGGGTCTTGGAAGCCAGAAGAAACCTCAGCTGGCTGCACAGGAGGCAGGCAGGAGAGAAGCTGGGCAGAGATACGGGAAAGCATTAGGAAGACCATGTCAGACTGCAGACTTGAAGTTTTCACCCAGCAGGCAAACTTAAATCCAGTTTAGAAGTGGTCACTTGGAAGTGGGGAGTCTGGGGGTGGGAGGGGGATGTCGCGGTGGGACAGAGAGACCAGAGAGATGCTCAGGTGACCAGCAGGACCTGGTGGCTGGCTGCCAGGTTTCTCACCTGGGTGGGTGGCGATGATGATGTCCCCTGGAACAGGCCATGTGAGCAGAGCAGGCTTAGAGGCAGTAACACCACCTGGGACGTACTTGGGATCTCAGAGTCTGTTTTACATGTGTGTCTGGAGCCCCCGGTGAGGACTGGGCATAGAGGAGGGAGCTCCCTGGATGCTGGGAGCAGAGGGACTCTGGGGGCATCCTTTCCATTCTCCAATCGACACATCCTGGATCAGGCAGCTTCCCGTTACCTCTTCCCTTAACTTCCTCCAGAGAAGTCTGAAATGGACTTTAGAAACCATCTTTTGGATTTTTTTTCCCTCCACTATGACTGAATAGCTGGTGTTGCTCCTGGACAGTATTCGGGGCCCATCCAGTTCTACCCAGTCTCCCACAGGCCCCTCGTTGAGGCCATGTATGTTCTTCCTTTGTTCCCCACTCACAGCCACCATCTAAAAATATCTAAACCAAATTGTGTAATTCAGGTGGGGGAAATGAACCCAGATTTGGCTAGTGGAGGGCATTTCTCCCCCGCAGCTCAAGCCGGATAATTTCCATAACTTCCCAAAGCCTTCATCTCTGACAAACATGTCAGAAGGTCCATTAAAATCCTGGTATGAGATCCATAGAGACTGTAGACTCCACCAGACTATGAATAGGCATGACCCTCCAGGCCCAGGTGTCCTGTATGGCATTTTCCTGCAAATTAGAAACACACACCCTCTCCAGGTAGATCCAGCCCCACGCCAGGGGACTCAGGTTGGCAAGCCAATTGCTAGCTGGCTTTTCTCCCTATAATGCCTTGTAACTGTTACGTATTTCCCACACAATGCCATGTAACAAACTGTCCCAAAACTCAGTGACTTAAAACGGCAGCCACTACTGCTCTTGAGTCCATGGGTCCTGCTGGGCAGTTCTGATCCGAGCTGGGCTCAGTGGACTCACCTGTGTGTCTATAGTCTTCTGTGGGTCAGCTGGGCAGCTTTGCTAGTCATGCAGGGCTCTTTCCATGTCTGGGACCTTGGTTGGGACGATTGAGATGGCTTCATGTGGTCTCTCATCCTCCAGCCAAATAGCCAGGACAGTTCACATGGTAAGGTCAGGGGCCTAAGAGAACAAGCAGAGACACAGAAGACCCCTGGAAGCCTAACCTCAGAACAGTCACACCATCCCTTCCACCACAGTATATTGTCAAAGCAAGTGACAAGTCCATCCCAGATTCTAGGAGAGGGGAAATAGGCTCCCTTCTTGATGAGAGATGCTGCAAAACTACATGGCAGAGGGTGTGGATTCAGGGTCAGGTGGAGAGTCAGGGCCATTGTTGCCATCAGTGTACCACGTACCTCCATGGCCAGGCACCCTGGTGCACATCCCAGCCTCCTTAAAATCCTCAGTGGCCCCGGTCCTCCCTGGACCCAGCACAGCTCTGATTACTCATCTTCATGTGTCCTGCAGGTGCCATGCTTTTCATTCTCTCTTACCTAGTCACCCATGAGTTACCTGACTTCTCTCCAGATACACTAAGTCCAGGGGCAGCAGTGGTCTGGGCCTGTGCCTGCGCCTGCCTAGCAACCAGTCTCCCTTCTGCTGGGGAAAGCTCCCTGGTTTTCCTTTGGGAAATTATCCGTCCTCTGCTCCCAGGCCTTGGCGTGTTGCTGATTGGATTAAGGATGATCTTGTGACTCCGGTTGGGTGGCTCAGAGTCAATTCAAGACTCAAGTTTGAAGTGTTTGGAAAAGGAGGCTCCTTACTTCTGGATGAATTAATTGTTGGGTGTAAAGAGGGTGGAATCCTGGAAGGAGCTGCCAGGACTACCGCGTGGAGGGCACCTGCCTGGGTGTAAAACCAATACAGAAGAAAAGGAGAGAAGACCACTCCATCCATCTCTTTGTCCCTGGATCCAACTGTGCCTGAAGCAGACATCCCAACTTTTCAGTTTCCAAGCCAACAAATTCTGCCACCACTTGTGAATTTTTTTAATTTAATTTTTTGGCTTAGGCTGGTTTGAATGGGTTTCTGTCACTTGCAACATTAAGAGGGTTGACTAACACACTCATCAACAGATCGTTATAGATGTTCAGTCTTTTAACATTCTCAGTGCATTTCTTCATTCATAAATGCAATCGCCAATACTATTTGACTGCCTACCATGTGCCAGGCACAATGCTGGGTGCAGATAATCTTATGGGTCAGCCTCTCTGAGTTTCGTTTCCCAGGGTTCTATTTCATGGTGATTCTACACCCAAGTCAGTACGAAACCCTATATGTGAGCCAATATGTGCGCCATACCCTCTGCCCCCATTCCTCACCAAATGACAGGGTGTGACAAGCAGGAATGTATTTCTCTATCAATGATACTAATAAAATAGCATAGCCCAATTACACACCGCCTTTCCTAACAATCAGTTAATGTTTACTAGGTAGTGTGCTCCATGTTTTTACATATTTCATTTTACTTTCACAGTAACCCTCTGAGGTGGGTATTGTTATCTCCTTTTTACAAATAAAAAGTCTAAAACTCAGGAAGGTTATGTGACTTGCTTGATGGAAAGTCAAGTCTGTCTAAATCCAAAGCCCATCCTCTTAGTGGAAATACCTTCTTTGTTTTGCTTAACGTGGTTTTTAAAAACATCTATCAGCATTCCAGGGGCCACAGATTCTGGTGACTTCGACATAAAGAAAGCCTTTATCTCTTTTCTCACCCCCTTCTGTTCCTCCCTGTGTTAATCTGCTTAGGCTACCATAACAAAATACCATAGACTAAGTGGCTTCAACAACAGGAATTTATTCCCTCATAGCCCTGGAGGCTGGAAGTCCAAGATCAATGTGTCAGCAGGTTGGGTTCCTCCTGAGGCTGCTCTCCTTGGCTTGCAAATGGCCACTTCTCACTGTGTCCTCACGTGGCCTTTTCTCTGCATCACTGGCGTCTCTTCTTGTAATGACACCAGTCCTATTGGATTAGAGCCCTATCCTTATGACATCATTTAACCTTAAATACCTCCTCAAAGACCCCATCTCCAAATGCAGTCACCTTCTGAGGTACTGGGGGCTAGGACTTCTGCATATGAATTTGGGGAGGGGGACACAATTCAGCTCATACCACCTTCTTACCAGGTGCCAAGGATATAATAGTGCTAGTTTCAAGGAGGCCTCAGAGATCTCTGGATTCAGCTGATGTTCCAAAGGGAAAGGCTTCAATTGAGCAGGATTTATTCACCTTCTCCCCCCTATCTGCAAACTTCTATGTACCTGCCCTCATGTTCATCCCATGATGTTCAGGCATTGCTCTCAACTGCAATTCGGACCTAATTCTTTGTCCCATATCCCCGCCTTCCCAAGCTCCCAGGGGTCCCAACGCACCTGTGACCACAAGTCATTTTCCACTGGCTCTTTCCCCTTCACCAATAAACATCCCTCTTCCTGCAGCCCTCAAAGAACAGACTAGACCCCAGTGGCTCGTGCCCTCTCACTCCCTCCTTTAGACCAGATTTTTCAGAGCTGTTGTCTACACTTGCCGCCTCTGCATCCTCACCATCCACTCACCTCTCAGCACACAGCAGCCTGGCTTTGTCTCTGTCACTCCCCTGAACCTGCTATCACCCCGACAGGAAACCACAGGAAGCTCTAGTTGGCCTTATCTTCACTGACCTTTACTTAAGCAGCGCTGGGCACTGTTTGCCCTCCCTCTGCAAATTCTCACACACCCAGGCGTCAGCTAGTAGATGTCTACTCACTGATAACTGATTCATCAGCCTGATTTCCCACTGGCCCATCTGCTCCTAGCCTTTGCATACAGCAAGGTTCAGTAATTGCCTATTAAATCAAACAATAACATAAAGGTGAGGGCGACCAAGTTGCTCAAGAAAATGAATGGCTCCTTTCTATGAAACAGTTTGGCCACAGGTATCCAAAGCCCTAAGGCAAGGGTTGCAGACGGAATGCCCACAGAGGCTGGACAAGGAATGCAGACTTACGAAGCGGGTGGTGTAAGAAAACAACTACACAGGACCAAGGATGACAGGTAACTGACAAGGAGGGACAGGGAGAGACAATAGGGAGGGCTGGAGAGCGGATGCCCTGTCTGCGGGGGCCCCGCTGCACCCTCTAGTCAGTGGACCTCCATGTGAGAAGGCACACCTTGGGATGCCTGGTCTTCAGGCTTTCGCAAAGGAAGCTAGAAATCCAGATTTCTATTTCAAATGTCCTAATGAAATGTTGGCAACCAATTCAAAACTTTAAGGAAGATGATCAATTATGAGCCAAAGAAAACATTTCTGTGAGCCAGATGGAGCCCAGCTGTGAGTTTGCAGCCCCTGAAATGAAACATTTCTGCCAGTTGACTCATTCAAACTACCCTGGGGTATAGTGGTGTACCCCCTAAAAAGGGATTTGATTCACTTTTAGATGTTAGCAAGGGAGCTGTGTTTGAAGCTAGTTGGCCGTTCTGGTTTCTGGATGGAAAGATGCTGATTACCTTATTTGGAAGATGCTCTTTGTTTTAGGAAATTCACCCAGATGATGGGCCATTTAGTCACAGGCAGGCAGGACCCACGCAGTGTTCTGCGGGGGAAACTGTGACGTCACCAGGAAACCAAGTGCTCTGGCATAGACCATTGGCTTAAGGGTCTGTTGGTTGTGCAAATTAGCAAAATCTTTATCTTGATAGTGCCCTAAAAGGGAGGGAAAATATTTTCTCTTAAGAGATGTTAACTGGATTCCTGATGTCCCCAGCACTGAATAAAAGCACTGATTGTGTGTTCTTGGACCATGTGGGGTTAGTGGGGGGTTTCCGCAGAAGGAAATGGATGACCCCAATGTCCAACATCTAGGAGCTGGAAGGACTGGAGGAGAGTCCTCGAGGGAGGAGCTGGGAACTCCCCCACTAGCGGGAGGTAAGCTGGGCCCCGATGTGGGATTAGAGCATCAACCTGGAAGCACTGCCCTCCCCCTCTGAGCTTTAGGCAGACACCATCGTGTGACCTTATTTGTGTTGGCAGGACTTGTATGTGTTAGGAGGGAATTGATTCAGGAAACACAGATAGCTTGGGCAGAAGTAGTGGCTCTGAGTGTAAAAGCTGGACCGAGGTGTCAGGCCGCTACCAGAACAGATTTCCAGCACATGGCCACATCCTTCAGGGATTCCCCCAGAAGCTCCTTGAGGAGGGGAACCCCAGGAGAAAGACCAGACTTCCTGCTGGTTTGAGCCATTTCATCTGTTTTGCCATTTCTAAGGGTCTGTTATCAGCCATTGAATCTACTTCATGAGGAAGTTATCCTCAGGTCGTCAGGGTCTTTAAGCAATCATTAATCCTGACTGGTGAAGGCATTTGCAAAAAGTTTTTCTCTTCAAATAATTTCATATTATCCATAAGTGTATATGTGCATGTGTGTATATATACACACATAGTCCTTCTGAGAAATCATAGACTCAGACACATAATGCGCAGAAATAAATCTCAGATCTAACCTCATACCCATTCAGAGATTTACATTTTCACAACAAACTTACATGCAAAAAGAAACAAGAAGAGAAAAAGGAATACGATTTCATGTCATTATATTACACAGCAAACTGAAATGTGTACAGAAGGTTTGGATGATGCTTACTTAGAACTGAAACTCTATCTCATAAGCTCAAGAAAAGAATGAAAAGAAATTACAAATCTCTTAGGTATGACTATGTCATTATGAGCCAACAAGCCATGATTTTTTAGCAAAAAAAAGTAGCTCACAAAGCCTAGTCTCTGTGTACCAATAAAGATACACACATACTATATCCAAAATGGAGGGAGAGATGAAAAGAAGACAGCTTTTTCAAAGTATTTGGGTACTTCCAGTGTTTAACTTTCTACTGCTCTGATAAAAGATCGTTTTATGCATTTGTTTCTAAGAATGAAAAGTGGTCGTGTGCTCTGAATCTTTTTCACTTAGGAAAGAAAAAAAAGGAAGTGACAGGACCCCAGTCATTGCTAAAATACACAGGTATATGCTGTATGTAAATATTTACACAATTTGGCAACATCTCACTATACAAATCAATTTGTTTTGTGACAGTTGCCAATAAGTGGTCCCAAATATTGAGTAGTCTGATATTTTTACACTCATCAGTAGGTAGAAGTATTTGAAATACAAAATACTTGCAGTTTTCATAAGTTACATATTAGTTACCCCAAACCATCTAAGAATCCCAAAAATAAACTAGAAGATTTACACCTGTATCAAGAATATAGAGCCATTTCTCATTTGCTCAAGAAATTCATCTCAAAATCTTGATTAGCCTTTCCTTACACTAAGCACCAAGTGATATGTTTGAAAAATGCTGTGTAAATGGATACTAATAATGCTGGTTCAGGAGCTGAATTACTGAGTGGAAGGGATCGCCGGTATAGGAGACATTTTTTTGTCAGTTTCTTTTCATGCTTCGTGGAAAACTCCATCCTGGGAAACAATCAGGCCCATTGTCCCCTAGCTGTAGAGCTTCTGCCTACTGAAAGGCTGGCAGCTGAGTTCTTGTGTTTCCCTGGGGCTCCCAAAGTTTCCACCCCTGCAGAATTCTTATCTTCACATCCTGAATTGTGATTCTGTCTTGCTTCTTGCGCCTTCCTTCTGGGATCATTTTCATTCTTCCTCAAGTACATTTTTTACTTTAGAATTTTTTCTGTAGTGAGGATCTGTTGGTAGTAAATTCTTTCAGTTTTTGCATCTGAAAATATCTTTGTAACTACCCACGTTCTTGAAAGACCGTTTTAGTGAATATACAGTTCTGGGTTGACAGTTATATTTTCTCATCAATTTGAAGATGTTATTCCACTGGTTTCTGACTTCCATTTTTTATATTGAGAAGTCAGCAGTAAGTCTAATAAGCATTCTGTTGTAAAAGGTAGGTGTATTCATTTACTAGGACTGCTGTAACAAACTACCGCAAACTGGGTGCCTTAAAATAACAGAAGTGTACTCTCTCACAGTTTGGAAGACCAGAGGTCCAAACTCACATCAGCAGCATTGCCTCCCTTCTAGCCTCTGGTCATCATTAGGTTACCAGCAATCCTTGACATTCCCTGGCTTATAGATGCCCCACTCTATCCTCCACCATCATGTAGTGTTTTCCCTGCCTGTCAGTGTCTTCACATGACAGGGTGTGTGTGTGTGTGTGTGTGTGTCTGCATCTCTGTGTTCTCTTATAAGAACACCAGTCATTGCATTAGGACCCACCCTAATCCAATATGACCTCACCTTAACTAATTACATCTGCAAAGATCTTATTTCCAAATAATGTCACACTCTGTGGTTCCAGGTGGACACGAATTTGCAGTAGGGGAGGGAGCATTATTTGACCCAGTACAGTAGGTTATGTCTCCACCATAAATATATCAGATACACAGAAAAAATCTCTGTGCTTGATTTCAAAGCTTTCTCATTGCTCTTGACATTCTTCTGTGTCTAGAAAGATATTTCATTCTCTTTTATTTATTTGTTTTTAATTTAAAAATTTTTATACAGTGTTTAAAGTTTACTTTCCATATACAGTTATTACAAAATATTGACTATATTCCCCATGTTGTTCAATAGATCCCTGAGCCTATCTTACACCCAATAGTTTGGACCTCCCACTCCCCTACCTCTATATTGTCCCTCACCTCCTCTCCCCACTGGTAACCAGTAGTTTGTTTTCTATATCTGTGAGTCTGCTTCTTTTTATGTTATATTCACTAGTTTGTTGGGGTTTTTAGATTCCATATATAAGTGATATCATACAGTATTTGTCTTTATCTGTCTGGCTTTTATTTTTTTTCCATGCCACACAGTTTGTGGGATCTTAGTTCCTCGACCAGGGATTGAACCTGGACGCTGGCAGTGAAAGTGCTGAGTCCTAACCACTGGACCACTAGGGAATTCCCCCTCTGACTTATTTCACTTAGCATAATGTCCTCCAAGTCCATCCATGTTGCTGCAAATGGCAAAATTTCATTCTTTTTTATGGCTGAGTAGTATTCCATTGTGTATATATGACACATTTTCTTTGTTCATTCATCTGTTGATGGACACTTAGGTTGCTTCCGTATCTTGGCAATTGTAAATAATGCTTCTGTAAACACCGAGGTGCATGTATCTTTTTGAATTAGTGGGGGGTTTTTTGTTTTGTTTTGTTTTGTTTTTCTGATATATGCCCAGGAGTGGAATTACTGGGTCATATGGTAGTTTTATTTTTAGTTTTTTGAGAAACCTCCATACTGTTTTCCACAGTGGCTGCACCAATTTACATACTCACAGTGTTAGAGGGTTCCTGTTTCTCCCCTTCCTCTCCAACATTTGTTATTTGTGTTTTGTTTGATGATAGCCATTCTGATATGTGTGAGGTGATATCTGTCGTTTTAATTTGTATTTCCCTGATGATTAACAATGTTGAACATCTTTTCATGTGACTGTTGGCCATCTGCATTTCCTCTTTGGGAAAATGTCTGTTCAGTTCTTCTGCCCATTTTTAAATCGGGTTGCTTGTTTTGTTTGTATGTTTGTTTTTTAAGATTTTTTTGATGTGGACCATTTTTAAAGTCTTTATTGAATTTGTTACAGTATTGCTTCTATTTCACATTTTTTGGGTTTTCTGGCCATGAGACATGTGGGATCTTAGCTCCCTGACCAGGAATCAAACCCACACTCCCTGCATTAGAAGGCAACGTCTTAACCACTGGACCACCAGGGAAGTTCCTGGTTGCTTGTTTTTTTGATGTTGAGTTGTATGAGCTGTTTATGTATGTTGGATATTAATCCTTTATCAGTCATATCATTTGCAAATATTTTCTCCCATTCAGTAGGTTTTTTTGTTTTGTTTTGTCAATGGTTTCCTTTGCTGTGGAAAAGATTTTAAGTTTAATTAGGTCCCACTTGCTTATTTTTTATTTTATTTCCTTTACTTTTGGAGATGGATCTGGAAAAATATTGCTGTGATTTATGTCGAAGAATGTTCTGCCTACGTTTTCCTCTAGGAGTTTTATAGTATCCAGTCTTACATTTAGGTCTTTAATACAGTTTGAGTTTAGTTTTGTATATGGTGTTAGAGAATGTTCTAATTTAATTCTTTCACATGTAGCTGTCCAATTTTCCCAGAACTACTTACTGAAGAGATGGTCTTTTCTCCATTGTATATTCTTGCCTCCTTTGTTGTAGATTAATTGGCCATAAGTGGTGGATTTATTTCTGGGCTCTCTATCCTGTTCCATTTATCTATTTTTCTATTTTTGTGCTACTACCATACTGTTTTGATTACTGTAACTTTGTAGTATAGTGTGAAGCCAGCACAACATCACTCTGCTTCATTCTATGGGTTAAGGTGAGTCACAGGCCCAGCCCAGACTCTGGGCGGGAGAGACTACACATGCACATGCATACCAGGTGGCATGGCTCATGGGGGTTACCACACATGGACATCATCCTTGGCAGGCTATTGTGAAGGAAAGAGGTGGAGAGCTTCTTTCTCTAACACTTCCCCAGATTTTGCTCCTTCAATGCAACCTCAGAGCAAAATGTCTAGAACCCCAATTACAGACTCCAGTGGTCCAGCTGTTCCAGGCCCTCAACCTAGACCTTCCAACATGATGACAAGGCTGTTCCAGTACCAGCCAAATCCCACTCACTCTTCACACACAGGGAGTCCCCTCATGGGCTCACAGGATTGTCTGGAGCTGGGCTTCCATTGCTTCCCCTCCAGACTTCCCAGACAAGTCTATATTTGCTGACACCGCGATTCAGACATTGTTCAAATCCTCCCCCATCTTGCCCCATAATCAGCAAGACTCTGCAACTCCAAATCTCCCCTGGGAACTGGGGAATCATTGTGGGGAGGCCCCCCTACTCAATACCACATGTGCTCTGAGCTTCAGCTCTAGAGTTTGGACTTATAGGTGACTTCCCCCCCTTATTTTTACCTTTTTATATTTTCAAATTTCCTATAATGAGCATGGACTCCTTTTTACTACAAAAAGGATACTAAAAAACATTTAAGAAGGGAATTCCCTGGGGGTCCACTGGTTGGGACTGCCGGGGGCACGGGTTTGGTCCCTGGTCAGGGAACTAGGATCCCACAAGCCTTGTGACACGGACAAAAAAAAGGAAAAGAAAACAAGTTTAAGAAGTACCATGGAAAGATGATGTTCAGAAAGAGTTAATGATGTGGAAGAATGGTTCTAATTTTTAATTATTCAAAAACAAGGTGCAATTTTACATTTTACTATATATACATATATATATAGTACATTTAAAAAAATACATTTATTTATTTTATTTATTTATTTTTGGCTGTGTTGGGTCTTTGTTGCTGCACGCGGGCTTTCTCTAGTTGCGACAAGTGGGGGCTGCTCTTCGTTGCGGTGGGCTTCTCATTGTGCTGGCTTCTCTTGTTGTGGAGCACGGGCTCTAGGCCCATGGGCTTCAGTAGTTGCGGCACGCAGGCTCAGTAGTTGTGGCACGCGGGCTCAGTAGTTGTGGCGCACATGCCCAGTTGCTCCACGGCATGTGGGATCTTCCCGGACCAGAGCTCAAACCTGTGTCCCCTGCATTGGCAGGCAGATTCTTAGCCACTGCACCACCAGGGAAGCCCCTAGTACATATTTTTTAAATGACAGGACAAAATACACGTTGGCAGGCTACTTTCCATGAAGTGAATGAAGCTTAAGCTCCAGGGCCCCTCACTTGCACAGGCTACTTTGAAGACCCTGGGAGGGGCTCTAACTATGCATTCCCAGGGTCATGCGTTTTTGCAAATTTTGCGAAAGTGAGATATTTGAACCACAATTGGTTAAGATCACTGACTCCACTCTACCCGCCCCCGCACATTCTAAGTGTTCATGGGGAGACCCCAGGCATTTTTGTGGTCTGGCTAAGGGGAAGTTGCACTGGGGACATATTCGGTTTAGGTTTAGTGGGACACATTTAGAGAACCCACAATCCTGTACACATCCAGTTATGTGGCTGCTAGCTGTCCCGGTGTCTGAATGGCTTCCAGGAATACCTGTACTCATTCACCTGGGGCAGGTGTAAGGCCAGAGGTCAGATCATCATACAGACACGTCCCATAGCACGTGTCAAAGGTTGGGCTCTTTGGAGGCAGATATTGAGATAGAGCCTGTGGTGCAAGAAGCTTACTGAGGATGGAAGCCTGGGAGGGGAAGGAGTGAGAACATGAACCTCAACACAGGCCTGACACAGCCTTAGCCGGCCAGGTGGAAGCTCTGGAGCAAGGTTTGTCCACGGGGGTGTCCTCTGTGAGCTGAGGGGTAGGGCCTTTATGCTCAGTGGCTGGGTATGGCTGCCCTGGGAAGGGCATGACCTTGGATGAAGCAGCTCCCAGTGGATGGACAGACTGAAGTTACAGATGCTGTACCCTGACCTCACTCTGCTCGGCTGACCAAGCTCTCCACAGCTACATGGGAAGTTCCTCCTCCAAGGGGATCCTGGTGGTGCATCGCTGGGTTTCATAGCCCATGCTGTTCGTACTCACACACCTCTCTCCCTCTCTCTCATATTTTGGGGGTTCTGATCCTCCAGGATTTCAGTCAGCCTTTCTTCTTGCTTTCCTTAGTAGGATGAACTGTAGCCATTGTCACTGTAGGCAGCCTCAAAGCTGCAAGGGATACGCATCCTCTCCCTCCTCCATTCTAGACTCCCCTCACCTTTCGTTACTACCTCTGCTGGATTTGATGGCTTACCTGGGGGCATGGCCCAGACCTTCATCTCCCAGGGACATGCCCTTCTCAGGCTGGGGTTGCTGTACCCATCCATTTATGGTCATAATTGTGCAAGGGACTACCAGGAGGCTCTGAGTAGATCACCCGAATTTTATGGAATAGCAGCAGCCTTACCTCCTCTTGGTATTAGGGTCAATTTCCCTGTCAAAATGGGGGCTCTTCTTGCCAGTTGGTCTCTGCACATAAGAAGCCCAAAGTACGCAGGCAGCATCTGTGGCTTACCATCCCATCGGACTCTTTTGTGTCCTTTGGTGGAAGTGTCCCCCTTTGGCGACCAAGACTCTAGCCCTGCAGAGCCCAGAGTTGCGGCAGCAGAAGTGAGGGGATATCCCTTCCAAGATCAGGTTATAAAAAGACTGTGGCTTCTGCCTTGAGCATCTTCTCTTACTTTCTTGCCCACTTGCTCTAAGGGAAGCCAGCTTCCATGGTATAGCTGCAGTAGGGTGAGGCCCACATGACAAAGGACAGATGTCTCCTGCCAACAGCCAGAGAGGGCCCAAGGACTACCAACAACCATATCAGTGAGCCTGAAAGCTGATCGTCCCGTCATCTTCCACTCAAGCCTTGAGATGACCACAGCCCTGGTCAATGCCTTGATTGCAGAGCTCCTGAACCAGAGGCCCCCAGCCAAGCTGCAACCAGATTCCTGACCCACGGAAACAGTGAGGTAATGAATGTGCATTGTTTTCAGCTGCTAAGTTTGGGGGTGATGTGTTACCCAGCAACAGATATGATACATGGGACCACTCCTGCTTCCACCCCTTGGTGTCCAGGTCCATGCATTCTTCCTTGTGAGGACACAGTGCCAGGCAGAGGTTTAGGGCACACACCATCCTGGGGGATGGCACCCCATCTTGCTGAGCACTGCCTTTGAGCTGGCATTTCAGCTGCACCGTCCACAGGCTGTGCCATCACGTCACCCCTAGATGGCAGCTTCTGGGTGGTGTGGCGTGTGATATCACCAGGGGTTCAAGGGGTCATGGGCCCACTTCCTACTTCCTTTACTGAGAAGTGGATCCTCTGGTGGGTTGTAGTATTTCATGGGATCCCATGCTGGTAGATCAAGCACTCAGTCAGCTCTCAGCATGTGGTGTCAACAAAGCTCTGCATGCAGGAAAGGCAGGTGTAAGCTGATTGGCATCCTTGTTAGAGGCCCATCCCTTTGGCCCCTTGGAACACCACATTTGTTTTGTTTTTTGTTTTTTTTTGGGGGGGGTTGTTGTTGTTGTTGTTTTTGGCCATGCCGTGCTGCGCAGCTTGTGGGATCTTAGTTTTCCAACCAGGATCTAATCACCTTCTTTCTTGGACCCCCACCTCCAACCGTCATGGGATGGGTTCTCCAGAAGCAGATGCCACCAAGACGGTTTGGGGTATGAGGTATGTATTAGGAACCTGAACCTGTGGAGGGCAGAAGAGGAAGCAGGATTGGGAAGATGGAGAAGCCAGTGGTTACACAGGCCCAAGAAAGTCACGGCCACATGATGGGGAGTTTGAGACTAGTGTGGTCCACTGGCATGTCCCTCTTCAAGGTGAAATGGCCAGGCCTTGACACCCCATCTCACTCTCCGGCAGCAGGTATGGGCTTGGGTGAGGAGGCTCTCTGTAGCTGCCAGCTGGATCCTGACCACACTTCTGCAGCTGGGGATGCATCTCTGTGTCTAGTGGGGCACAGACAGTGTATGCAGTATAGAGGGCCAGAAGCTAGTGTGCAAAAAGTTCTTCCAACCAGTAAGAGTGTAAAATGGTAAGTGGACGATTGGGTTCTCAGTGATGCTCCATAAAAATGGAAAATCTCTCCTGTGTCAATAGATTCAATAACCCAGTGTATACAGTTATGGACACATGATTCATTTTTGTGTTCATGGAAATCCAGTGAAATAGAATGATCACAGTGCCTCTGTACCTCTGTGAGAAGAACAAACCCTAGTGGAACTCAAACATCGCGTGGTCTTTGGATGAAGTTGCCTTATGTATCACTCCAGCACTGGTTTTCTGTGACTGCCTAACAAATTACCCCAAAACTTAGCATCTTAAAACAGCAAATGTTCATTGTGGAATGAATATGTGTTTTGGAAGGCCAGGAATTTGGCAGTGGCTTAGCTGGGTGCCTCAGGCTCAGGAAATATCATGAGATTAAGTAAATAAAAATCTAAAAAGTTTACAATTTTCCTGGTGCCAAAAGGGAAAAACACCCTCTCCCCAACACACCTTTTCTTTCAGCATTTCCTTTAGAAAACTTGTCATCTTAACTCCTTTCTCTGTCTCTTTCAGGCACATAAATCGTTTTAAAAGCGAAATAAGCCTCTTGCCAATTTTGCATCCTAGGACTGTCCTTCTTGGGGGGTATTGGAGCTGTCTCTTTGAAATGCAAACACCAAGGCTTCCTGTCTGTGTGGGAGTTTAGCCGCTGTGCCCGGCTCACAGTTATAACTTCTTGCTTGTTGAAAAGATAAGTTTTCTCTTTTCTTTTGGACAAAGACAATTCATATATATGTAAGGAGTTGTGTCTGCCTGGCTATATATTAATAAAAGCGTAAGATTTCTTTCTGTCCGAAATCTCTTTAGTGGATTGTCTGTGATGCACATCACAGTTTGGTTTGATCCTTATTCAACGGCAAAACTATTGTATTCTTTGCTATATTTTGAGCAGAGGTTTTACTGGGTTGGCAGGAGATTTTATTTTTAATTACGTTTCCCCAATAGTTACATTTAAGACATCAGTCGAGGTTGCATTCATCCGAAGGCTTGACTGGGGCTGGGATACTGCTTCCCGGGTGGTTCACTCATACGGCTGTTGGCAACGGGACCCAGTTCCTTGCTGGCTGTTTACAAGAAGACTCAGTTTCTTACCATGTGATCCTCTCTGCACGGTTGCTTGTGTGTCCTCCTGGCCTATAGCTGGCTTCTCTCAGAGTGACTGATGAGAGAGAAAGGAGGAAGCAAGAAGAACTTTTATGACCTAGTTTCGGAAGTGATATGACATCATCTCTGTCATATTCTATTTGTTAGAAGTGAGTCTAAATCCAGCTCACATTCAAGGTTGGGGGAGGAGATTAAGCTTCCCTCTTAAGGGAAGTGTCAATGAATTTCTGTATGAAAACCATGAAATACAACAAGAAGTGCCCACAAGCTAGTTAATTAGTGTCATCAATCCAAAAAGTATTACATTAGTCCTTGCACAAGAAAACTAGAAAACGCCCTGTAAGCTTGGAGCTTTTTTTTTTAAATACATTTATTTATTTATTTTTGGCTGCATTGGGTCTTCCTTGCTGCGCGTGGGGTTTCTGTAGTTGTGGCAAGCAGGGGCTACTCTTCGTTGTGGTGCGCGGGCTTCTCATTGCGGTGGCTTCTCTTGTTGCGGAGCACAGGCTCTTGGCTTGTGGGCTTCAGTAGTTGTGGCTCACGGGCCCTAGAGCTCAGGCTCAGTAGTTGGGGTGCGTGAGCTTAGTTGCTCCTGTGCATGTGGGATCTTCTGGGACCAGGGCTCGAACCTGTGTTCCCTGCATTGGCAGGTGGATTCTTAACCACTGAGCCACCAGGGAAGTCCCAAACTTGCAGCTTTTATATGAAATAACTTGATTGAGGTTTTCTGAATGTGACAACTGTCCTACTAATGTCCATGATATTACCAATAACAAGTTGAGAAGATGAAAGAAATGTTTCCAAACTATCAAAAGCATTTTTCAATTAACCATGATGGAGAAAACATAATTTTTCTATTCTCTCTATAGAAAATACTTCAAAATCATTGTTGGGGTGAGACTAGGCAAAATGGATAGAGGTGGCCAAAAGGTCAAATTTCCAGTTATAAAATAAGTCCTGAAGATGTAATGTACAGCATGGTGACTATCGTTTATAATAATAGAGTCTTGTATATTTGAAAGTTGCTGAGAGAGTCGATCTTAAAAGTTCTCATCACAAGAAAAAAAAATGTGTAACTATGCATGGTGATGGGTGTTAACTAGATTTATTGTGGTGATCGATCACAATATATACAAATATTGAATCATTACATCGTACGCCTGAAACTAATGTTATATGTCAATTATATTTCAATAAAAAATAGAAAAAATGGCAATGTTCTGCATTATTAAGGTTGTTAATCCCAACACACAGACACACAAAAAAATCGTCGTCCTATGAAGAGGTGGCTGAAGAGTGTACAATGAAAAAAATGTAGGAAAAATGAGCATTACAGAAGTGCGCCAGTGAGTTAATTAATAAAAACATGTTTCATTTTCAGGATTTAGTGTTGTTTGTGGTATCTGTTGGCAGGGCTGACTTCATGCATTTTCACTGGGACAGAAGGTCCCATAATCAAGGCATAATGCTCTACCATCATCTTCTTCAAACTCTTAATAACTTTACCTTTGGATTTATGTTTTGCACGTGAGGTCCCATGAGACAATGGCGCATGCAACGGAGACTTGGAGTCTTGACTCCTGCTCGTTGGTGCCTCAGGGTCCCTGCTCCCCTGTGCCCTGGGAGCCTGGCCTCCTCCTCTCTCTCCTGCCCAGTGACTGCTGCATCTTCTGCTTACATGGGGGCCAGGGTGCAGGTGCAATGTGGGTCAGAGTGGGTGGGGTTGAGCTCGTGTGCCCTGCGGCTTCTCTGAGCAGGACATGGTGATGGCTGTCCCACCTTTTAGCGGCCAACCTGGCAGGGGCAAGCCTCGTGCCCACCCCTGATCCAGGTACCTCATGTGTCCTGGCACCGAGGTTGCAATACGCTTGATGTTGCCCTCTGCCATGGGTTGAGGTGGTAGAGGATGGTAAGGGGAGGTGCCTGGTTTCACTTTGCTGCCCCAGCAAGCTCAGCTGGAGGGAGAGGGAACCAGCAGCCATCAGGCCCATGCTGGTCCTCCAGCCAAGTCCAGGGCAGACCCTGGTTCACTGGAGTAGTGGCACTGGCCCATCCATTATCCCACGCCCAAAGATGTGCTCCTTTGGCCTCCACTGTGCCTGGGGACCCCTTTTTCCTCCTTCCAACCTTCCTGGGTCTGGCCTGTGTTCATCTCTTCTGGCCAACTCCAGGCACCCTCCATGCACAAGCCATAAAATACAAATTACACTTTCAGCGATTCCGCACCCGTGTTAAATGCTCTCATATTTGCATTCAAAACTGACATGGCTCTACATAAAGACAAACGGTAAAATTCATGATCATAGTTTAACATTTTCTTTTTTCTTTATTTAGAATGACATGAAACAGAACAGGAAGCAAGTCGAGAGAGACTGTAAAATAAAGGGGAGGGCTTCCCTGGTGGCGCAGTGGTTGAGAGTCCGCCCGCCGATGCAGAGGACACGGGTTCGTGCCCCTGTCCGCGAAGATCCCACATGCCGCGGAGCGGCTGGGCCCGTGAGCCGTGGCCGCTGAGCCTGTGCGTCCGGAGCCTGTGCTCCGCAACAGGAGAGGCCACAACAGTGAGAGGCCCGCGTACCGCAAAAATAAATAAATAAAATAAAGGGGAAAGGTTTATATTTTAGAAACTTTAGCAGCAGGTTTTTTTTTTCCTGCTTTTGAACAATCAGTGAACCCACGTTTTTATTTTGCACTGAGCCCCGCAAATTATGCAGCGTATCCTGTTTGTCAGCTTCGTTCCGTTAGTAATTTCTTGTGATTTATTTTCACATCCTACAGAAATGTTCGTTTTCTACCTAATTTGCACACTCTTTGTCAAAGAGAGTCCCCAGAATGGTAAAATCTTCAGATCCCCGCATAAGCCGCACCCTCCCCGACACCCCAATATCCACCTTATCTTGAGTGATGCAATCACATTAATTTTTCCCCCCTCATACTTTTTCATACAGTAAGCCTATAGAGCTCTTAAGATCAGTGGGAGGAGAAAAAAAATCCCCCACAAGAAAGTGTCATTTCAAAAATTAAAGGAAATCGCTGGCACCCGAGGGGAACCCGGAAACCCGGCAGGGGGAAGTTCGCAAGCAGTCGGGGTCCTGGGTAGGGGGGCCCCCGGAGCCTGCTCTCCCTCCCGGCCTGCTCTCGGAGCGTCCCCTTTAAGGGGCGGGGCAGGGCGAGGCGTGGCGGCCGCCCGCTCTCCCAAACTGCCCCGCGCGCGCGCCGGCAGTTCGGCCACGTCCCTGGCCACGTCGCGCTCGCTCTCGCCATCTTCGCAGCTTCCTGTCTGTGGCCGCCGCCGCCGCCGCTGCCTGAGCTGCGGAGCCTGGGCCCGCCGCGCAGACCGCCGCCGCCATGAACATTTTCCGGCTGACCGGGGACCTGTCCCACCTGGCGGCCATCGTCATCCTGCTGCTGAAGATCTGGAAGACGCGCTCCTGCGCCGGTAAGCGGCGGGCGAGGCCCGGGAGAGGCTCGGGCGTGGGGCCGGGTCTCTGGGAGGACCAGGCGACCTCGGCTGCCCCACGGCCCGCGGGCCTGCGCCGGCCCGACACACCCCCTCGGCCGGCCTGGCGGGCGGCGGGGCCCGGGGGGAGCCTGCGGCCCCTCGGGGTGGAAGCTCAGGCCCGGGCGAGGTGTCGCGGCGCTGGGCCCAGCTCTGCACTTGGTCGGCTTGCGAACTTGAGCCGTCGGAGCGGGGGAGGCGCCAACTGGACAGCGCGGGGCCTTGTTCTCTCTGAAAAGTTTGGATGGGGGGGCGGGGGTCCGGCAGGCGCGGCCTCCGTCCGCGGCTTTAGTGGGCGCTTCTCCGAGCGCCTGTGCTGGGGGTCCCGAGGTGCGGGGAGCCCGCGAATCAATGGGACGCGCGGGAGGAGGATGGGCAGGACGGCGGCGGCTCGGCCTGACGTGGCAGACTACCCAGCCCGGTAGGTGGGGCTAGTGTGGGGAGAGGTCACCCTGCTCCCCACCCTGCCCCTTCGAGGACTGGCCTTTACGTTAGGGTGTCCGGGTAGGCCTGTCCCTAGAGTCCTGTGGGTTACACCCCAGCTCTCGGGTCCAGGATCACGTGAGCCTGCCACGGGAGGGGGTATGGGGAGGTCTCTAAGCGAATTTCTTGGGGCAGTTAATGCTGCTTTGAGGGACGATCTAGTTTGTCAGACAAACTCCGAGTGCCTTCATCTAATAACGGGTTCTCTTCAACCTGCGGCGGGCGCCGGCAACCGCCGAGGTCTCATGTGGTCTCCTGTAATTCCTCACTCCACGTCACCAGTGAGTTGGCGGCTCGCTCCTCTGGAGTACACATTTCATGCTCACACTGCTGGGAGGCAGTGAGACAAATCTTTCCCGGCTAGTAGTTGCGGGGTTTTGCATTTCATTAACCCTAAAAGTTTAAGAATGGCGAATTTTAAATGATTTCTTAAAATTACAGCGTCTTCCTTAAACATATTTTTGATGCCATGGCCTCAGTATAATAACGTTTGATGAATTAAAGAACTTAATTTTTGCAGAGACAGTGAAAGATGGGGTCCCAAAGGACCTGGGTGGCAGAGATTCCATTTACCTGACTGATTTCTAAATATTTTCACCTGTCGAGGAACACCACATCTTTTGCTGCTGTCTTCAGGCCTCACCTGTCTCCCTGGAGCATAGCTGAAATCCAGGAAGTAAGCAAAACCAAAAAAGACCTTTGAACAATCAAAATGGATGTGACAAAGTCCATGTACTGAAGCTGGTGTGTTTGGCTTGGAGGTGATCTCTCAATTTATGTATATTTCTGAGAGGTTCAGTTGTATGATTTCCAATGACAGCGAAGTAATTTCAGCGATTGTGATAGCTGACATTTAAGCGCTTGCTATGTATTAGGTAGTGAGCTAAGTACCTTACATGGCTTATCCCATGTAGTCCTTGAAATAACCTTATGAGGCGAGTGCCGTTGCCCCCATTCCGTGGACCAGGGAACTGAGGCTCAGGGAGGTGAGAAAATTAGTGCCAGGGTTGGAACACAGGTGATCAGTAACTCACAATTAAGGATTTGAATAAGTATCTATTTGGCCTGAATAATTTTGTTCATTCAAAATTATTCAGGTGAGTAGTTTAGGTCATTTTCTGTTGCACTCAGGAAATGTTATTTTTTATGCCTGCTTTATTGAGCTGTAATTGACATATAACATTATATTAGTTTTAGGTGTACAAGGTAAAAATTTGATATGTGTAGTGTGAAATGATTACCACAGTAAGTTTAGTTAACACCCATCACCACACATAGCTACATTTTTTTCTTGCGATGAGAACTTTGAAGATCTACTCTCTTAGCAACTTTCAAACATACGATACAGTGTTGCTAACTACAGTTAACCACTGTATGTTACATCCCCAGGATTTACCTTTTGACTACCTTCACCCATTTTGCCCATCCCCCACCAGAAAATGTTCCTGGTAATCTTTATTTTTGCTCCAAAATCTTTGTGTGAATCTTTTTATCCTGCATATGTTCCTCAGAATCCCCTCCTCTGTCAAGTCATTAAATGTTGAAGCACGCGATCTCCTAAATGTGTATCTAAACTAAGATGTTGCGGAGAAGTTAGTGCAATGCTGAATATAGAATTCTTAAGGGAACCTTGAGTAATAGGAGAAAGTAAGGAGGTTTGCTATTTTGTTTGTTTTTAAATATTCATTTAGAACATTTTTAAATGTTCTTATTTGGGAGATTTAGGAGCATTTAGGAAAATATAAAATACTTCAGCCAGAATAATAAGGACGGTAAATAGGTGAGTTAAGTTTGTGTGCGTTTGCCCAGTATTCCAATAGTTATTAAACTATCCTCTTTATCAGACTTAGGATCATTTTAGTTCTTATATGTGAGATTTCCTGGCCTTGTAAAAATCAAAATCACCAAGATCATTTATTCAGAATTAAATTCTGAATTTGACTAGCTGCCTTGTTTTTCCATCCTAATTTAAAGTTGTTTAGAGACTTTTGAAAGAGTAAGAGTTTGATAAGAGGTTCTCAACTAAAATAGGAGACGTGTACATTCAGGTTGTGTTTCTCACTTTGAAAATACTGGTATTGGGGTTCATTTTAGGATTTTGGCATTTGTTTTGAACACAGCTGCAGCTGCTACTTCCCTGGTGGTGCAGTGGTTAAGAATCCGCCTGCCAATGCAGGGGACACGGGTTCGAGCCCTGGTCTGGGAAGATCCCACATGCCGTGGAGCAACTAAGCCCCTGCGCCACAACTACTGAGCCTGTGCTCTAGAGACTGTGTGCCACAACTACTGAGCCCGCTTGCCATAACTACTGAAGCCCATGCACCTAGAGCCTGTGCTCTGCAACAAGAGAAGCCACTGCAGTGAGAAGCCTGCACACCGCAACGAGGAGTAGCCCCCGCTTGCCGTGACTAGAGAAAGCCTGTGTGCAGCAACGAAGACCCAACACAGCCATAAATAAACAAACAAACAAATAAATAAAAACAAGCATAGGTGCAGCTATAGAACCACAGGGCTTTTTCTCCTTAGGGTAAGGGATGAATGAGACAGGTGAGTGAGGAAGATTCTGTTTTCTTGAACAACTGCCTTGAAGGACCTATTTTATTTTATTTTATTTTATTTATTTATTTTTTTGAAGGACCTATTCTAAAGTGAGGGCAGGGGAGTTGATCTTGGTTTAGTTTGAACTGGCATCCTCCGGTGTCTGCCGTTGTCATGACAGGGACACCCAAATGAAGTGTGAGTTCCTCATCTTCCTGGACTATGACTGCAGCTGGATCCACAGTATGCTCAAGTTGTCACTTTATTGTCTTCAACACTGGCCTGGGTAGTGTTGGGAGAACAAGCCTTGGCTTGTAGGTGAAGGATTTCCTATCTACATTTTCCTGTAGGCTGATAGTTATTATTGGTACTGTATCTATTGTGCTTAAAGTACTAGTGGAGTTCTTCTGAGCTCCAAGGCTCCCAGCCATCCTCCCCATGTCCTCCCCTTCCCTCCTCCACCTACTGCTTAGATTGTCCTCCACCTACTGCTTAGATTGTTGTTAGCTGTTGTCATGTAAGTTGCAGACTTTTCATTCTCCTGAAGATGACAGTAATGTACAGTGTCCCTGCATTGCTTGTAATTGGACAGTTTATATATATGTGTGTGTGTGTGTATATATATGTATATATATTTACCTTTATATTTTGAATTTATTAGGAGATAGTTTTTTTTGCAGTGAATGTATCTAATTTACAAAAAGCAGCCATTTTCTTGGCTCTTAAATGTGTTGAAGTTTTAGGTTTTAACATATTTCGTCTTAAATTGTCTTAAGTAGTACGCAGTGTCTGGTATTTTGATTGATTGATTGATTTTTGTAGTTGCTTTTCCAGGTGTGGGGCGTTTTTTCCCTCTTTTTTTGTTTTTTGTTTTGTTTATTGAAGTGTGGTTAGTTTACGGTGTTTTAGTTTCAGGTGTACAGCAAAGTGATTCATATATATATATGTGTGTGTGTGTGTGTGTGTATGTGTATACATATATATTCTTTTCAAGGATCTTTTCCCTTATAGATTATTATAAGATATTGAGTATAGTTCCCTGTGCTATACAGTATGTCCTTGTTGTGACAGTTTATATTTTTGAAGTACATGGAAAAGACCTCCTCTTTTATTGTCACTGAGTACTTCAGGAAGCTTTTGCCTCACGTTCCCAGCTCCCTCTTGGTAGCAGCTGTCACCTTTGTTCTTTTGAGTGCCAGTCTCGTGAGTAATCATTCTCACTTACTGACCACCCACCATGTGCAAGCCACTGGGGACACAGTCCAGAGCAGCAGCTTGTTGCTGTCAAAGTTTCTGCTCTCAAGAAAGCTGCAATTTAGTTGAAATAATAAGACATATATAAAAAGATAAAAACACAGGGTATCAAACCATATAGGCAGTAAATTCTATGGATGTGAAGTGGCAAGAAAGACCCTAGGGAAGGCTCCCTTAATTTCCCAACAAGGAGGGTATAAGACCTCTATGAGGAAAAGTATGAAACTTTGCTAATGGACATAGAAGGTGACCTTGAATGTATGTTCATACCAATGTCCTGGATAGGACCAGGCAGGCTGGTGAGGAAGCAAGATGATTTGTCTCCCCAAATTAACTTACTAATTCAGAATATCATCAAAGTTAAAAGATAATAAACTGAGAGAAATAATCTGCAATATATCTAAGTGACAGAAGGTTAATATCCATAATAAAATACTCCTACAAATTAAAAAAACCAACCTGATAGATAAATGGGCAATGTTGGCCGTTCACAGAAGAACAACAGAAGGCCAGTTAAGCATGAAAGAATGCCTTGCCTCACTAGTAGTTAGGAACTTGGATATTAAAATAGCAGTGCATGCCATCATTTGCTGCTGGGTGGGAAAAAGTCAGAGGTTTACAAGATCTAATGTAGGCAAGGGTGTGAAGTAAGGCGTATTCTCATCTGGTGTTAAGGAATATGTAAATTGGCACAGCCTATGTAGAGGAAATTTGACAGTATTTCAAAACAAAGTGTTTATTTTATCCCAGCATTTCTAGGGAATTTGAACTACAGAAATTGTCATATGTGAGAACAAACTATATATAGGTATAAAGATGTTTGTTGTACATAAATAAATACAAAACACTGTTTATAGATACAAAGATGTTCATGCAGTATTTATAAGAACAAAAATCGTACACAACTCAAATGTCCGTTAGTGGAAGGGTCACACAAATGTCGGTACCTGCACACTATGGAGCACTATGCAGCCATTAAAAAGAATGAGCTAGAAGTATTAACAGGAGAAGGTATATCTGAAACACTGAGTTAACAGGGCAAATTGTAAAGCAAGAGATTGTACGGCCCCATTTTAAGGGGCAAACGTTTGGGTACACATATAAATACACATATAAAAAGCGGCTTTAACAAAAAGCCTGGAACATTACACTTAAAATGGAGGTGGGAGGGGTGTTAAAAAGGTCCTTTTGATTTTTATTCCATGTATGTTAGTCCAGTTGGTATTTTTAATAAAATAGCATAGATTTCTCTGAAAACAAGATGGCAAAGCGATACATAGTAATAGCTGTCATTTATTGAGCATTTGCAGCATGGCAGGTATAATCAAAAACAGTTTTTCCAGTAGTCCCACAATTTGGCATAATTTGTCCCCATTTGACAGATGCAGAAAGTGAGGTTTAGGGGGGCCAAGAATGTAATGGGCCCTGACTTACCTGGTGCATTCAAGTGCTGAGCTTGAACCCAAACCTTCTGGCTCCAAAGCCTCTCTTTCCCCAAGTCCCAAGAGCTGTGTTATGAGTCAGGTGCTGACTGTTGGGCTGCTGGTTCCAGGGTAAGTTAATGGCCGTTAGGAGAGCATCTGGGTCCTTTGAGACAATGGATCAGAGCATGGTGCCTGGGACCCTTGTTGAATGCTGCCATGCAGATTATCCTGGTAGTCTGACCTACAATGCTTGGTTGCATCCCAGCTGTTGCCAGGACAAAAATAATTCATTGAACGCTTTTCTGTTTGGTCGAGGGCTTTGTTCTGTAAACAATGGGAATATGAGAAGTGCAGCTTTTAACCAGCTTAATTTAAAGTAACATACAGTGGAGTATTTAGTTGTAGGCTTTTATTAAACTTAACTTGGCCCAGTGGGAAAAGACAGGAGTGGTGTTAAGTTTAATGACTGGTTTCCATTTTACAAGCTATACTCCTCACTCTGGATATTTGGTGCATTTGGTATTGGGATGGCTGTTACAGAAACATTCAGAGTGAGTGTTCTTGAGAGCTTGTTACCGATAGCCTTCGCGTGCTTTGGTCTCAACACAGACACTGACCGTGGGAGCCCCTCTGGCTTATAGCAAGTGTTCCCCCTGCAAGGAGATTCCTGCCCCTGCCTGATCTCTCTTAGCTGGGATCCCTGCCTTCCTGGGAAGACAGAACAGTTTTTCTGTTTTAAAGGGAAAAGCTGCTACCTGCTAATCAGGATCCCAGGCCAGGAAGAATGGGGTAAAACTGTGTAAGCACACTCAGGTTTCCAGCATGGCGGTTCCTGCATGGATCCTGCACCATGGGACGAGCTGCAGGCCACTCGCTGCCCGTCCCCTGCGCCTCTGCCCCACCCTCTGGCTGGCAGTAAATGAGGGCAGAGCCCAGAGCATGTCGCCTATTTACAGTCATAGAGACACAGTATGACTTAGAAACTCTTTGGAAGTGTTACCCCCAAATACCATAAAATGAGAGTTTACCCCCATGACATGAAAATAAAATGAATTACATTTTCTTTTTTCCATTTGCTCATTCATTCAGCAAGTATTTTCTGGGCCCTGCTGTGTGTCAGGCCCGGTGCTCAGCACAGAGGACACGAAGTGGAATAAGGCATGACCCCGGCCTTCGGAGATCTCTGTGTCTGGTGGGGGTTTGGGGGAGAGGGAGACGGGCAACCAGGTAATCACAGTGTATTTTATAAGCACTGTAACAAGAGCTAGGGCAGCAGCTGGCATGAAGTAGTTCCCAGTATACACTTGCTGAGCGAATAAACAGCAGTGAGGGAGGGTGCCTTCAAAGATGGCTTCCCAGAGGAAGTGACGTGACTTGGGTCGCAAAGGGGAGTGGTAAAAGCAATGTGATAGTCCCTCATGTTTAGTATAGTAATGCTGAAAATGAGGACAAATTTCAAATTTGCCTGGCTTCCAAAGTTCCATTAGAATAAACCCTTTACAACAAAATTTGCCCATGTGTATTCCATAATTTTTTATTTAAAATATTGGAAAGGACCATATAGAAAATGAACTGGGGCTTCCCTGGTGGTGCAGTGGTTGAGAGTCTACCTGCCGATGCAGGGGACACGGATTCGTGCCCCAGTCCGGGAGGATCCCACATGCCGCGGAGCGGCTGGGCCCGTGAGCCATGGCCGCTGAGCCTGCGCGTCCGGAGCCTGTGCTCCGCAACGGGAGAGGCCACAGCAGTGAGAGGCCCGCGTACCGCAAAAAAAAAAAAAAAAGAAAATGAACTGGAAATTCCTCACTCAAGGCTTCAACAATCACCAGACGTGAACTGCACGCTCCCTGTCCTTTTCCCCCCATCTTGTCTTCTCTCTCCCATCTTCTCTATGTCAATGGCAGCCTCATTGTTTCTCCTTTGGAACACTGATCTTTGATAAGAAAAAAAAGTTCTCTATTACTGGAGAAAAGGCTAGAAGGGGCAGGCTGACTATCTGTATCTCCACCATTGGCGCTTGAAATTGGTTACTACTGATGGATCCAGGAGGTTAGAGTCAACTTTTTCTTCGGTTTCTATTTAGGTATTTTTGTGAATAGGTTGGAACTGCAGTTATGCATACGTAGAAAGTAACATTTTTAGATCCAGGCTTTTCGCTTCAACAGGCTATAAAATTGTTTTGTAAAGTAGTGTTGTTTGTAAAATATCATTTAAAACGATGTGATTTTCACATTCTGGAAGAATATTGCTAATGATTTGGCTGCAGTGACATTTCTGCCAAATACAAATTTGCTTAAATGTCTGATGGTGTGAAGTTTGCAATGTAAGTGAGGTTGGGCCGGCTCTGACACCTAATAAGACTCAGTTTCCTTAATGAATTCGCTCCTTCTCCAACCTCTGAAACGCACAGTTCACAGTCTGTTGTCACACAAATATTTGGCCAAATCCAGATGTCAGGTACACTCCACCTGACCTACTAGATGTCCCCGGCTGTGTCTCCATGTGCCACAACAGTGCTCTGGAGGGAGAAACAGTTTCAAAATGTGAAAACAGTAGAAGACTGCTCTTTGGGAGACTAGCAGGTTCCCACCCTCTTGTTGCCATAGCATCCAGGAGTATTTTTATGTGAGTCTGAGATTGGTTGTGTGATTCATCTAAGAGAACTTTTTTTTTAAGTTTTTAACCTGTCGAAGTAAATGCTGCCCTCACAAAAGAAGTCACCTTGGGAGGCCAATCCAGGGGGATTACTGCTCAGACTCTGCCCTGAAGCACTGTCCCCCACAGGGTTCCTTAATCCAGGTAGATCCAGCCCCATCCTCGAAAGATTTGTCACCACGAGATACTGTTTTAAAATGGAAAGATACTAAAGGTAACAGACAAGTTACAACACTGAGTAACAGCAGGGTTTTTGAAATAAATTTCTTCCTGCTTAGAGATATTTGAGAAGTTTAATGTTCATTTGAACAATGCACATCCTGGTATATTGGAGCTGGCATAATTAAGTCACTTTCCTATGGTCACCCATCATTAGTAAGACAGAAAAGTTGTTAGAACCTTCCCAAACGGTTCTGTTCAAGAATGTTAAGGGAAAGAAAAACTGGAACTGCTGTCATTTATTTAGAGTCATCCCGACCATCAGCCTTGACCCCTGGTGTCCCGCTTTCCTGCGTTTCCTGCACGGTGTTGTCTACAAGAATCATAACGCTCTTGGAGGCATTTCTAATGCTTTCCTTTTGTTTCTTTAGGTATTTCTGGGAAAAGCCAGCTTCTCTTTGCACTGGTCTTCACAACTCGTTACCTGGATCTTTTTACTTCATTTATTTCATTATATAATACGTCTATGAAGGTATGGTGTGGCATCCAATGGAATGTATTTTATCCATAATTCACAGACCTATGGAAACTGTTAAATTTATGTCACCTGTGCACTTAATTAAACATCTTCAAGAATAATGTCTAAATATGCTGTTCTTGATGTAAGCACTTTTAGACCACCTAGTACATATAACTAGGAATAGTTACCATTAAGCATAATTTTTTTCTATATCAAAGCAGTATCTATTTAATGAAAGTGCTTCACACTTAGAGATTTCCTAGTCTTAAGTTCCTCAACTATGATAAAGTTCTAAAGCTCTTGAAAACCTTATAAGAAAGAGCGGTGACTATTATGTTTTCAAGCAGTGGGAAATTATAGACTCCCTGGGAAACCCAGCAAGTTGGTTCAGAACGAGAAGCGAAAGCCGGGGCTTCTCGCCACACAGCCTTGTCCTGCTGCTCTGTGAGGGCCTGGGTGTGCCATCTGGGTGTTACTTTTGCTGTGCTTAAGCAACATCTGCACCATAATTTGCTTAATATGGACTTTAAACCTTTTAACTTGTCCTAAGTATTTATCCATGACACTTTGGTGTCATATATCCCCGCATGGAAACAAATGTCTAACTCTCAAAATACAAAATGTCTGTATACCACCTAGCCTCTTGCGTGCCACTGGTGGTACGCGCTCCACACTTCGGGCAGCCTCAGTTCTTTCCCACGGGCACTGACCTCACACTTGGTGAGCACCGCCAGGGTGCAGTGAGGGCGGGGCAGACAGCAGCAAGGAGCGCTCAGTCTGGCAGCGGAGAGCAGACTATCACAGCAGTCCTAAACGGATGACTGCGGTTTGTGATTGGTGCCATGAAGGAGAGTATGGGGCTCTCAGCATGTGTAAAGGATGTCTGATTTCATTCACTCATTCTTCAAATGCTTAACCACACCTGTGTGCTGGGCACTGTGGTAGGCACTTGGTTATTGGTACCCAGGGAAGCAACGTTCAAAGCCATGGGTGTGGTATTTAAAGCAACTCCCCCCGACACTTTGTGTTCAAAAGCATTTTTATAAGCACAGGTCAAAGTAGACAAAGCAAAATTTGAGCCTGTAGTCATTCCATTCTTTATTACTAAGTGATGGGAGCCTCATGATCAGGAAATAACTAGCTTCCTTACAAATGGCTGGATCCGGGAATTCCCGGCAGTCCAGTGGCTAGGACCCTGCGCTTTCACCACCAAACTGCTAGGGGCCCGGGTTCGATCCCTGCTGGGGGACTAAGGTCCCACCAGCTGCATGGCGCTGCCCAAAACAGAAAGCCTAGGTCTTTGCTTGCTGTGCAGGCAAGTTAAAACTGTAGATACTGGAGGTGTATGAGTGAGAGTCCCCTTCCCCCCAGGACGCCTAGCTTTCAGAGGAATCCTTACTTGCTTAATTGTTGCTTCCAAACATAACGTCCTGAAAATCAGGGCAGTGAGAGCCAAGTTTTATGTGCTCATAGCTTTTTACTTTAAATGCCGAGCACTGGTGAGAGGAGAAAAGCAGCTGCTTTTCCCAGTGGCTGCTAAGCCTTTATGGGCTCAGTCTGGGCTGGCTGCAGGAGTGGGGCTGGGGAGGGACCCCCGGCCACCGTGTGCCTTCACAGGATATTCTGTGGGGGGGGGGGGCTCTGTACATAGATGTGTGTGTATTTTGTTTATACATGTGGATTATGTGTTATTTTATTCATATACATATATGCATATATTTTCATGTGGAGAGAACTCCTCTAATGGTATGAGATATTGATCTTCCTTGATTTTGCATTGGGGAGGGGAGTGTGTGTATTACTTCTTGGTGTATGGGTGTGATCAACAATTTTAATATTGATACCGTGTTGACTATTTATTTGCAAATATAACTTCATGATAAGATGCCAGGGACAGTTTAGGTCTTTGTTTTGTTTTGTGTTTAAGCGTATGTGGACTGGATGGTTGCTCTCATTTTCCTCTGAAGTTGTTTTGCCCAAATGTTTTCCTAATCAGGTTTCACAAGTTGCCTTTCCTAGAGAGAAGTAGCACCAGGCCACGCGGCTGACATCCTGGTTGTGTATGTTTATAGGCTGGAATTGCCGTTTGCTTCTTGAGCCTAAAATTCTGCAGTCTGAAAATTGGTGTAATTTCAGAATATCAGACTTTTCCTTGGGTTCAGATGAATATATAGTGTTTTACCTTTTTTTTTTTTTGCGGTACGTGGGCCTCTCACTGTTGCGGCCTCTCCCGTTGCGGAGCACAGGCTCCGGACGCGCAGGCTCAGCGGCCATGGCTCACGGGCCCAGCTGCTCCGCGACACGTGGGATCTTCCCGGAGCGGGGCACGAACCCGTGTCCCCTGCATTGGCAGGCAGACTCTCAACCACCACGCCACCAGGGAAGCCCGTGTTTTACCTTTTGAATGTGAAAGACGAACATGTAGGCAGCAGTGTTTACAAATTACCACTTAGTTTGGTTTTGCTTTTGTTATGTTACCAGGCAAAATTTCATAGCAACAATATATAAGTTAAAACCATCATTGCAAGGTTTAACATGAGTTACATTGTTTATCTTATCTTTAGATAAAGCATTAGCTCAGAAATATCTTCATGCCGTAAGGAAGTGCCTTGGTTTTGAACTGCATTGAACTTCCCCTTCACTTTTTTTCTAAAGCTACTATCTAATAGTTTAAAATGAGATTAAAAATACATTCTTTGCAGTCTCTTATGTAAAGTTAAACTTAACACTTAACATATGATCCAGCAATCCTACTTGTAGGTATTTACCCAAGAGAAATGAAAACTTACGTTCACACAAAAGCCTGTACACAAATGTTCACAGCAGCTCTACCCACCATCCCCCAAGCTGGGAACAACCCACCTGTCCTTTAACTGCTGGGTGGATGAACAGCTGTGGCACCCAGACATGGGCTGTTGCTTAGAAATATGGGGGACCAGTTCTTAATACACAGGACAACACAGTTGGATCTCAAATCGTGCTAACTGAAAGAAGCTGATCTTAAAGTTGACATATGGTTATGATTCTATTTATGGAATGGAAGTCTAGAAAAGGCAAAAACTGCAGGGACCAAGAACACATCAGTGATTGCCAGAGGTTAGGCTGGGGGAAAGGCTTGACTCTGCAGGGGCAGCATGAGGGAATTCGGGGTGGCGGAGGTGTTAGGACTGGTCTGTGTCTTGATTGTGGTGGTGGTTATATGACTTATAGAACGGTATATCCCAAAAAAGTATATATTTTAAATTAAAAAAATATATATATATACGTGTGTGTGTGTGTGTGTGTGTGTGTGTGTGTGTGTGTGTGCGCGCGCGCGCGCATATGGATGATGTAGACAGCCAAGAGAGTTTGAGCAATTTTAAGATACTGATGACCCAGTATTTTTTTTTCTTTGTAGCTTATCTACATCGCCTGCTCCTATGCCACGGTGTACCTGATCTACATGAAATTTAAGGCAACCTACGACGGAAATCATGACACTTTCCGAGTGGAGTTTCTGGTGGTCCCTGTGGGAGGCCTCTCCTTTCTAGTCAATCATGACTTCTCTCCTCTTGAGGTTAGTTAAGAGGCTAGTTAGTAGTCCTGTCTGGTTCCCTAGGGAAATAGACGCATTTGCAGGTAATGGGGCTCTGTTTCGGTTTGGTTTTTGGGGGGGGGGCAGGGCGGTGGGTTGGCAGGCATACATGGTTTGGTGTAAATAAATCGTGGGCAGGAATTAAGCACCCAGGGTAGACACCCCTTTGGGTGTCTCTGACTCTCCTTTAGAATATAAACTTGGCTTCTGTGATTCCAAGCACAGTGTGCTGCCTGTCCGAGTGTGTGGAGCACACTGTCTTCTCCCCATTCCCACTCTTCGTGTGCGGGCTTCGCTCATTGATGCCGTCTGCGAATCGCCTAAGCAGCGTTGCTTCAGTCCTCGTCTTTAGGAAGCGCAGTTTGCATGGTGCCCCAGTGCTCCTAAGCGCTCCGTCCACCCCTGAGCGTCCTGGGCTTGATTCAGTTATCGCACTGATGGTGGTCTTCTGATGGTGCAGGGAGCGCCTGGGTTTTGAAACACTCCAGGGACTACTCACAAGTCCTCCTTTCGTCAGCGTCAATAAAGTGCTGTGTTGGGCAGAGAGTTTGCACGATTACAACTCTGACTTCTTACCCCTTTGATTTAACCATGCTAACAAAGCCTGAAGGATAAGAAAAATAGTGAGACGATTTAAATAGCCTGGAAAGGAGACCCAGTTGGTGAGGAAAACCAGCAGTGAGGGAGTGGAAGGGCCCAGTCATCAGTCTTGTCAACCCTGGCAGAAAGCAGAAATTAGGGACCCTAGATTCGGAGTGGGATAAGCTGACGCAGGAGAAACAGCATATACATAGAGTCCCAGAAAATTGAAGAACGCAACGCTGGAGAGACAGGGTGATGGAAGTCCAAGAGGTAGAGGTGTCCAGGTTATCCAGCTTGTCACTGGGAGTGTCTGTGCCTTTTATCTGTGGCTGAAGTTTCTGTGATTTATTAAATTGCAGAGCTACTCTGTCCTGGGCTCTGATGCCAGATTCCCCTCTCTGTGCTACTTCACGGTAAAGCAAGAGTGTTTCCTGTGAACTCATGGCGGGCACTGGATGCTGACCAAAGCGTGCTGTTTCTCTTACAGATTTTGTGGACCTTCTCCATTTACCTCGAGTCAGTGGCTATCCTACCACAGCTCTTCATGATCAGCAAGACCGGGGAGGCTGAGACCATCACCACCCACTACCTGTTCTTCCTGGGCCTCTACCGTGCTTTGTATCTTGTCAACTGGATCTGGCGCTTCTACTTTGAGGGCTTCTTTGACCTCATCGCTGTGGTGGCCGGCGTTGTCCAGACCATCCTATACTGCGACTTCTTCTACTTGTACATTACAAAAGGTACATTGGGCTGTGTCCTGCCAGCTTTGTTCTACGGCCGTGTGTTCTTCTAGGGGCTCCCTTGCCTAGCATGCTCCTAATCTGACACTTGCTCAGAAAGCAGAACTGGCTTCAGAGAAACATTTTAATGACTGTCAAGTTAAATTCTGGGTCAGGGTTTTCAGTCTTTTTTTTTTTTTTCTTTTTCTGTAACATTATTGTTTTCTACAATGACACGTTTTCATTGTAAAATCAGTCAGAACTAATAATTCTGAAAACAATCACCCAGAATCCTGCCACTCAGAGATAATCGTTGTTAATGCTTCAGTAAATGTAATGATTTAATGATACATGATTTCAGCTGAACATGTTACTCTCTAATCTGCTCTTTTTCCCAGACACCTACATGATTTTTAATAGCAATAGAGTATTGTATGGATTCCCATCATTTACTTACGCAGCCCCCTGTTCATGGGCGTTCGGGCTTAAAAATCCAGTGCTTAAATCAGCCTCCTTGTATGTGTATATTTTTGCATTTGTATGAATAGAGGACGTGTGAACGTCACAGAAATCTGATGAAAACCATGGTCCTTGCTGAGAAAAAAATGCACAGTTAAACATATTCACACAAATATATGCGTAGAGTTTTAGGGAATTGAGGAGCTTCTGAAACCCAACCACAGATACCAGGCTAAGAATCCTGGCTATGCAATAAAATTCCTAATGGTGGAATTGCTAGGTATAAGGGCATATGTATCTTATCTCCTTTTTTAACATCCAACATATCATAACAGTTATATTTCAGTACATGTTAATTAGGAAAGAAAGTCATGATTTAAAAAAAGCTGCTATGAATTTAGTGACAATTTCAATTGAATTACTATTTTTAAATTCAATTGCTGTGGCATCCAGATACATGAAGAAAATTCCAGTCTGTGTGTGCATGACATTTTCATAGTTCAGAGGGCTTTCTTTATTGACACCAAAATCAGATGCCTGTTGGTTGCCAGAGGCTTATTTCCTTGTACCTTACTATGTAGTATCTTGTATGACAGACTTCTGGGAATGGGAAGGAAGAAACTGTGAGCTTGTCAGGATCAGTAACCTTTTGTTTTTTCTCCCTCTCTTGAAAATTCTAGTACTCAAGGGAAAGAAGCTCAGTCTGCCAGCGTAAGTGCCAAAGACCATGACCAGCATCTGTCCTTCAGGGTGCTTGGACAGAATTCTTACCACAGCAAAGGCACAAGATGCTTCATATGGAAAATCAGAAACTTAACTCTTTTGTTGCAGATAGTCATCTATGGCTCTGTAAGAACCCAGAGGGAAAGAACCAGAAGGTTTCTGTTTAGTGCATCTTGCCTTATCTTTTTTTATTACTATGTACAAAGATTTTTTTACACAAAGAAACTTAATGCTGTATTAATAAAGTCAGTGTGTAGCTTCAATTGGGGTAGTTGCAAAAGTGAAGATTTTGTGAGGAATAAGTGCAAACTTTTTAAAAAATTCTTTGAAATTGTTGATTCTTTGTGTCTGCAATGAAATCATACTCCTTGACAGTTGGTAGACTATATATTCCTCCATCTATCAAACTTGCATTCCACTATATTTATTTTTTGCCAAAAGATGAGTTATCTTTGTTTGAAATCTGAGACACTGTGTCCAGTTTGGTACATCTGTTCAAATCACTTCCCACCTGATGTGGAAATCCTTCCTTGGACGTCACAACACTACATTTAAGGCTGGTAAGGGTGACTTGCAAGTCTTAAGGTTTTCATTACCAAAATTTTAAGATTCTGAATGTCAATGGAGTCTCATTTAAGAGTCACCAAAGGTGCCTGCCCTCCTCCCCTGCTAAGAAGTGTCAGTTTGAGACTGTCCCAAGGCTGTTAAGGAACTCGGTGGGCAGGGGCTGTGGGCTGCCTGCTGTCCGAGCATGAGGTGCAAGAAGCATTTGTGATTATTTTGGATCTAGGACTCCTCTGAGAAATGGAACACAAGTAGTTACCTATCACTTTAATTTATAGTTACAAAAGATGACTACAGCCGTGTCTATGCTCAGATTCAATCGATTTTTCCTATCACTTTTGCATAGCAAAATGATTTACTTTTTTTTTTAACTGGCAGCACCAATTGCCATTCCTTTTACTCTTTTTTTGTTTTTTGTTTTGTTTTCACTGAGCTCTTGGCATGATTTATCTTGTGTTACCATCCTAAATAAACATTTTACTAAACATAGAATAAACTGTCCTTTTTCTGAATTAGGCTTTTGGAACATCCTGTGTCAGGATGGGTTTTTATGTTTTTCGATTGGCAACAAAAGCTCTACATAGGGCTGCAAACATTTGTTCTCCACTTAATCTAAAACCCTCCGTATTTTTTAGAAAATTTGGAATTTTCCTCCTGATTTTGCCATTGTATTGGTTTGCTGTGTTTTTTTGATTTATGCAAAAGCATTTGACTTTGTTTTTATGTGATGCACCATAAATGTTAAAGTGTTGAATACTAACAGTGCTTACTACAAGAAGGATGTAGTCTTCTTGCTTGCTGCATTAAAATATCTTGTGGAGGAAGGGAGCTGGATGGGTTTTACTTTTATCTAGTGTGTCTCGTAACATGTTTCCAAATAAGCAGTGTAACTGCATAGTTTAACCTCCTGTCTTTCTCTCATTCCCACCCCCCGACCCGCCGCATGTCTTTGCTTTTGTGTATCAGAGTACCTTTCTTTCTGGCATCCTAGTTTTGTTTCTGCTTTCATCCTCCTTGGAAGATTCTGATAGTGTGGAGGAAGGGTAGGAAATCGTGTCCTCAGTGGAGCAGACTCCTTGCTGCCCAAGCTGGGGATGGGTGGGGGTCTCACACTTGTTTCTGGGCATGTAAATCAAACACAGGCTGGGATCATTCGTTGGGGAGCACAGTGCATAGAGCGAGGATCTGGGACTTCAGCGCCACCTGATTCATGAAGTGTCCGTGCCTCCTGCAGTCATTCTGCCCAAGTAACTGTAAAGCTGGCTAAGATGCTGCCACCATCTTGTGGCCCACCAGGATGACATCTTAACAGGTGCCTTAGGGGAGCACAGGACGGGGCAGCATCCTTGCACACGCTGGAAACAAAGGCATTGTCTGATGCATCTCACGAAGCACTGCTTCAGAATTACTCTCACTTCCTGAATAAAGGTTATCAGGTAATTCATACTTTTTATCAAGGTGTTTTATTTGTGTGAATTTTTTTTTAATGTAAACATACAGAGAAATAAAGTTAACCAATTTGCCCACTAAGTAACTCTGAAAAGCCGCTGGCTGTTGGCTGCTTACAGACACCAATCCATTCCCTGTCCAGTTCAATCACAGGGTTTGAAGAACGTTTCCCAGGGAGTTCCCTGGTGGTCCACTGGTGAGGACTCGGTGCTTCACTTGTGGTGGCCTGGGTTCAATCCCTGGTTGGGGAACCAAGATCCTGAAAGCTGCCCAGCATGGCCAAAGACAAGAAGAAGAAGAAGAGGAAGGTTTCCTGCTTCTTTATAGTCCGGTCAAAGAGAGAAATGGCTGGAGAAAACAAAAGTGGCAGGTGGACGGCCTTGCCAGGGAAGATCCAGCCCAGCCTTTCCAAAGATACCAGTTGGTTGGACAGTTTCCTGGAAAGATCAAGCAAAGATTCCATTTCAGTAGAAATCGTGAGTGATCTGTGGGAACGCTAGGAAAAGCACAAGCTTTGGGGTCAGACTTGTGTTGAGTCGTGGCTCCCCCACACTCTAGCTCTGACCTTGGATTTAACGTGAGCCTTGGACCCGCTCAGTTACCAGCAGAGACTCCTGCCACAGGACTTCTGTGAGGTGTAGATGAGCCCATGTCCTGAAGCTCAAAACACAGCGCTTGGGGTACATCAAGGGCTCAGGACCTCAGGGGCCGTCTTGCCCCTCCCGTTCTTTGTGCTTAACTTGGGACAGCTGCCTTGAAAGCTGGCTGGAACCAGTTCAGCCAGAGTTCCTTTGACCCATTTGATGACTTTAGTAGTTTTGCCCTTGTTAGAGAGCTTGCATCTTCAGAAAATGACTCCCAGGTACCTTGTAAAACCTGCTGTCAGGTCTGATGCGGGCTGATTGGATTGGGGCTCCATGTGGGTTTTTCTCCTGCGTGCTTCACCATGTGGTGGCTGAATGTAGAAACTCCAAGGAACCTGCACTCTGCCCAGCAACCACCGCTCCCTCCCCTGCCAGCTGATCTGGGTTAGCCTTTGCAGTGTGGAGTCTTGTGCAGGTGCTGGGCAGGGCATTCTCTTCCAGTTCTGAAACAATTCCCACTTTTGTCCCTGCAATTTAAAAGCAAGTTGCAGCATAATATAGCATAGCACTAGTCCTTTTAAACAATGACAAGGATACTTTTTTATACTACCAGAACATAATATTCCAGATTTCTGACCTAGTGTGACCTTGGGTACTTAAAAAGTGAGTCTTCAGGCAAACACTATATACTGACTCCATTACCAAAACGGAATGGAAATACAGAACCTATTTACTCATAAGTTTTCTAAGACAATAAATAGTTCTGTAATAGGAAAACTGGTGTGCCCTAAAACTAAGTGATGTGTTTACTTCAAGTTCTGAGAACTGAAGATCTCAGGACTTTAAAGATGCTCAGAGAAACAACTATCCAACTGATGGAAAGCTCACCTGGCTAAACCCCCCATCCCAACCCCTATCTGACACAGACAACAGAGCAAACATTAAATCCAAGGATATTAATCTTATCCAGAACACAGGGGTTTACTCAAAGAAAAGCCAGTCCTAAAGGGAGAAATAGAGGAAGATGTGAATCAGTTTGAAACACAGAGTAAAGATCAGTTTCTTCGAGTTAATATGAAGAGAAAATGAAATGCCAAGAAATCGCTGAAGAATACCTGCTGTTATTTGCAAATACATAGTGAAATTAACCTGAAAGAACAAGCAGGGAAGGATATCAAAGATCTCCCCCGCCACCACCAAATTCAAGATGAAGCAAATATGGCAGGATGTTATCCCTTGTTAAATCGGATGGTGGGGTCCTTAGGTATCAGACATCTCTGTATTTGAAAATTTTCATCATTTAGAAGTCATGATGGGTCATTCACCTTTTCAAGAGCTATGCTTTGACTTGGATATCTCATTTTGGAAGTAACAAAAAACAGTTATTTTTTAACGTTGATTTTTAAAAACTTTTAAAATAGCTATTTTTAATAGAAAACTTAAAAAAACTAAAATAAGGGGCTGTCTATGCTTTGTACGACATACCCACATGATGGCACAATATATTGTTTTAAAATAGCTCCAATTCAGGACTTCCCTGCTGGCACAGTGGATAAGACTCTGCGCTCCTGATGCAGGGGGCCTGGGTTCGATCCCTGGTCAGGGAACTAGATCCCATGTGCATGCCGCAACTAAGAGTTTACATGCCACAACTAAGGAGCCCACGTGCCGCAACTAAGGAGCCTGCCTTCCGCAACTAAGACCTGGTGCAACCAAATAAAACAAATATTAAGTAAATAAATACAATAGCTCTAATCCAATCAATGGAATACTGTTAACGTGGAAATGGCAGAATATACCTGCAGTGATTAGAACTACACAAAATACAGGGAATTCCCTGGCGGCGCAGTGGTTAAGAATCCTCCTGCCAATGCAGGGGACACGGGTTTGAGCCTTGGTCCAGGAAGATCCCACGTGCCGTGGAGCAACTAAGCCCCAGTGCCACAACTACTGAGCCCGTGTTCTAGAGCCCACGAGCCACAACTAATGAGCCTGCCTGCCACAACTACTGAAGGCGGTGCACGTAGAGCCTGTGCTCTGCCACAAGAGAAGCCACTATGAGAAGCCCACGCACCACAACGAAGAGTAGCCCCTGCTCGCCGCAACTAGAGAAAGCCCGCACACAGCAACGAAGACCCAACACAGCCAGAAATAAACTAATTTTAAAAAATACATTTACCTTAAAAAATTTGTTTACTCTTTTTAAAAATTAATTCAGTTATTTTTGGCTGGATTGGAGACCCCAATGGCTGAAGACGAGAGGAAGACAGCCCTGGAAATGGTCCAGGCAGCTGGGACAGATGGACACTGTGTGACATTTGTATTGCACGAGGAGGACCATACCCTGGGAAATTCTCTTCGTTACATGATCATGAAGAACCTGGAAGTGGAATTTTGTGGTTACACTACAACCCATCCTTCAGGGAGCAAAATTAATTTGCACATACAGACTCGAGGTGCCCTTCCAGCTGTCGAGCCCTTTCAGAGAGGCCTGACTGAGCTCATGAACAGACGTCTGCCAACATGTGCTTGACACGTCTGAAGCCAGCATAAAGGAATATAAGGATCAAAAAGCCAGCAGAAATGAAGCCACATTCTAGTCCCTTATGCACTATACAGGGAGGACTGACCCCTAAGATATTCTATTCATGTTCTTGCAAAACCCAGAAGTAAACGTTTGTGGTTACAACATTACCTGTCCTCCAGAAAGACTTCCTTCTAGCTCTTATTAACCCACTTCTGCTGTTGGAGTCCCCGTAAGAAACTGTATTCTTCTAATAAATTCCCTCTTTTATTTAAACTGGAAAAAAAAAGAATCTATGTGATCACAGGCACAACATTCTAACTTCTGAATCACGCTTTTTCACCTTAATTGCTACTCTTCCTCCAGATCTCATTTTAATATCTTCTTCAGGGAAGTCTTCCCTGACCTCTCTAATTAAGTCACTTCTGGCCATACCAAGTGCCCAATAAATATTTATTTTATGAATGATTGAATGATTCTCTTTTTCTATAAAAATCTCATAACTTCCTTGTTTACAATTCCCTGTACCATTTTCACAACCGTCAATACAGTTTCATCATTTTTAACTCTGAAATTCTGCCCTTTAGAAGACCACTGAAGGTTCTTCAGACTTGGAAAAATTTGACATTTAATGTTTGTCTGTTCATTAATCAAGTATTTAGTAAGTGCATTTAATGTGCTCTATTATGTGCATTGCAGTGAACAAGATGGACAAGGTTTCCAAGCTCAGGCAACTTAACACACTTAAGGTGGGAGGAGAGCGGTAACACACGTGATACAATGTCAGGGAGTGATTAAGAGCTGTGAAGGAAACTGAAGCTGGGCAAAGGAACGGGAACCGATGGGTGGGCTGTTTTAGATAAAGTGGCCAGGGAAGGCTCTTGAAGCAGTGACACTTGAGCTGAGGGCTGAATGAAGTGAGAGAGTGACAGGGGAATAACCTGCAGGAGGAGCGTCCCTGGCAGAGGACACGGAGACTTTGAAAACCTCGGGGCGAGAATAAGCTTGATGTACTTCAGGGGAAAAAAGGTGGCAGGCAGTGGAGTGAAGGAGGGAGAAAGTAGTAACCCTAACCCGGGTAGGCAGATAATCACGCATTTACAGACTTACGCTGTATGACTACCAAGGAAAAGCTTCTCTAAGGGTTTCGAGTGCAGCCTTGCAAGATACTAAGCTGATGGGCCTGGTTTGACGGTTCAACAAGGTCACCCCAGCTGCTGTAGGGAGAACGCATCGTAGGTGGGGTGGCAGAGGTGGGGAGAGCAGGTGGGGAGACCGGGTTAGGTACACGATGAAGGGCTCGGGCCAGGGTGGAGGGGAGTGGAGGGGCTGAGAAGTGGTCAGAACCTATGACCTGCTCGGGAGGAAGGAGGGCAGATCAGGCTATTCCCCACTCCCCAGCACAGAGCTGCCCTGTGGCTTCAGGCCCTGAACCAGGGAATGGTCCTAAAGAGGCACTCCTGACCCCAGGATCGGTCGGGGCTGGGAGCAACTTCGTCATAGGCTTGCAGCCCCACAGACCTGGGTATGAACTCCAGATCCGCCACTGACTGCTGGGGGTCTCTGGGCTAGCTAACCCTTCGGGTCAGGAAGACTCCTTATCTACAAAAAGAAAATAGAACAGACTTAACACCTGCGAAGACCCTACGAGGCCCACCTGCGTCTTCCGGGTCAGCTCATCTGCGCAGGCGCAGAAGCCCAGCGGCTGCTGCGTGGGGCTCAGTGCGCGTGCGCCGGTCTCGGTCTCTCACTCTCTCCCCCCGCCCCCACACGTACAGACAACCGCCCCCGCGTGCGCCTGCGCGGAGTCGCGGTTCAGCTGTGGAGACCGGAGGGCGCGGGGCTCTGAGTGGCAGCGCGCTCGCGGCGAGCCGGCCCGAGCCCGGGCGGCGGGTTCTTCGCCATGCCGGGGATGGTGCTGTTCGGCCGGCGCTGGGCCATCGCCAGCGACGACTTGGTGTTCCCGGGGGTCTTCGAGCTGTTCGTGCGAGTGCTGTGGTGAGGGCGGGCTCTGCGGGCAGCGGGCGGCCGGGGCGGAGGCGGGAGCGGGGCCGAGGCGGTCGAGGGCAGGGACGGTGTCGCCTGCCCTGCGTTCTTGTACCTGGTCCTCTCCACCGCCCGAGGAGGTGGGTGCCGCTGCTGTCCCCATTTACTGACGGCACACGGCGGTCCAGAGCGGGAGCGCCATGCCCGGCGTCATGGGGTGGGCCCGCCGGCGGGACGTCGGCGCTGCAGGGCACGGGCACCCCTCCGGGGCGTCGGGACCCGGGCCTGGGAGCCGCCGGGACTGTGCTGCCGCCCAAAGCCATGGCCTCGGGACCTCCTGCCTCGAGCCGGGAACAGTCCAGCGTTCTGCATGGAAACGCACTGCATCTTGTCTGCCAAACGCAGGAATGGCAACAGTACCGTTCGTGCCGTTCCTGAGCCGGTTGTGGCTGAATCCCTCGACGAGCACACAGGACTGGCATTTTCTCTCTAGTCTTTCAAAATGTGGAATCCGTGGGAAGTGGAATTGGGTGCCTGAAAGTCAGTCCCAGAGGGTCTGAGCGAAGAGTACTATCATCGTCATTAAAAAGTAGATTCTTAAGGGGAGAGGAATTTAAAAACATGAAATTATGAGCTGCTTCTTAGTTGTTTCATAGTTTTTAGAGCCAGTCTTTCTGAGATCATTTCCCGTTATTATTTCTAGACAAGGATGTAATATCACAAAACTGACAAAAGCATAAAAAGTTATCTAGTCCAGTTCCTCTTCTGGCCTTGAATCTCTAATACCGCGTTCTTGTGAAATGGTTCCCTGCCGGATTCTGAAATAACTCTAGTGAAGAATCACTATCACGTTGCATTGTTTGGTGCTGCCTTTCATTGCTCTGTCCTGAATTACAAAATATACTAATGAGTCTGCAGTCCTTGTCCTTTCAAGTTGATCAGTGTTCAGCACAGAGCATCTTTCCATAACTTGCTTCCTATCCCCTTGTTTTTGTACTACACCCAGCCGGTTACGATGTGCGTTTGTCAGTTTCTTGTTAATCCACAGAAGTAAAAATTCTCTTGCTGATGACTGAACAAGCATATACTTTGTTTACCGGGTGCATATCTTGGAGTCATGATGGGGCTGCTTTCCAGCAGTTCACATTATATTTGCTTGCTTATGGCTTTAAATGTATTACAACAGGCACAGAATAAAAACAATGATGTAGGGCTTCCCTGGTGGCGCAGTGGTTGAGAGTCCGCCTGCCGATACAGGAGACACAGGTCCATGCCCCGGTCTGGGAAGATCCCACATGCCACGGAGTGAGCCATGGCCACTGAGCCTGCGCGTCCGGAGCCTGTGCTCCGCAACGGGAGAGGCCACAACAGTGAGAGGCCCGCGTACCGAAAAAAAAAAAAAAAATGATGTAAGCTTAGAAAGTATAAAACTCATTAAAAATTTTTTAAAAAGCCATACTCTGTAGTTGACTTAGTAAATACTTTATTGAGGAAGATTCACTTCCAAAGTGAACCTCGCCCTGTTTTGGAAAGTATTAACTCCGTTTACTTCCTTCCATCGTGTTTTTCAAAGCGGCTCCTTGGATTCCATTTCTGACGCTACCTGTGTCTCGGCAGGTGGATCGGCATCCTGACGCTGTATCTCGTGCACAGAGGGAAGCTGGACTGTCCTGGTGGCGTCCTGCTCAGCAGTTACCTGATCGTGCTCATGGTTTTGCTGGCAGTTGTCATATGCACCGCGTCAGCCATCGTGTGGGTCAGCATGAAAGGTAAACACTGCTCTCCTCTGTGTGACACCTCTTCTTCCTCTTCTTCTTTTTTTGGCTGCGCAGCCTGCGGGATCTTAGTTCCCAGACCAGGGATGGAACCCGGGCCCCCTGCAGTAGGGGAGTCCTAACCACTGGACCACCAGGGAATTCCCAACACCTCTTCTTTTTTCATCGCTTTTTTGAGATATAATTCACATACCATACAATTCATCCATTGAAGTGTACAATTCAGCGATTTTTCGTCTATTCAGAGAGTTGTGCAACCCTCCCTGCAATCAATTTCAGAACATTTCATCACCCCAAAAAGGATTTCCTTTACCCACTAGCAATTACTCCTCATTTCTCTCCAACTCCCTCAGCCCTAGGCGTCCACTACTCTACTTCCTGTCTGTAGATTTGCCTGTTCTGGACATCATATAGGTGGACTCATCCACGATGTGGCCTTTCGGTCTGGCTTCTTAAACTTGGGATGACGTTTTCAGGGTTCATCCGTGTTAGAGCATATGTATCAGCACTTCTTTCCTTTTTATAATTGGATAGTATTGCACTGAACGTATAAACCACAGTTTACTTATCCATTTGTCAGTTGGTGGACATTTGGGTTGTTTCCACTTTTTTTTTTTTTTTTTTTTTTTTTGCGGTACACGGGCCTCTCACTGCTGTGGCCTCTCCCGTTGCGGAGCACAGGCTCCGGACGCGCAGGCTCAGCGGCCATGGCTCACGGGCCCAGCCGCTCCGTGGCATGTGGGATCCTCCCGGACCGGGGCACGAACCCGTATCCCCTGCATTGGCAGGCAGACTCTCAACCACTGACCACCAGGGAAGCCCGGGTTGTTTCCACCTTTTGGTTGTTACAGATAGTGCTGCTGTCAACATTCGCATACATGTCTTATATACGCTTATGTTTTTATTTCTCTGGGATATGTACCTAGGGGTGGTAGTGCTAGATTACATGGTAAACCTGTTTAACTTCCTGAGGAACTGCCAGACTGTTTTCCAAGCAGTTGCACCATTTTTCTTTCCCACCAGCACTTTATAAAGGTTCCAGTTTTTTCACATCCTCACCAACACTTATTGTCTGACTTTTTGATCGTAGCCATCCTGGTAGGTATGAAATGCTGCCCCATTGTGGTTTTGATATGCATTTTCTGGATGACTAATGATATTGAGCATCTTTTCATATGCTCAGTGGCCATTTTTATATTATTTTTAAAGAAATGTCTATTCAGATTCTTTGCCCAATTTTAAATTGGGTTCTTTGTCCTTTATTAATGAGTTGTAAGAGTTATATCTCTTCTTGATAGTTTTTTTCTATATGTTACCATTTTCTGCCGACAGTCGTTTAGCTGAGAATGTCTGAAAACGTTGGAAACCTTCCCTGTCGATGACTGTGGTTTGTAGGATGAGCTGAGCATTCTTGAGGCTGATAAAGAAAGGCATCAGTAAATGAAAACTCATCCGTCAAAGGCAGGGCTGCATGGCATGCTACCATCCAACGTGTTTTATCACTGCTTGAATCGGGATGTAGGAGGGAGGCTTACAGATTGTAGATGATGATGATAAAAGTGGGAGGGAGTGAGTAGCTGATACCCTGGGTGACGGAATCAGGATCCTGACAGGGTGGAACGTTAGACTGAAACTTAATAGATGGTAGTTCGTGGGGAGAAATACAGAGAGAAATGTTAGTGGCAAAGTGTTTCATGAGAAAAAGGCTTTAGGGTTTGGATGACCAAGAAGCCTGGCGCATGCCCACGTACTGCAGTAATGTGGAAAATAGAGCTCTGGATATTTTAGTTTACCTCTGAAAACATGAATGCATGGGGTCTGGATCAAAGACGGTCCCAGTTCTTTGGTCTTTGTCGGACCCCATTGGATTGTCTGGATTGTCATTGGTCCTGATGCTGAAGGAAAGGAAGGAGCTGAAATGTGTGCGATGAGGACTTAGCACTGTGAGGTCCTTACTGAGCTCAGATTTTCCGAAAGATGGTGTCATTTCAGGTACAGGGTGTCTAATTTAGTTTCCCTGTCTGTTCACATCCCATTCTGTTTAGCACACTGGGTTTACAACTGTAATAGTGGGTTAAGTATAAGCCTTTTTTTCCTTAAATGTTTTTCTTCCAATATTTTTGGCGGTGTCAGGGCACAGTCACACCCCTGCGGTGGATGGATGGCCGCACGCCTCAGGCTTCTCCTCGCAGGCACCGTCACACGTCAGAGTTCGGCAAACATCTGTCAGTTGTGTGGGGTGTTCTGGGTGGGTTGCTTATGCAGCAGCCTTCTCCAGGCAGGACTTCCCCCACCCCTCACAGAAACCGGCCCTCTGCCCGGTGCCGGACGGGTGGTTGGTTCAGGACTGGACATGTGCCCTGATTTGGGCCAGTGAAATCAGGGAGTTTCCTGGGAAGTTCCAGGGAAGTCCTTCCCTGCTCCTCTGGGAAAGATCCAGAAGCAGCATATGGTTTTCCTCCTGGATGGCCCTGTGCATGAGTGAGCTGCTGAATTCCTGCTCAGTCTCCTCCACTCACAGCCGAGGAGGAGCTGAATACAGAGGAGGGCAGGGCTGAGAAGCAGAGGACACCCTGGTGCCAGTCCTGGCCCTGCATTTCCAGTCCCTTGAGTCAAGACAGGTCCTGCTTGTTTTTATTTTTTTTTAATTTATTTATTTTATTTACTTATTTTTGGCTGCGTTGGGTCTTCATTGCTGCATGCAGGCTTTCTCTAGTTGTGGCGAGCGGGAGCTACTCTTAGCTTCTCATTGCAGTGGCTTCTCTTGTTGCGGAGCACAGGCTCTAGACACATGGGCTTCAGTAGTTGTGGCACATGGGCTCAGTAGTTGTGGCTTGCGGGCTCTGGAGCACAGGATCAGTAGTTGTGGTGCACGGGCTTAGTTGCTCTGCAGCATGTGGGATCTTCCTGGACCAGAGCTCGAACCCGTGTCCCTTGCATTGGCAGGTGGATTCTTAACCACTGCACCACCAGGGAAGCACCCTGTTTGTTTTTAAACCAGTTGGAGTTTGATTTTCTGATACTTGTAGCTGAAGATACCACAACTGAACTGAAGACAGTATTTTATAAAAACATGTTAGTTTAATTGCCAATTTGTTACAAATCAATAACATCATATGCTTTATTTTAAAGATTATGTAAATTTCAGTGAAGAATACCATAAAGTGAAAAAAAAAGACAGATGATGGTTAGGGTCAAATAAGAAGAGGAATAACCATCAAGCCAACAGTAGATGATGACTGAAGATTATCAGTTAAGTAATACATTTGGATGAAGTCAGAATTTCTCTTAACAACCTAGGGGTATAATTTCAGAGCAGTAGTGGGGATACAGCTCATTATCTTAGTAGAAGCCATAAGGTTGTTTTCATTTTCTTCTGATGAAAATTAACCTCTACTACTAAAATAAATAATAGAATCTATAATAAATGTCAGAATTGGCTTATTGGTGGATTTAATCCACATTTTAGCAGTAATTGATCATTGCTTAACAGTGTCACATTTGTGCATCAGTTCAGGTTTGAAATGAAACTGCTGTTACAACCAGCCTGTGCTGTAGCATGCATACCACTGAACCTGTTTGAAATAAAGTTTCTCTCTTATTTTTTCAAAGAAAAAAAAAGACAAATGGGAAAAAATATTGTAATAGATGAGACTTAGAGCCAATCTCCTTAATATAGAAGGGCTCTACGATAAGTAAGGAAAAGACCAATAGTCAGCGCAAAAATGGGCAAATATGGTGAACAATAAAATAAGTAAAAGAGATTTTTACATATATAAAAAAACATTCAGCCTCAATCACAGTAAGGAAAATTCATCAAGATGATACATTGGGTTGGTGAACCTGTGCAGTTGTGAGACTGTTGCTTCTGGGTCTTTCCTGGAGCAGGGAACGCCTTCCCCAGAACCTCCCTTCTGCTCAGGCAGCTTATTTTGTTGGTGGGCATGTAGATTTGTTGAATCTCTTGGAAGCCTAATTTGGCTGTGTGTGTCGTGTACATGTGGGTATCGGTCGGTTTCTTCCCTATATATTTGCATGTGTGCAAAATACTTGGAGTTTGCCACAGTGTTGCTTGTAGGCATGAAAGATTGGAAGAAACTCGGTGCCTGTCAGTAGGCCGCCGGCTTAAGTGTTGCTCGTTCATATGATGGGCTCCTGTGCACCTGTTAAAAAGAATGTGAAATGCTTTGTGAATGGACAAGGAGTGATTTCCAATATGCTAAGATACAGGACACTGTATGTAGTTGGTTACTTTTTTGTAAAGGGATAAACTTACCTGTTTGGTTTATGTGTGGACTCTCTGGGGGGGTACATGAGTGACTAGTTTACTTTGAGGGAAGGTGACCGAGGGCTGGGATTCAGTGGTGGGAGGGAGGCTTAACATTTACTTTATACCCACTTGAGCGCTTTGAACTTTTCACCCTTTACCTGTATTGCCTACACAGAATCAGAGTTTTTTACAAGTTATAAACTTTACGTACATCTTTTAATAACCGTGAACCCCTTGGTAAACTTTATTACTGATACGTGGATAACTCCCATCACCCCTTCTGTTTCATAAGTCATCTCAATAATTAATCTGTCATTTGAACGGAAAGGCCCTGTTTCTGGAGCTTTTGGCTGATACACCTCTAAACGAAACGGCACACATTGTAAGGGTGCATTTGGAACAAAGAGAATTCAGTCATCTTTATCCAGAAAACTGACGCTTGTGCATTTACCTCTTTCTTGGTCTTCACTGTAGAATCCTGATATCGTGGTAGTTTCTAGTTTTGATTTGAGAACCTCCCTGATGAAATCCTACTGTTTTGACCACATGGGAGGTTTATTTAGGGAAGATCCACCCTCGTGACTATCGTGTTTCAAGAGAACGCCCTCAGCTTCCAAGGTCAGCCCTTCTCTGTGTTTGGTTTGGATTCCGGGACATCTTGCATCGCCGCGGCGTTTGTGTCTCAAGAGCTCCTCTCGTGCCGGAGAAAATCACCGCAGTGGCTAGAGGTGTCAACTCCCAAGATTCTGTGACACAGGCCTTCCTTGTGTGGCTCTCATGTCATTGGCTCAGTCATGTGAAGGGCAACAGGGTTACTTCCTGAGACAGCGTCAGGGGTATTACGATCGGGGACGTAGCCACGCTCATGCATTCCGGGGCGTCAGCTTTGTGACGCTAGCTGCAGCACCAGATCCACACCGGCAGCTCTTTACCTCGAGGAGAAAATAAAGGTCTGAGTAAAATAAAAACGCTTTTCTAGGCAAGCATAAACATAAAAAGGAGACTTTTTCAGTATCTCATGTCTTTTCTGGACCCTTCACCAGAACTCCGTCTAATGCTTCCTTACCTCTGAATTTGCTTCATCCGGGCAGTGTCCCGGGCTGCAGCCTCCCTGCTCCAGCAGCCTCTTTGGAATCCTAGTCCTCCAGGAGGTAGGGTGTGAGCAGGTGCTGTTTCCTGTTTCTCTCTGCTGGTTGACTATTGTTATATAATAATACACTCCCGGGCTTCCCTGGTGGCACACTGGTTGAGAGTCCGCCTGCCGATGCAGGGGACATGGGTTCGTGCCCCGGTCCAGGAAGATCCCACGTGCTGCAGAGCGGCTGGGCCCATGAGCCATGCCTGCTGAGCCTGCGCGTCCGGAGCCTGTGCTCCGCAACGGGAGAGGCCACAAAAAGTGAGAGGCCCGTGTACCACAAAAAAAAAAACAAAAAAAACCCACTCCAGATACAGGACTGATTTTTACATACCTGCACTCATTGTCCCTCAGGGAGAGAGAGAGGGTGCTGTTTCAGTTATCTTAGAACATTTTGTCTTTGTGCCAAAAATAAGGCTGGATAGTGTCTAATATTTTAAAATATGACTCTAAGTAATTCATTCTAATGGAAGGTAGCTTTTGGAATTTAAAAGCTATTTCCTTATCAAATTATTATATATATATTTTTTGCGGTACATGGGCCTCTCACTGTTGTGACCTCTCCCATTGTGGAGCACAGGCTCCGGACACGCAGGCTCAGCGACCATGGCTCACGGGCCCAGCCGCTCCGCGGCATGTGGGATCTTCCCAGACCGGGACACGAACCTGTGTCCCCTCCATTGGCAGGCGGACGCTCAACCACTGCGCCACCAGGGAAGCCCATCAAATTATTTTTTAGATCTTAGATACTTTTTCAGTCACTGTTTTTGTTTTAATCATGTGACATTTTTATGTTGCTTAAATTGGTGTTTATCACAACTTTTTCCCAAAGGGAGAGAGTTGATTTACACCAAGAATTAAAGTACACAGGCCTCTAATGATACTTGGATTTGTTTTACAAAGTTTTATTTATTTATTTATTTTTACAAATTTATTTGTTTTTATTTTTGACTGCGTTGTGTCTTCATTGCTACGCGCGGACTTTCTCTAGTTGCGGCAAGTGGGGGTTACTCTTCGTTGCAGTGCTCAGGCTTCTCATTGTCGTGGCTTCTCTTCTTGCAGAGCACGGGCTCTAGGTGCTCGGGCTTCAGTAGTTGTGGCACGTGGGCTCAGTAGTTGTGGCACGTGGGCTCAGTAGTTGTGGCACACGGGCTTAGTTGCTCCGCGGCATGTGGGATCTTCCCGGGCCAGGGCTCAAACCCGTGTCCCCTGTATTGGCAGGTGGATTCTTAACCACTGTGCCACTAGGGAAGCCCCAAACTCAGTTTTAAATGTTGTGTCTAAATGGTGGGCTTCTGCAAGTGGTCTCACACATCAGAATTGTTCGCTTCCCAAAAGTGTGGACCACGGCGCATTGGTGAGGCAGAGAGCCCTCAGCATGTGAATCTGGATTATGTTTTAGAAAGTGGTTACTAAGCTCTCTGAGCCTCAGCTTCCTCATTTGTAAAATGTGATGGTGACTATGTCACAGTAATTGGGAGGATTAAAGAATAATGGGCCCGTGCTGTTTCAGGTGGTGCCTGGATTTTCCTGGCTGTGAGAACCTGGGTGACTGTATATCTCTGTTTGCTTGTGACAGTTCTGTTTTTTGTTTGTTTGTGTGTTTTGTTTTGTGGTATGCGGGCCTCTCACTGTTGTGGCCTCTCCCGTTGCGGAGCACAGGCTCCGGACGCGCAGGCTCAGCGGCCATGGCTCACGGGCCCAGCCGCTCCGTGGCATGTGGGATCTTCCCGGACCAGGACACGAACCCAGGTCCCCTGCATCGGCAGGCAGACTCTCAACCACTGCGCCACCAGGGAAGCCCAACAGTTTTGTTTTATGTTGGTTGTCCCAGCATTATTAATAGAGCCTCCTTTTGCTCTCAGAAGTAGCCCAATTTGGACAATGATTTTATTGTCACTCTAGTTAGAGCCCAGAAGTGTTTTTAAATGCTGGCAAGTCTAAGAAATGAATCTGAGGCTTTTTGTCATGTTTCCCATCCCTCGCTTTGTCTCTTGCTCTCAAACTTAGGCATTGATGCCCAAGTACAGGCAGAAAAGTCAGATGGCGGGTGTGCCTATGGGACACATATGTGTGCTGTGACAGCTGTTTTTTGTGGAAGGGCAACTACTCATCTCTGAAGGGGCAAGTGACCAGTTTGAACATTTTCTGTGTTTCAGGGACCATTTGTAATCCTGGACCACGGAAATCCATGTCTAAGCTGCTCTACCTGCGCCTGGCACTTTTTCTGCCAGAGATGGTCTGGGCATCCCTGGGGGCCGCCTGGATAGAGGACGGTGTTCAGTGTGACAGGATGGTGGGGAATGGCATCATTGTGACTGTCGCGATCAGGTGAGGTCTCCAGTCTTCTGCAGTTTCTTGTCCAAAATGCACTCGAGATGGAGGTAAACAAATACCTTCTGAATAACTGAGGTGGCCCAGTGTCATGCAGGCTTCCTAATATAGTTAGAAAGGGATCTTTTTGAGTAAATCATAAAAATGCAGAGGCACTTGTTCATACATGAGGAATAGTTCATCTCCCACTATGCATTTATTGATGTAGTTTCCTTTCTTACCGGTTCTCATTTTTCTGCATTCCCTCCCTTCCCTTACAAGAAGGAAGAGACCTGAAGACCAAAATAGGGCAAAAACTAAAAGTAGGATGTGAAGAAATATAGTCTCTGGAATTGCTGCAGGAAATAATCTGCTGGAATAAGGTTTATGCCCTTTCCAGACGAAAAATCTTACAGATGATCTAGTCACATCCCCTCATGCTGTAAATAAGGGGATGGAGACTCCCGCTGCCCTGCTGAGCCTCTCGGTAGAGGCCGTGGCAGCCCTTCCTGGGCCACCTTCCAGGAGCACACGTGCTCATGGACCCAGGGCGCCTTGCGCATGGTGGACAACCTAGAAATGTTGAAACGTATGAATGAAAGACCTGTGAGGGTATCCCGTGGCACAGGAAGCCTCCTTTGGTTTTACTGAGGGGAACCCTGAGACCCTGGGGAGTAGGCGTGGGTCAAGGTCAGGGACTTCCATGCCCAGGCCAGGCTCTGCCCACCAGACACTTCCCTTTTCCTTTTGTGGCTTTTGGGGCTCTGATCTTTGTCGGGCCTGGGTTGGCCATGGGCTCATAAGGAACTTTCTAGAAGAAACAAGTTGCCCGCCTCCACCAGGTTCTGGGAGATCCCCATCTTCCTTAGTAACAAGAGCCACAAGTTGTACAGATGCAGAGAGTGACCCCATGGGTCACTTCAGGACTGCAGCCCCCAAGCCTTTTCCTCTCTCTGTGTCGCAGCTGGATCATCATCGCCTCCACCGTGGTCACCATTGTCATCGCCTTTGACCCGCTGGGGGGGAAGATGGCTCCGTATCCCCCTGCGGGCCCCCATCACCTGGATAGTCATGAGTCCAACCAGTTACTTAATGGCCTCAAGACGGCAGCTACAAGCGTGTGGGAAACGAGAATCAAGTTCCTGTGCTGCTGCGTCGGCAAAGACGACCGTACTCGAGTTGCTTTTTCGAGTACGGCAGAGCTTTTCTCAACCTACTTTTCAGTAAGCCGACGGGGTGTGCTCTGCTCTCTTTCTTCTGTTTAAGTAAACACTTCTTTTGAGAAGATGAGTTCTCTGCATTTTGAACCCTTCTCCGTGTTGACATAAAACACTTCCTGAGAGTGAGTCCCCTGTGGGGGCGGCGGGTGGAGGTGTGCCCTGGGGTGAGCGCCCAAGCGCTCCAGGGAGCAGGGACCCAGGGCCCTGCGCTCACAGACCCCATGCCCTGGTCGGCGCACCCTTGTGTTGACGCCCGTCTGTTACACAGTTAAGATTTTGAATTAGTTCTTAAGGAACTAAGTAGTGGAACCTGCACATTTTGAGACTCATTTGCCCGTCTTTTCCTACATTCTTTGTCCAGCTGGTTCTCAGCAGATGCCAGGTCCCGGCAGTGTCACGCCTCCGGGGTAGTATCAGACCCTGGTTTCTTACAACTTTATGGCATGATGGAAATGAGAGATGATTCTCTTTTTAAAGACAGTTGCAATGCAAAAGGGTGTCGTGGTTCTAGAGCAGTTTCTTCTAGAGCAGATTTGGAAACATTTGTTTTTCTTTCACATCCAATTTCTCTTATAATGATCTCTGATAAACTCCTATTATGTTCAGTACTGCAACCAAGTGAGAGAGAGGAGTTCTCTTGAGGTCGTGCCCACCTGCCAGTCTTTTTCTCACCTCTCTGTGGTGTCCAGGCCTCCCCTGTTCAAGGCTGGCTCCGTAACCAGCAGCCTCCACATAGGGATGAGAGAAGTGTGTCCCCTAAATAATTTCAGAGAAGCACTTCACCCTGGTCTTAAGATTGTTGAATAAAGGAGGAAGAGAATCTGGCTATTCTTAGAGGACATCTTAACCTGCATCCTGGGCAGAACCGATGGCTCAAGTGGCCGAGTGGCCAGTACCTGGTTTCCTGTGGAGTCCCATCTGCTTCGTGTCCCTCGTGAAGGAGAGGGTCAGGTCAGGCTCTGGACACTCACTCTGTTGCTTTCCTAGTTTGAGGGTCTTTTTGAGGCTCGTTCTGCCCAGTGAGTATAAGTCCAGCCTCATACATCTCTGCCGTGGGCTCTTTCAACAAAACCTTCTCAGCATCTTGAGCAGGAAGAGTGTAAACCTGGGCCAAAATCAGACGTTACTCCAAAGAGGGCGAACTTACCCATTTACTCACCCACTTTATAGGCGATGTGAAGTAGATTACAAATAGCTGACTCACTTGACGTGAAATCTGAGAACAGAGATCAGTAAAATATTTACGTTCTCGAGCAGGTTTGTGTGAGGGCAGGATAGTGAGAGACACGAAGCTCACATGCAGGAGTCCTGAAAGGGAAATATTTTTAAAAACACCTTTTCACATGTAACTGTATGTGTGTGTGCGTGTGAACTGCGTAAAACTGGACCCTCGGGAGCTCGTGGGCTCGTTCCCGCTGGGTTTATGATAAGCCGCTGTGGTTTCCCACCCAGGACACGGACCTGGTGCCCAGCGACATTGCAGCAGGGCTCGTTCTTCTCCATCAGCAGCAGGACAACATCAGGAGCAGCCAGGAGCCTGACCAGGTGGTCAGCCATTCCCCGGGGCCCTCCCAGGTAAGCCCGTGTCTCTGTTGAGTTGTACAGTTTTGACATTTACACCTACTGGTAAATTAAAAAAAAAAAAAAGCAACAGTTTCAGGAGCAGTTGATTGGAATCTGATTTGTGGCTTTTGCCAGTTGTGGTTTGTCACCTGTCCGGTGAGGCATGTCCTCATCACCTGGAGTTCAGGTAGAGGGAGCCCATTCCTGGCCCCTTCACCACCCATTGTGGTTTTTTTTTTTTTTTTTTTTTTCTGAGATTCTCTTTTAGGAAATTGGCTGTTGTCTGCATATCGAAAATTCCCCCTGGGGCGGGACCTGGTTCTCCCAGAGTGTGTCTGCTCTCTTCTCTGGGTCTGGGGAGCCGATACAGTTCAACTTTGCTTGATGATTGCTTTCCCGCCACAGACTTCTGTGCTTTTTTTTTTTTTTTTTTTTTTTTTTTTTGCGATACACGGGCCTCTCACTGTTATGGCCTCTCCCGTTACGGAGCACAGGCTCCAGACGCGCAGGCTCAGCGGCCATGGCTCACGGGCCCAGCCGCTCCGTGGCATGTGGGATCTTCCCAGCCCGGGGCACTAGCCCGTGTCCCTTGCATCGGCAGGCGGACTCTCAACCACTGCGCCACCAGGGAAGCCCGACTTCTGTGCTTTTGAAAGAGAAAATTGCATATAGATTGTGTGTCTATCTCTGCATCTAGTTCCCAGCAGCCCATTTGTTGCAGTGGCGTCTGCACCTGCATCCAGTAGGAAGTCACAGGCTTATTTCACCAGGAGTCAGAAAAGTCATTAGGGATTTTTGCTGCTAACTTCTGCATTCTCCTAAAATGAGGGGTTCATCTGTCTGTATTTAAGGACCAGTTTTCCCAGTGGAAGTCCTCCGAGAGGTCTATTCCCTGAAGAAAGAAAGGGAAGAATCAGGAATTTGAGTTCAGGTTTAAGATCATAGTGTGTTCTACTATTTATCAAATAGATAATCCACAAGGACCTACTTTGTAGCACAGGGAACTCAATGTCTTGTAATAACCTATATGGGAAGAGAATCTGAAAAGAAATAGTATAGGTATATGTACAACTGAATCACTTTGCTGTACACCTGAAAGTAACACAACATTGTAAACCAACTATACTCCAATATAAAATGAAAATCAAATTAAAAAAAAAAAGATCATAGTGTGTTGATCCTCTCCTTACTGGGTTCCCCTAAACAAAAAGCTTTTTTTCTTCTCTTACAGGAAGCTGATTTGGATGCAGAATTAGAAAACTGCCATCACTATATGCAGTTTGCAGCAGCTGCCTATGGGTGGCCTCTCTATGTTTACAGAAACCCTTTTACAGGGCTGTGCAGGATTGGTGGTGACTGGTAGGTCGGCACGGTCTGAGGCCTCCATCCTCATTCCACTCCGGATGTTGCTTGCTATGGTGTCCGTACTTTATTTTCTAAAAATAATCACATTTCCCTGTTTAAAAAAACTTCCTATTTTGAAATATTTCAAAAACCGCAGGAGCAGTGCTAAGAACGCCCATGTCCTTTATCTAGAATGACCAGTTGTGACTCAGTTTTGTCCCATGTGCTGTATCACTCTCCATAAATACGTGTTTTTTCCCCCAGAACCATTGGAGATTCAGTTGCAGGCATCATGCCCCTTTACCTCTAATTACTTCAGCTTGTATTTCTTAAGAACAAGGTCTTTCTTTGCCATAAATTACAGTACAGTTATAAAATTCAGGAAGTTTATCATTAACCATTAGCTATTCCAGTTTTTCCAGTTGTTCCAGTAACACCCCTTGTGGCACATTTTCTTCCAGTCCAGGAGCGTGGATTGCATTTAACTGTCATGTCCCCTTAGTCTCCTCCAGTTTGAAACAGTTCCTCAGTCTTTTTTTTTTTTTTTTTAATCTTTCACAATATTGACATTTTGAAAAGGACAGTCTGGGTATTTTGTAGGCTGGCCCTCACTTTGCATTTGTCTGGTGACTTCTTCACGATTAGGTTCAAGTTACACATCTTTGGCAGGAATGCTCCGTGCGGAGCGTGCATCCTTCTTAGTACATCGTACCAGGAGACACCTGATGCCGGCTTGTCCCATTCCTGGTGATTTTAGGGTCTCTCCTATCCTTGTTGGTTTATTTTTTGAATATGTAAAGCATTGATAAAGAAGTCAGGCTGTAGTAAGACGTGTACACAGAAGTGTCATTTAAAGGCCACTATACGTTCGCCAGACTGAGCTGTGCAGACTTTCAGCGGGCGCCCTCAGGTTTGTTAGGAAACGGGACGGCAGGGTGGGGTCTTCCTCGGTATGTGGCTCTGGTTGGCGCGGTAACGCCTCTGCCCCCGTTTTAGTTGCAGAAGCCGGACAACCGATTATGACTTGGTTGGAGGTGATCAGCTCAGCTGTCACTTTGGCTCCATCCTGCAGACGACGGGACTGCAGTACCGGGATTTCATTCACGTCAGCTTTCACGACAAGGTAGAGTGAGCAGTGCTTCCTGACTTCCTCTGGGTCTTGGAGTCCTTCGAGATTCTGGTGGAAGTTATAAACTGTTCCCCCGGAAAAATGTGTGGAGACACATACACAGACACATACTCACCTCAAGGTGAGTGCACTGTCTTCGAGGTTCACAAACGCTCTTGAAGCTCCTCCAGGTTTAACATAAGATGGGGCAGAAAGTCTTCATCAGGGGGACTATGCTGTGGAGAGACTATGCTGGGTTTCACCTGAGCCCATTTTTAGTGAAGAACAATGAGTTTCACTTGGCATTAATCCCACACAGGTGTCCGGGGTTGATCAACCCTCGTCTCTGGGTCTGAGCTCCGTCCTATTAGTGCAGTGCAGTGGGTCTCACCCTTGGGAGGGTCCCAGAATCGCAGGGCTGGTTAGTGAACCTGCGGAAGCCAGTCTGTCTGGCGTCAGGGACCCGTCCGTCCTGCATTGCTTCGTGGCTCCCCACATGGTCCTCACAGGCACCGGGAGCCCAGAACCTGCAGCCAAGCCCAGCAGCTCTCACATCTGCTGTCTACTGGGATCTCCTGGGGAGCTTTTATACCTCAGAAGCCCAGGCCAGACCCCAGATGAATGAAGTCAGAATCTGTGGCGATGGGACCCCTGCTCAGGAGCCCCCCATGGCTCCAGCGCACAGACAATTCAGGGAACCCCTGATGTCCTGTTCTTGACCCCCCTGGCTCCCAAACTGCTGCATTTTAGACTCACCTGGGAGGTGTAAAAGTCACACCCCATCCCACCGAGATCAGAACGTCCAGGATCTTGTTTTCACGTCCGCAGTGAATCTGGTGCCCAGCAGAGCGCAGCAGCCCGTGAGCCCTGTGCTGTCCTGTCACTGAGTGGTGACGAGAGAAAGAGTGGGTGGGGTTTAAAGGTGGTGCTTTTCCACGGAAGGCTCGTGGCTGCTCTGGGGGCTCTTTCAAGGAGCCCCCCACAAGGGCATCAGTAGACGCCCCGCTCCTGCAGAAACCAGGGCGGTGAAGTCAGCAGCCTGTCCTCTCCTGCTGGCTCCAAACGCACGACCGTTCACCACGCACAGGTGGCCGTCCCCGTGGTGTCACACCAGCCGGAGGACAGCACACCATGCTGTCCTCCTTAAAGATGAGGAAATGGGGTCGAAGAGAACTTGAGACATTTGCTTGGGGTCCCACGGCAGGTTCTGATGCAAGTGGGTGCTTACAGGGCCCAGAGCCTGTCACCCGCGGCTCGCACTGACCCAGAGTGGAGGCTCTGGGCTTGCCCACTGAGATAGCTCCATCCCCTGCCCCTGAGGGTAAAAGGGTCTTGGGTTTAGAGAGCCTTTCATCACTGAGAATCAGAAGTCACACTGTCTACTGAGAATGAGCAGAGATGGGGATCAGTGCACCCCTCCGTGCTGTGCTCAGAAGCGCTGTTTGTTAGACGCTCTGGGCTGGCCCAGCTGTGTCCGCAGACACCTGTGCTTATGCTCATTCCTCTCTCCCAGGTGTACGAGCTCCCCTTCTTAGTGGCCCTGGACCACAAGAAGGAGTCGGTGGTGGTGGCTGTGAGGGGAACCATGTCTCTCCAGGTACGGAGCCTGGCGCGCTGGCCCAGGGACCTGGGGGCGGGCAGTCAGCAGCTCAGACGCCAGGAGACCCAGCTTTCCTGGAACTGAGGGGAAACCTTCGTAAGTGACAGCCTTAGACACGGGGAAACACCAGGCGTGGAAAACAGGGAGGCGGGTCCAGGGCTGTCAAATACTCCCTTTGAAAAAGCAGATAAAGCCATTTCCTTTTAACCGAGAAATATTGGAAACTTAGACGCTGGCAGGGCTGGCCTCCCCTACTCCCGGGCGGGTGCCCGCTGGATTCCCTGGGCCCCCAACCCGGGTGACCGTCCCCTTGAATTTTCTGCACCCAAAGCCAGAAAGAACAGTAGGTTAAGTCACGCAGTCCAAAGTCAGCCCACTCTTAGGTACCCCCCACCCCACTTCCCCAGTTCCCGTTGGGGGTCTCAGCCGGCCCGACGCGCCTGCCTCCGGCTCCCCTGGCCGCTGCTCCCCCGGTGCCGTGGGAGCCGGCACTGTCCAGCCCCACCCAGCGGTCCCCTCCCATCCTGCTCGGTCTCTGCCCCACGAAGACACCTGGCGACTTTCTTCTATCCTGTGTTGTGCTTTTTGGTCTCTTCTTGGCTGTTCCTCAGTCTCATTTCCTAGTTCTCTCTTTTCTCCTGACCCAGGAAATGAGACTCCACCCTCTTCTGCTTCCCGCGCCCCACCCCCCACCTTGCGCGGGCCGCCTTGCCCCTGCCTCGCCAGGAGCCATCTGGGCCTGCCCGGGCCCCCGCTCCTGGGTCTGCTCTCCCGTCAGGGCACCGCCCGCCCCAGTAACCATGTGGCGCCCCCTTGCCCACCAAGAAGCTACAGAGCTGAAGTCGTCTCTGGCTCTCTCCTCACTTCCTGCCCAGTCTGTCGCGTGTGGTCCTGCCCGGCCCCTCTCTGGCCCGTCTCCTCCAGTCCCAGCACTGCAGCCCTGGTTCTGGTCCCAGGCCTCTCTTTCCTGGGCCAGCGACAGGTCCTCTACCTCGGTCCCTGCCTTTCGTCTCGCGTCCTCCCAGTCTGTCCTTTGTACTGTCCAGAGGACTCTTTCTAGAACATGGTCAGACCTGCCACTGCTCGCAAACCTCCAACAGTTCCCGCTGTGTTTTACACACGGTTCCTGGTTCTTGTTGAGGCTCTGTCGGCACTGTGGGGCACAGGTCCCAGCCCTGGCAGCGCCAGAGCCACCTTTGGGGCCCCTCCCCCCGCAGGTGGGCCTCCCCGGGTCCCGGGGACACACCAGCCTCCCAGGCTCTGCCCGCGGCCCCTCGATGCCTCTAGAGTCGAGTGCCCGTGAGCCCAGCCCACCGCCCGCTTCCCGTGCTCAGATGCCTCTGCCCTGGGTCCTGCTGCTCCCCTGGGTGAGGATGCCAGCCTCTGTTCTCTGCTTCCTGAAAACCAGCTTTTCCATCAGGCTCTGGCTCAGGCCACCTCCTCCAGGAAGCCTCCCGTGCCCTGCAGCGCTCACCCCTCCTCTGCTTTGTGTGACGTGTCTCTTACCCTCCCTTAGGTTTCAACCATCCGTTGACTGGGCCCCTGGAGGACGGGAACCATGCTTTGCTCAACACTCTGGCCCAGGGCTCTGTGCTTCGTAGGTGCTTAGATGCTGTGTGCAGGGAGTGGGGGCAGAGGGTGCGTCTTAGACGTGTCCCCTCCCCAGTCTTCATGTCTGATTGCGCCGTGGGTCCCTCAGGAGCTTCCTGGCCACCTGGCATCTCTCCCGAGTTCAGGCACCTGGGGTCCAATTCTCAACAGCCTGACCTGGGGGACTGTCCCACGCAGCCACCCTCAGCTAGCCCAGCCCAGCTGATGGCCTCTTCCCACGCACTGTTTCCAGGACATCCTGACGGACCTGTCAGCAGAGAGCGAGCAGCTCGACCTCGAGTGTGAGGTGCAGGACTGCTGGGCACACAAGGTAGGAGCCGAGGCCGTGTGGTCTGGAATGTTCTGTCAAGGGGAACCTCGAAGGCGCTGGAGTATTTTCAGCTCGGGGTCTCCCGCGTTAACGCTGCTGTGCGCCAGGTGCTGTCCAGCAGGACTTCTCACCACAGCCCTGAGGTTACTTTTGGGTTTTTTTGTTTGTTTGTTTTTGTTTTTTTGCGGTACGCGGGCCTCTCACTGCTGTGGCCTCTCCTGTTGCGGAGCACAGGCTCCGGACGCACAGGCTCAGCGGCCATGGCTCACGGACCCAGCCACTCCGCGGCATGTGGGATCTTCCCGGACTGGGGCACGAACCCGCGTCCCCTGCATCGGCAGGCGGACTCTCAACCACTGCGCCACCAGGGAAGCCCTACTTTTGTTTTTAAGAGAAAGAAGCAGGTTCATAGAGATTGCATCACTTGCCAGTAGCTACACAGTTACCGGAACAAGTGTCAGAGTCGGCATTTGAATGCTTTTCTTCCTGTGCAATTAAAGTAGTACTTTCTCATGGTGAAAAAAAGCTTTAGTGCAACACAGTGCGGGCAGACCCTCCCTGAGACGCAGACGCTCAGCACTTTCCTGCATGTCACTGCATTCTCTGCATATGTCACAACACCGAGTTCCTGTTTCACTGTTACTGTGCTGGGAGGGGGCACGGGCTGCATAAGCTCTTCCCAAAGGGATGATGGGAGGAGCACGGCCTGCTCAGAGCAGAGTTATTTCCCTCCACCAGCCTCTGGGAACCACCATTTTACTGTCTGTGAATTTGCTTATTTTACGTTCCTCATATAAGTGGAGTTATACAGTATTTGTCCTTTCATTACTGGCTTATTACACTGAGCACATGTCCTCAAGCATCATCCATGTTGTAGCATGTGTCAGAATTTCCTTTGACTTTTGTAAAATTGCCATGAGCATGGGTGTGCAGATAACTGTTGGAGTCCCTGCTTTCAGTTCTGGGGGGAACATACCCAGACATGGGATTTCTGGGTCTTCTGTTATTTCTCTGTTTAACTTTTTGAGGGACCAGCAAACTGTTTTCCAACACAGCTGCACCATTTTACATTCCCACCAGCAAAGAACGCGGGTTTCCATTTCTCCGCATCCTCATCACTTTTCTTTCTTTTTTTTTTTTTTGAACATAGCCATTCTAGTGGCTGTGAAGTGCGTATCTCACTGTGGTTTTGATTTGCGTTATCCTGATGCCTAACGAGGTCGTAGAGCTGAGCGTTTTAACATTTGAGGGAAAGTCTGGGATGATTCCTTCCCTAAAGGTTACAGCGGCTGCCTCTGGGGAGAAGGATGTTGGGGGTGCAGGGCAGTGGCCTTCCACTATTTTTATACACTTCGTGTGGTTTTTAACCAAAACATGTATTACTTCTGTAGTAATAGTTCTTTAAATAGAATGCTTAATTTTTATAAAAGCACGTGTTATTGCCAGAGTGCGGTGCTGGTAATTGAACCCCAGTGTCTTGTCTGGACAACTTTTTTTCCTTCCAGGTTTTTTTGTTATTGTTGATTCTTGGGTTTTTGGTTTTTTTCTGTGCCTGGACACTTCAGGGAAGAGCCAGAGTGGAGGCTTTTGGCTTTTGTTCTGCCGCCAGTTAGGAGCTTGACAGTCCTGGGAATGTGAACTTTTTTCCTTTATCTCTTAGCTGTCTTTTCATACCTCAATTCACTGACAAGTCCAGTTTAACTGGGTGTGCATTAAGAAAAACAAATAAGAAATTTAAAACTTATTATAGAGACGCATCAACTAGCCAAGCACAGAATACCCTCAGAGCCCTGTGGGCTCGGCTGTGGGTCTGGTCTTAGAAGAATTTGGGCCGCAGTCCAAGGCTTTGTGCCTCCACAAGCTGCGACCCTGCAGGCCTGGACGGCTCTCAGCGGAGGCCTCCTCCAGCACCGTTTCGTTCAGTGACAGCTCTTGCCCTCCTGCTCAGGGCCTAAGGGCATGGACTGTTCTCTGCTCTTGGCCTCGGTACCGAGTTTTGGCTCTGATGCTGTCCACGGTGGTTGGAGTTCAAAGCTGTGCAGCTGAAAACGGTCTTGGCGTTTCACCTGTAACACTTGTGCCAGGGAGACTCACAACCGGCCGAGTTGTGGTCCAAATGCCGAGTGGCTCTGGCTGCCCAGAACCAGACACGCGGTAGGTGCCTAATAAATGTTGGCGGAAGTCGGCAGCATCGTGTGGTAGGAGGGGGAGGAAAGGGAGATCTGGCGGTTTGTCCAGAAGTGCCGTCAGACTGTGCACAGCATGTTAACCCTTCAGACCTCCTGGTTTCTCACATACGAGGCCAGGTTCTGCATTCTGCTCACAGGGCTATAGAGCTATTGAATCAGGAACTTGCAGCAGCTTTAAAGAGGAGCAAAACAGTCTCCCGTCTTATGTGGGATTTCTCCCACTTCATCCTGTTGGAGGTTGGGCTGCAGGGGCCGGTGGCCAGGCCCGTCCTGTGTTGTCATGCAGGAAGCACTCCGAAAATGTTTTTGGTTGACAGGGTTGTCTCTCCTCCATGGGAACTACTCAATTTTCAAGAAGTCTGTTTCGTGAGATAGCTGTATTTGTTAGGAAGTTTTACATTCTATTTTTTGAAATTAAACCAAAGCCTGACCTCTCTAGAACTCACTTCCGATGGTTTTAGTTCTGCTTTTGCAGGAACAGTGGCTACTTAGTCACTGTCACTGATTCAGAAGTTTACATTTTAACATATTTGTAAAAGATCAGCCATTTATAATCTAAATGTGATGGACCATGGGGACTTGGCTAAAGTAAATTGTGGGACGTCCATGCAGCAAAATACCCTGTAGCTACAGAAGAAGCCTTAGAAATATCCACTGACGTGGAAAGATGTTCCTGACGTCGCCTATTCGCTCATGGAAATATTTTTTGAGCCCCTGCCTCATGCCAAGCTCTGTGCCAGGTGCCGGGAATACAGCAGTGAGCGGTAGATGTGCCCACTGATCCCAGGTTGCCTTTCCTGTCTGGGGGGACAGAGTCACCGATAGGAGACACCGTGTAGGCCTGCCCTGTCTGACAGTCACCAGCCACCTCTGTGTCTGCACTTTCAGGGGATTTCTCAAGCTGCCAGATACGTTTACCAACGACTCATCAACGACGGGATTTTGAGCCAGGCGTTCAGCATTGCACCTGTGAGATTTTAATTCTTCTCTTTCGTTTTCTCTGCCATTAGCTATTTGTTTTCTTAACCTTTACTCATTCCGCATTTGCCCCCTAGGAATACCGGCTGGTCATCGTGGGGCACAGCCTGGGGGCAGGCGCCGCGGCCCTGTTGACCATCATGCTCAGAAACCCATACCCACGAGTCAGGTGTTACGCCTTTTCCCCGCCCAGGGGGCTGCTGAGGTACTTGTTTGTTTTCTTTCCTGTAAGGCGCTACTCACAAGTCATTTGGTCAAAACTGGTCTCTTATCTGCAGGTTAGTTAACAATTTCTCATCCTCAAGAGAAGTTTGTTTCAAAGCCCTGTTTGGTTGAAAAAAGACTGGATAGCTTTTCACAGGTCTCTCTAACCATAGCTTTGATTTGCTTTGATTTTTTTAAACTGAGGTATAATTATATTAGTTTCAGATGTACAACATAACGATTCGATACTTGTATATGCTGTGAAATGATCATAATAAGTCTAGTTAACAGATAGTTACAGAACCATTTTTCCTTGTGAGGAGAACTTTTAAGATTTACTTTCTTAGCAGCTTTCACGTACGCAGCACAGCATTATTAACTGCAGTCGCCATGCTGTACGTTACATCCCAGTAACTTATTTATTTTATAACTGGAAGCTTGTACCTTTGGACTCCTTTCACCCATTTCTCTGCCTCCCCTCCCACCCCAGCCTCTGGCAGCCCCCAGTCTGTTCTCTGTATTTGTGAGCTTGGTTTGTTTTTTCAGTTTTCACATATAAGTGAGATTCTATGGTATTTGCCATTCTCTCTCTCATTTCACTTAGCATAATGCTCGTAAGGTCCATCCAGGTTGTTGTCCACCCACAAATGGCAAGATTTCGTTACCTTTTATGGCTGAATAATATTCCATCACACACACACACACACACACACACACACACACACGTCTTTGTCCATTCATCCGTTAGTGGACACTTAGGTTGTTTCCATGTCCTGGCTATTGTAAATAATGCTGCAGTGAACGTGGGGGTGCAGGTATCTTTCAAGTCAGTGTCTTCATTTTCTTTGGATAAATACCTAGAAGTGGGATTGCTGGATCATCATATGGTAGCTCTATTTTTAGTTTTTTGAGGAACCTCCATACTGTTGTTTTGTAGTGGCTGCACCAACTTACATCCCCACCAACAGGCACAAGCATTCCCTTTCCTCCACATCTGGCCAGCGCTGGTTATTTCATGTTTATCTTTTTTGGATATAATAGCCATTCTGACAGGTGCGAGGTGCCATCTCGAGCTTTGCATTTTCATTTGATTTGCATTTCCCTGATGATTAGTGATGTTGAGCATCTTTTCACGTACCTGTTGGCCATCTGTATGTCTTCTTTGGAAAAATGTCTATTTAGATCGTCTGCCCTTTTCTTTTGGACACGCGGCATGTGGGGTCCTAGTTCCTGGACCAGGGGTTGAACCCTGCAGGGGTCACGCCCCCTGCGGTGGAAGCTCGGCGTTTCAACCACTGGACTGCCAGGGAAGTCCCCGTCAGATTGTCTTATTGCTATCGAGTTGTATGAATTCTTTATGTATTTTGGTTTTAACCTCTTATCAGGTATATGATTTGCAAATACTTTCTTCCATTCAGTAAGTCGCCTTTTCATTTTGTCAGTGGTTTCCTTTGCTATGCAAAAGCTTTTTAGTTGGATGTAGTCCCATTTGATTAGGCTTTTGTTGCCTTTGTTTTTGGTGTCAAATCCAAAAAATCATCACCAAGACCAATGTCAAGGAGCTTACTGCCTATGTCTTCTTCTAGGGGTATTCTGATTTCAGGTCTTATATTCAAGTCTTTAACCCATTTTGAATTAACTTTTGTGTATGGTGAAATAGTGGTCCATTTTTCCCAACATCATTTATCGAAGAGACTGTCTTCTCCCCACTGTGTATTCTCAGCTCCCTTCTTAATTAATTCACCGTAAGTGCATGGGCTTATTTCTGGGCTCCCTGTTCTGTTCCATTGATCTATGTGTCTGTATTTATACTAATCATCATACTGTTCTGATTACTCTAGCTTTGTATTATATGACGAAATCAAGGATCACTATATCTCCAGCTTTGTTTTTCTTTCTCAAGATTGCTTAGGGCTATTTGGGGTCTCTTGTGCTTCCATATGAATTTTAGTATTGTTTGTTCTATTTCTGTGAAAAATGCCATTGGAATTTTGATTAGGATTACATTGAATCTGTAGATTTCTTTGGGTAATATGGACATTTTAGTAATAATTCTTTTAATTCATAAGCACAGAATACCTTTCCATTTATTTGTGTCTTCTTCAGTTTCTTTCATCAGTGGCTTCTAGTTTTCACTGTGCAGGTCTTTCACCTCCTTGGTTAAATTTATTCCTAGGTACTTTATTTTTTTTTTCTTCAATATTTATTTGTTTGCATTGGGTCTGAGTTGTGGCACACTGCATCTTCGTTGTGCTGCATGGGCTTCTCTCTAGTTGTGGTGCATGGGCTCTAGAGCGCACGGGCTCAGTAGTTGCGGCGCGGGCTTAGTTGCCGCGTGGCATGTGGGATCTTAGTTCCCTGACCAGGGATCAACTTGTGTCCCCTGCATTGGAAAGCGGATTCTTAACCACTGGACCACCAGGGAAGTCCTATTCTTTTTGATGTAATTATAAATGGGATTGTTTTCTTAATTTCTCTTTCTGATAGTTTATTATTAGTATATAGAAACACAAGTTTCTGTATATTAATTTTGTATCCTGCAACTTTACTGCATTTGGTTACTAATTCATTTTTTGAGTTTGAAAATTATTTTTCTTTTCTGATTCAACATACTTAATCCTGTATAATCTTTGGCCTGATGATAGAAGAAATCTGTACGACCATTAAAAAAAAAGAAATAAAAAATGAAAGGGGTAAAAATTAAATTTGTATCCATCGTAGAATTTTTGAAAAATATAAATAAGTGGAGAGGTCAGGATCTACCCAGAAATCATCATTGTAACTATTTAGGTTTGCTTTCTTCCAGCTCTTTGTGTGTGGATATGTGTTTTTCTAATACTCTATATACATTATATCCTTAACTATTTTTTGAGAACATGTTTTTAAGTTAACTTAGTTTTCTGTCATCTGGTTATACCACTTTTATTTATTCCCATACTGATATTTACATTCTTTTCATTTTTTCATTATTATAAATCTATCAATATCTTTATACATAAATATTTGTGTACCTTTAAAAATTTTAAAAGCTCTTTTAATATTAAAACATATTTATATATATAAGACACGAAAGTGACTTTTAAAAATAACTGATTGTTTTTATTCAGTGAAACAAAGATAAAACATGTTTTTGAGGGTAATAAGCAAACATCCATACAACTTGGATGCATTTTGCTGTGTGAAAGAAACCTGACACAAGAGACCTTACTGTGTGATTTCACTTATATGACATTAAAAAAAAATTTTTTTTTAATAAATTTATTTTATTTATTTATTTTTGGCTGTGTTGGGTCTTCGTTGCGGTTTGCGGGCTTTCTCTAGTTGTGGTGTGCGGGCTTCTCATTGTGGTGGCTTCTCTTGTTGTGGAGCATGGCCTCTAGGTGCACGGGCTTCAGTTGTTGTGGCACGCGGGTTCAGTAGTTGTGGCTCATGGGCTTAGTTGCTCTGTGGCATGTGGGATCTTCCCGGACCAGGGCTCGAACCCATGTCTCTGCACTGGCAGGCGGATTCTTAACCACTGCACCACCAGGAAAGTCCCTATGTGACATTTTAGAAAAGACAAAACTATAACAACAGAAAGCAGATCAGTGGTTGCCTGGGGTTGGGGATGGGATATTGCAGAAGGACACAGGGAGCCCTGGGGGGTGATGGAAATGCTCTACGTCTTGATTGAGGTGGTTGCTAAACAATTATATACATTTGTCAAGAGTCATCAAATTGTACACTTACAATGGGTGTGATTTTACTGTTGTGAATTACACCTCAATAAAGCTGATTTTAAAATAGCCACATACCTCTGCACCCACCCAAGTGGAGAAATGAACGTTGCCGGTGCCTTAGAGAGTCCCTGTGTGTCCTCTCCTTTCCTGTTCACAGGGAATCACTGTCCTGATCTTTGTGAAAATTCTTCCCTTGCGTTTTTTTTTAAATTAAAAAAAACCCTGTTTTTAAATTTTTGGCCGCACTATGCGGCCTTGCAGGATCTTAGTTCCCCAACCAGGGATCAAGCCCATGCCCCCTGCAGTAGAAGCACAGAGTCCTAACCACTGGACCGCCAGGGAAGTCCCTTCCCTTGCTTTAAAAACTAGTTTTACCACCTGTATACATGTCTCTACATAGTTTGGATTTGCATGATTTTGAAATTTAGAGAAAGGGAATTATACTTTTTTTGTTATTTTTTTCCCACATTGTTTGATGTCTGAAATGTTATTGTGTAAATTCTCATTATGTTTCATCATGTATCACAAATTATCTGTTCTGCTGGTGACAGACATCGGGCTGTCACAGACGTGCTGGGTCATGGAGTGTGCACATGCTTGCGCTTCGCGTGTTGTGGCTGCACCCATTCACACCTTACCGGCAGCGTGCACACCTCTCCACATTCTAACACTTAATAGTGTCCAATTTGAACATTTTTGCCAATCTGATGGGCGTGCAGTGATGTTTCATTGTTTAATTTGCATTTCCATGATGAAGTTGAGTCTCTTCATATTTTTATTGAATTTCCACTCTCACGAAGTTCCTTTTGCCCATTTTTCTATTGTATTGTCTTTTTTTCTCACTGGTTTGTATATATATTCAGTACATCAGTTCTTTGTTGGTTCTAAGTATGTGTTGTAAATATACTCACTCCTTGATGTGTCTTTTTACTTTCTTTGAGTCGTCTTTATCAGTTCTTAATTTTAACATTGACTAATTTGTCATTATTTTTGGCTGTGTTGGGTCTTCCTTGCCGCGTGCAGGCTATCTCTAGTTGCAGCGAGCGGGGGCTACTCTTCATTGAGGTGCGTGGGCTTCTCACTGCAGTGGCTTCTCTTGTTGTTGTGGAGCACGGGCTTCAGTAGTTGTGGCATGTGGGCTCGCGAGCCCTAGAGCACAGGCTCAGTAGTTGTGGCACATAGGCTCAGTAGTTGTAGCTCACAGGCTCTAGAGCGCAGGCTCAGTAGTTGTGGCACACAGGCTTAGTTGTTCTGCGGCACGTGGGATCTTCCCAGACCAGGATCGAACCCGTGTCCCCTGCATCGGCAGGTGGATTCTTTTTTTTTTTTTTTTTTTTTTTTTTTTTGCGGTACGCGGGCCTCTCACTGTTGTGGCCTCTCCCTCTCCGGTTGCGGAGCACAGGCTCTGGACGCGCAGGCTCAGCGGCCATGGCTCACGGGCCCAGCCGCTCCGCAGCATGTGGGATCTTCCTAGACTGGGGCACGAACCCGTGTCCCCTGCATCGGCAGGCGGACTCCCAACCACTGCGCCACCAGGGAAGCCCGGCAGGTGGATTCTTAACCACTCCACTACCAGGGAAGTCCCAGGTCTTCGTTTTAAGAAATCTTTCTCTGTCCCAAGGACATGGAGCTAGTCTTCTATCGTATCTTTTAAAAGCCTTTTAGTCTGACCTTTCACCTTTACCTAGGTCTTTCATCTATGTTTAATTCGGTGTTTTTTTGTGTACAGCATGAGGTAGAGATTCAGTTTCATCTTCCCGCTCACACCTTGAGTGCTTTATATCTCAGCACTGTTTATTAAGAGCCCATCCTTCCCCTACTGTTGACCTGCAGTACCACTCCTGCCCTGTCGGAGGCGTCCATGCTCACTCTTCCCCTGGCTTCGTCTGACTCTGCTGATGCCACACTGGGTTAAGTACCTTAGTTGCCTACCCAGTGCTGACACCTAGTAACGCAAGTCCCCATGCCTTTTACTTTTTCAAGAGAATCTGGCCAGTGAGTTGCTCTACCTGGAATCTCTTACTTCTCTTCCCCTTTAGAGGGTGGAGAATAGAGTGGAGTTCTGTGAACACTGACCTCTTCCTAACTTGGTACAGTTACTTGCTTTCTCTTGGAAGTCTTCTGTGGGCAATATAATCACCTTTTTTTTTTAAATTTCAGCAAATCTCTTTATGAATACTCTAAGACCTTCATCGTGTCACTTGTTCTGGGCAAGGATGTGATTCCCAGGTGAGTCTGCTGGATGCCCTGCCTGGGCTTGGGCTGGCGGGAAAGGCAGAGTTCTGAGCCTCAGTCTGGTCTTCTGCTCAACAGGTTAAGTGTGACCAACTTGGAAGATCTGAAGAGGAGAATCTTGCGAGTGATTGCTCACTGCAACAAGCCCAAGGTAACTCGGTGGGGGGGTGGGCCCGGAAGAGGACCTGCAGGGGTTCGGGCCTCCCCACCGGGCTGTGTGTGGCCTCAAGAGGACGTTGCTACATTCAGAGCCTCACAGCGCAGGGCACTGATGCTGCCGGCAGCTCTCCTGCCCCCGGCACAGACTGTTGGCTGCTGCTCTGCAGAGGACGCCGGAGAAGCAAGTGGCTAAACCATGCGCAGGGAAGCTGCAACGAGAACACACTATACTAGAACCATCCCTGTTTGCTTAAGTGATTTGTGTTTTGTCATACCTAGTCCTGTCGTGACGAACAGCGTGCTGATGGTTTTGGTCCCAAAGCTTAGAAAACAAGGCCGCCAGATACAGAGTTTAGGAGGCGCTGGTATTGCTGGGCTGTGGAATATTACAGTCGTTACAAATATAAATGCATTTACCAGTAGAGAAAAATACCCATGATGTTTTGAAGAGTTTTTTTTTAAAAAACGGCAGGATTAAAAATGCTTCTTAGAGGGCTTCCCTGGTGGTGCAGTGGTTGAGAGTCCGCCTGCCGATGCAGGGGATGTGGGTTCGTGCCCCGGTCTGGGAAGATCCCACATGCCGCGGAGCGGCTGGGCCCGTGAGCCATGGCCGCTGAGCCTGCGCGTCCGGAGCCTGTGCTCCGCAACGGGAGAGGCCACAACAGTGAGAGGCCCACGTACCGCAAAAAAAAAAAAAAAAAAAAAAATGCTTCTTAGAATATAATCCAAGGCAGGGGTAGGTGACGAGGTATATATATAGCTTTCACCAAAAAAATACACCAAAATGTGCTTTTATTTAGATAACGGGACTAGAGATGATTTTTCACTTAACGTCTTTGTTTTGTGACATTTTTTTGTGTTTTTGTTGCTAATTAGAAAAAAATTTTTAATTTAAAAATAAACTTCCTCCTTATCAGCTACACTCCCCCCAGATTAAAAAAAAAAAAATCGTATCTAATGTCTTTAAGGGTAAAGGGTAAAACTGGTTTACAGAATTGCCTAAAAAGAATTAAGGGTAATTTTTCCTCAAAATCTGCCTGAATTTGGTTTTTAAATATTGCTTCAAGTGTGATGGCGTCACTGCCCCAGAGAAACCTGAGTTTGGGCTCCTGACCTCCACACTCCTAAGGTCCATGTTGAAAAACAAAGCAGCCAGGCTTCTGTGCTGTGGGGTTGCCGCCACCAGCTCACGGGTCGCAGGAGGTCTCTGGGGACTGTGAAAGCCTCACGGAGTCACACGCATGCCGTCTTCTCGGTCTCGCCCTCAGTACAAGATTCTGCTGCATGGGTGCTGGTACGAGCTGTTTGGAGGGCACCCCGAGGACCTGCCGACGGAGCTGGATGGGGGCGACCTGACGCAACCTCTCCTTGGGGAGCGGAGCCTGCTGGCGCACGGGTCCCCGGACTACAGCTTCTCCAGCGACTCCCCGCTTGAGTCCCCCACCAAGTACCCCCCTCTCTACCCTCCCGGCAGGATCATCCACCTGGAGGAAGCGGGCACTTCGGGGAGGTGAGTGCGGCGGGCCTGAGGTGGTCAGTCACCCGCCAGTGGTGAAGGGAGGCTCACGGGGGTGAGACCTGAGGAGATGCTCGGCTTTTCCTCTTTCAGGTTTTCCTGCTGTCCTGCTGCTCGGTATAGCGTGAAATGGTCACACGAATCAGAATTCAGCAAAATACTCATCGGCCCAAAGATGCTAACAGACCACATGCCCGACATCCTGATGAGAGCCCTGGACAGCGTGGTGTCCGACAGGGCCACCTGTGTTTCCTTTCCAACTGAGGGAGGCTCCAGTGTGGACGTGGTGTAACCAGGGCACCTGGGAGCTGCTCGGGCCGTGGACACCGCTCTTGTTCCGACAGTGACTTAACACCTGAGTGATTCCCATGATGCCAATACCTGGATGTCCATCGATCGGATTTCAGTGGTCTCCTAAATGACTGAGTAATTTGAGAAATACTTCTGACCACAATATTCACACAATCAGGAGCCAGGAGGGCACTGAGGTGACGGCCCCCCCCCCCAAGACTGAGCGGGCGTCACGCCCTTTCCCGTAGGCCTGCTGATTCCCGGGAGTCCCACAGCCAGGTTTAAGGCCCTAATGGATCTGTAGGCGCCCCCCCTTCAGGCCACCTTTTCAGTGACAGGGTTCTGCCTTAAGAGTTGGCACACAGGTGTGCAGTGTATTCTGCAAACTGGACTTTCCTGCCTGCACAAACTCAGTATCAGTTGCGAGGGTGCAGACTGGGGTCTGTCATGGGTGACATTAAGGGAGGGTCAGCCCTGAGTTCTGACTGGGAATCAGACGAAAGCAGGTCGGGGAAGCGAGCAGAGACTGCTGCTCCTGCCCTCCGGGTGCCCCGTGCCCTGTTCACGCTGCTTGCTTCCCCAGCCTCAGGGTGCTGGCCCAGTTCTCGTGGGATACTCGCGGAGGTCGGCCAGTGGATTCAGAGTGAGTGAAAAAAAAAAAAAAAAGCACTTACATATCATGAGTGCCTGCACAGCCATGAACTCTTCCAGTGGGTGTTTCTGGGAAGGTCTGTTTTACTGGGTAGTTTTACAACAGTCCTGTTTTAAACATCTTTTTTCTGTCCACTATAAACAACAAAACGGAGTCTTAAGTTTTCCTGGAGCTCTGGCTAAAGACTGAAGATTGCCCAGGCGTCTGACTGCACTCCACCCCCGATCCAAACCCTGTAAAATGACGGTAATGGGATTCCTTTAGAAAGCATAAACCCACAAGGACGGGGGGAAGAAGAGACAGGACAAATGAGATGGCCAGAGGTAAGGGGACTCCTGGGTGAAGTGGGGAAGGAAAGACAAGGATAAATCCGGTCTACAAGCCAGATGCCCCAGGCACCTCGGACCCGGGCGTGAAGCAGACAGCGGAGGACCGGCCAGAGTGACAGCTGGAAGAAATGTGTCTCCTCGCTTGCTTCAGGGTAGAGGCCGGGGCGCTGGACACCAGCGCAGTAGAACACTTGGCTCCCAGAACCTTCAAGAAGATGCTCCAAGGAAATCAGACCTCTAGGGGTACCTGCCCCCTCAAGGCCTAGTAGCTGTCACAGCCATACCACCTTAGCTTTTGAAAACCTGTAAAGGTCTCTGACTGAAATGCCGTGGTTAACATCCAACTGCTACAAGTTTCGTTTCTAAACATAATTCCTGTACGTTCCTAGTGGCAGAAAGGAAAGTGATCCCAGCACCTTGAACCACACTGCCCTGGCGTGACCCACCTATGTGCTCAGTGTCCGGTCTGCTTTTTAGTTTTCAGTGTTCAAGCACGAGCCAGGGATTGCCAGACACTTGAGGAACAAAGAACCAAAAGAAACAGACACGGGAGAAGCTACATACAGCTTGGGAACAGACTGCTGCAACCACAAAACTGATCCACAAGGCTGAACAATAGTATTTAGAGGAAAAAGAACTCCTGGACATGAAAAGTATAAAAAATGAAATCAAAAGCAGCTGGGAAAGGGATACCTGAATAATGGGAGACAAGCTTCCAGACAGAACAAGCCCACCAAGCACAGGGTACGGGAGACAGAGATCCACCCAGGACATGAAGACGCAGGGCAGACCCCATAAGACGTGGAGATAAACGTACCGCCCCCCTGCAGTGCAAACGGCCAAGACGACGGGGAGATCTGCCTTCAAGAAGCCGAAGAGAAGTTACTTCCAGCCTGGAATTTCAGACCCAGCCAAAAAGTATCAGGTTAGAATGAAGTTATTTTCAAAGATACAAGTGCTCAAAAACATAGATGACCCACATACTTCTCAGGAAGCTCTTGGAGAATGTGTCCATCAAGGTGAGAAAGTAAATTAGAAAACAAGGAGTTAAGACGTAGAAAATAAAAGATCAACACGTAAGAGAAGTGGTGGTCAGAGGGCTCTGTGCCTTTAGGGAAATGAAAACTGATGAAACACATGATACATCCGAATGTCCTGAGAAATTTAGACAACAGGTGGAAAAGTCACAGTTAAGTTAATCAAGTACCCAGAAAACAAACTAGTACTCCACAAGAAACCAAAGTTGTGCAGGAAAGGCAGATTCTGTTACTGCATGGCTCAGCCCTGAGCATTTACGTGGCAGTGGTAATGCAGACAGTGTCAGCGCCAACCCAGGCGACTGTACTGAAGGGGCGGGAAAGGTGTGTTGAGGCTGGGGTTACAGCTGGTTAAGAGCTACTGCATCCCCACCGGGGAGGGGACGTCATCGGTGGTGGCTGGAACTGAAAACCCAGCGGAGCACACAGCTCAGCCTGAGCCCCGGGGAGGGGAGGGGCTGACAGCTCAGTCAGTCACCAATGGCCAGTGACTGAATTCAAGCCTCCAGAAAATTCGAAGGGACCTGGTTTGGAGAGCTTCCGAGTTGGGGAACACATGGAGATGTGGGGAGAGCCGTGCACCCAGGGAAGTGCCCAGCCCTTCCTCCATACCTTGCCCTCTACATCTCTTCCGTCTGGCTGTTCCTGAGTTACATCCTTTTATGATAAACCAGTGATCTGCTAAGTAAAAGAGAAAAAAGCAAGCATATGCTTTAGACATGTGAAGACAAGTATGAAGAATTACCCAAGAGAACTCAAAATGGGTGCCTCTGGGGAGGGTGCGAAGGGGGAAGACTGTTTTTGTAGCAAACCTTTAGATTTGGTCTTTAACTGCATCATTTATCTTTGGTTTAAAAAAAAAAAAAAAAAATCTTCCAAGCAATAAAAAAGAAAATTTTAAAAACTGCTTCTAACATGGAACTGTTGATAGTGTAAGTTTAGGCTCCAGAAAGGATCTTTTTTTTTTTTTTTTTTTTTTTTTTTTGCGGTATGCGGGCCTCTCACTGTTGTGGCCTCCCCCGTTGCGGAGCACAGGCTCCGGACGTGCAGGCCCAGCGGCCATGGCTCACGGGCCCAGCCGCTCCGCGGCATATGGGATCCTCCCAGACCGGGGCACGAACCCGTATCCCCTGCATCGGCAGGCGGACTCTCAACCACTGCGCCACCAGGGAGGCCCCAGAAAGGATCTTAAAGTCATATCGTCAGTCTCCACCTTACCAGGCTGCCAGCTCGGGTTCCAACATCTGCATCTTCAGCCCAGAGCTCTGGCCCGAGATGCTGACACACGTCCCCGCGTGGACATCACATGAGTCTCGCCAACATTCGCCAGGTCTCAAACCGAACGTCACTCAACGCCCCCTCTTTGTTTGCTGGTTCCTCCATCTTCTCCCCGTAGAGGGGCCGCTCCCTGTCCCCACCACCATGAAAACATGCGTTGGAAATGAACATCCAACGACCCAGGGTTTTACAGGGAGGCAAACAAACACATACCCCAGCAGGTGGTTCCCCAAGCTCTCAAGAACTCCAGTATTACCAATCATGATTCAAGGATTTATTAAGTCATACATGCAAAACACTGCTAATCGCATTAGCAAAAGATCAATGTAAAAACACTCCACAATTCTGCAACTGTCAATTTAAAAAATTTTGTTCTAGTGGTTGAAAGGTCCAAGCTCGTATTCTTGCCAGTGGGTAAGTTGTACAGAACTTCGTTAGCACGAGCACGGGGTTGACAGAACCTCACAGACCCCAAGGGACATCGTTAGGGCAAGGACAGGAAGTGTGTGCACGCTGCGAGGCAAGAGGCGGTCAGTGTGATTAGTCCAGGTGCAGTGTCGGTGATCTGGCAGGGTTTACAGTTTAATAAGTATTTTAAAAACTGTAAAGCTGCAACATAGGATTTTTACACCTAGTTACTAGAAAACCAAGGAAAGCGCTTACTAGCTTTGGATAAGGTAACATGAAAACAGGAATGCACTTTTACTAATCTACAAAAAAAAATTTTCTAATGCATATTCAGAACGATTTTATAATACAAGGAGGCATATTGCTCATTAAGAAGGGGTTCTATAAGAAAAGCACTTACTAATAAGTTAGCAACTATGAGAATGATGAGGTCAAAGATGGATTAAATGCCCAATTTCAGGAGGGATGGGCACGTTTAAGGAAAAGGAAAAGCTTAAGAAAACACTTACTGATAATACCGGCCTTTCTTCATCATCTACTGCATTTGACAGAAATTAACCTTTTAAAACGTTTACCCGTGACACTTTTAATAGTTTAATTATTACGTATACAATGTAAATTAATCTCCATATTTTGTTAAAATACTGTCTTCACCCTCTGATCACAAGTGTTCCACACACTCCACCCAGCGCACCCACAGCCAGAGCAGAATGCTTCATCGGAGGGAACACGGGAGTAAAAGCTCTGTTCAAAATCTCACAAAAGCTAATACACTAATTTGTTTTAAAAATCTCACTACGAAATCAAAAAGATTGATCCAAAGAGCTGAGCTGTTACACTCGTTCATTATGACGTACAGTACAGTGTTAGGTAGTGAACGTGGGCTGGTAAGTCAGGATGCATTAAATGGCAACGTTTCAGGAAGGAGGCTGTACTGCTCTTCGCGTCTGAAACTCGTTAGCGAGCGTCTGCATCTCCTGCCTCAGAAGCTAGTCTCTTCCAGACAAAGGTCTTTGAACAGTTTAGTGCTTAGTGTTCTTAGCCCAACAATGCAACTTAGTTCACAAGGTATTTTGGCAACTCTTAATCTGAGCAAGAATAGGGGCTTTGAAAAATAAGGCTTTAAGGAAGCTTGTCATTTTAGGGCTAAACTTTAATAGAATGTGAAAGTTTGAACTCTTACACTTTAAACAAACAAAACCTAGAAATTACTGATTGGTTCAAAACGGTTTTATGGAAAAACTAATCTGTAACAAAAACTTGGCATTGAGTGCGAAGGCTCCACCGTTTGAGCAAAGCGTACAAAGGGTCCTGGGGAACGGGACAGGCGGGAGGGGCCCGGACGTTCACAACAGCAGGCATTTTCTCTTCCTCTTCTTGACGGGGGGCGGGCAGAGAACCGCCCGGATAGCTTCATCAAACACCGTCTTGAGACCTCGCTGCGTGAGCGCCGAGCACTCCAGGTATTTGACGGCACCTGTGGGAAACACAGCCTCACCCTCAGATCAGAACGGGGGCGCCCCCCACCCTGACAGGGCACCGAGGGCCCTGCTCTGCGGGGTCCCGAAAGGCAAGCCAGACCCCGAGTCCACTTCCCCAGGCGGGATTGCAGCCTCCACCACGAAAATAAAAAGGTGGGCAAAGCAGACATGACAATGGGGGGTTCCATACCTATCTCCTTGGCCATGGCCAAGCCCTGCGGGTAGGTGATGGGTGTCAGCTTCTTCTCCTTCAGTTTCTCAATCGTGTCTTTATCATCCCTCAGATCAAGTTTCGTCCCCACCAGGATGATAGGAGTGTTGGGACAGTGGTGTCGCACTTCAGGGTACCACTAGGCACCAGCAGAGGAGGCAGTCAGCCTCTCCTTGGGAACCGCCCTCGCCTGAACTGTATCCACACAGGTGCCCAACTGCATCAACCACCCCCTTGGTCACCACGTCCCCCTGCCTAGCTCACACCCTCCAGAACCACCGACTGGCTGCGGTGTGTGCCTAGCCAGCCTGGAGCCCAGGACTCACGCCCCTACTGACAGGTCTACTTGTCCGTGAGAGAGGAGAGAGGAGGGACGACCCCCCCCCCCCGCCCCCCCCCCCAGCTACTTTGTTTTTGGTAAAACAGGCCAGGTTCTTAGGTCATCTCAAAATCCCTTACATATTCAAGGATGAGACTAAAACTATCTGGACCCAGGTCTCAGCTCTGCTGCCATTACCCCCACCAGACACGTCCCCGATCCCAACTGAAGGGCCTCTCGCCTGTCATTTTCACTACGTTCATGAAAGATGCCGGAGTAGAATGTATGGTCATTATTTTTATTAGACCGACTCCGAAGTGCTGCATTATTTTAACCAGGAACACGGCACTTCTGTATCAGACCTTGAGACTTCAGAACTCTGCATACTCAAGTCATGTACCCAAAAAACTGATTACTTATGTAAAAAATTACCTAAGTAGTAGAATTACTAAAATCAACTTAACTGAAAGTTTCTATCAGTAAATGGTATTTTATTTTTTAATGTTTCTTCCTGAGAGTGACATTATGTAACAAAATATTTTCCTAAAATATCCCACTTACCTTTGCACGAACATTTTCAAATGACGCAGGACTCACAAGAGAAAAGCAAATCAAGAATACATCCTATAAAAAGAAAACAGGGAGGTGTTCAGAAAACAGTCTTACAGTGAGGAATGCACTTTGCTTCCTGAGTGCTGCTGGGAGGGAAGCATGGGACCAGGGCATACGCCTTCTCCCCGACACCCCTGCAGTGTAGTCAGACACTCCCAGACCAGAACCAGCATGTGAAGCACCAGTTACCAGTGAGAAGGGGAGTGGAGGACGAGATACGCTCTAAGTTACTCGAGGCTACAGAGAGGCATCAGATCTAGACCCCTGGGAGGCCTCTTTTCCATCCTTCCCAACTCCCACTGGGAACTAACTTAATGCTCTGTTACTACACGGGGACAGGAACGAGTGTCAGGTACTATGGCGATATTTCTATAAAACTTGGTTTCAGTCCGTCAGAAGCAGATTCAAATTAAAAACTGTTATCCTCAAATGGTATGCTTTTCATTACGCTACCATCCGAATCTTAAGTACAAACATTTTTAGATGGTCACTGGGTTCCAATTCAACTGCTTCTTAAAGAACTGCCGTCAGACTCCCAGGCACAAAGCCGGGTCTCAAGAATTCGCTAAACAGGCACGTCCCTCTGGGAGGGAGGACCATCTGGTATGTAAGTGGCGTCTTGCCAGCTGTCAGCTTCTCAGACCCAAGGAGGGCCTCCGGAAAACTCGTGCCGTATTGTGTAAAAAGTGAAATTTGGGACTTCCCTGGCAGTCCAGTGGTTAGGACTCCACGCTTCCACCGCAGCGGGGGCAAGGTCTGATCCCTGGTCCAGGGAACGAAGATTCCGCATGCCACGAGGCATGGCCAAAAAAGAAAAAGTGAAATTTAAATATTTACCCATGTTAAAAAATGCCTAGGAGTTTCTAAAATGCTAGATTTATGAAACACTTTCCTGGAAAAAGGCAATTAGGCTACTCTGTGAAATGCACACAATTCCCAAGTTAACACTTGTGATCATCCAGCTGATGATATCTTGCACCTGAAAGGGAAGAAACATCCCACACAATAGTTTTTCGTAAATGACACTGGAAATGCTAGCACATGCACAAGCTTGTCCAAGAATCACCACAGCATCTCGGCACCTGGGCTGATCACAACATCTCAAAGCAGGGGTGGGTCAGCTCACCAGCGCCGCACAGCCTCGCCCGCCAGGCCCTGCACACCGGACACCAAAGCGGGAGGAAGGAGGGCCCGCAGCGTAGTTAGTCCCGCTCCCGCCAAGCACTCGGGCCACGTGAGCTGCAAGGTAGAGCCTCCGCACTCCTTCCCCAACCAGCCTGGACAGGGGCCCTTTCACGACAGCCCCTCCTGTCCCCTGGGAGGGGGAGGAAAGCAGTTCACACACTGCTCTGATTCAAGCCAGTAGGTAAACTGTCAGGCAAAACCCCAACCTCGAGTGCGTTAAATATAAAACACTCAAGGAACGTGAGGCTCAATAAGAAATCCTAGGAAAACTAAGTGAAACGAGAGAACAGATAAAGCTTGAAACTGAAGTCGATTGAAAGTTTTACATACGGCAATCGGCTTGTCTTTGCCCCTGGAGGGTATATCCTTACCATACGTTTCTCCAACCTAGTAATGCATGAGAACTTTGTTTGAGTTTAGTAAAAAGCGAGAAGAAAAATCAATATAACCAGTTACGTATTCTTCATCTGAATTTTGTCTCAACCCTCCCAAGGGATCTAAAAGCAGATGATGATCCAGTGGGTCTATAACGCCAGGTGCTGCTGAATCGCTCTGTCACCCTGTGAAGGTCACAGATGGTGGAGACCGAGGCACGCCTTCAACCCATGGCGGCACAGGTTCCTTCCCCAGCATGAAGCCCACGGCTTCCGCTCAGCAAGGACGTGTCAGAGCGGTGTCCCACCCTCAGCGAGGGCGTCCATCAGCAACGACACACCTCTCAAAGCTCTCCGGCCAAGTTCTCAGACAGGAGCCCAGCCGGAGCCAACAGGAGATGCGGCTGTCTGCATGGCAGGCCTCTCGGCCGAGACGCCGTCCAAGAAGGCGGCCGGGTGTGAGGGCTGTGACCTCACAGGAGTGCGGCTCAAATTCAGGGACCCGCTCTACTGAGAGGACGGCGCTGCTCCCGCCCCCCGTGTGCGTGGAGGGGCCGCCCGGAAGTGCCCGCACGTCCAGCGTGGATCGCTGTGCTTTCAGTTCACTCCGCTGCTCCAGTAAGAACTGAAGACTTGCTCTTCAGCCACAGAGAACCTGGAATTCTAGAATCAGGAGAACGACAGGCGAAACGACTATTTTAATTTCTTCTCACTCAAGCTTCTCCGACTTACAGCTTAAAGCGAAATGTTGAAGTCTCTCGAACTATCCTGATTTAATCTATGGGCTATTTTTGAAGCCTGGTCCTCCCGAGACCTTGAAGCGATGCCAAAGCTTCACTGTGATACAGGGACTCGTGGGGATCGGCCACAAAGACTCAGCTTCAACATATCCTTTAACCACACCTGTTCTACCCTTTGCATCTTTCAGAACGTCTTTCTGACGGAGAAGAAACAGGCTTCCCGTCCCATGTTAACGTGACACCGTCTGCCTGTTCCTTCCTCTTCCTTCTGCCCCTGGCCCAAACACGGCTCGAAGCAAACACCTCTCGCGCCTCTGACGACCAACCGCCAAGCGTCCGGCCCCTCCCGCCTCTGCTCTCCGACCTGACGCCCCAACACGGCGTGCGCGCTGTGCTCCTGTCCTCAGCCCTCCTCACAGGGTCACTCCCGTGTCCTGGGGCGGCGTCATTCCTCCTGAGCTGCTGTCTTGGGTCTCAGGCCCATCTCCCCCTAGGTCTGAAGGCTACTCTCCCTCCGTGGCGGCCTGTCCTCCCCACACCAGACGCCCCTGGGCCTCCACCGACCTCGACTCCTGTGCCGCAGCCCGATCTCCCTCACAGGCCCCAAACTGACAGCAGCCCTTGGCGCTCCTGCCTGCCCGCCTGCCGGCGGAGCCGTCCGCAGACGGCCCAGCCTCTCCCAGGAGAACGAGGGGGCTGGACCTCACCGCTCCGAAGGATGACCCCGTGCCCACCACCTTTTGGAGAACCAAGTGGAAGCTAATGGTTTAAACAGTTTTAACTCAGCTACACAGAGGATGCCAGGATTAAATGACCACAGGAAACACACGTCTCTTTGTAGGTCACGAAGACCTAGAGAGTGGGGAGATCTTGGTATGAAATCATCCAGCTGGCCCTTCAGGAGCGGTCAGGGCAGCGTCATGGATGAGCCACAGAAACAGGCCTGCAAACCAGACACCGGGTTTCATTTAATACAAAGTTCAGAGGTTTCTCTTTGCCAAGAAGAAATCCAGGTGCCAGCCTGTCCCTTCCAGGGTCTGCTCCTCCTGGCAGCACAGCATGGCCCGAGGAAGGAGACCCTCCAGGCCCCGCATCTCAGCGCTCGGGGCGGCCCTCGGTAGCCAAGATGACCCTCTCGTCTCCAAAGGAGTCCAGGCAGGCACAGCTTTAACTGCTGGCTGGGTGCCCGCCCCTCTTTGCTCCTAAGCTGGCGAGGGGTGGGTTACACACTGCAGTGCAAGTCCACTGCCTTCCCCAGATGGGATGTGGAAAGTTCAAGTCCTGGCCCCGAAAGGACAACACGCACTTGGATTTCAGGCCTCACACACTACAGCCTGATTCAATGTGTCACTTATCTAGGTGTTCTTCAGCATGCAAAGTGGGGGTCTCGCCAAGTCACCTTGGACTTACTGCGAGCGACCGCCTCAGAGGAAGAAGCCGCACCCTGCCCTGGACCCCACCCTCCCGGACCCCCCACGGCACAGCAGACGGCTCTCACTTCTCAGGAGTGACACGCCACCCTCCAGATGTATCCAGTTGGCTGGGGACTCCTACTCTACCACTCAATGCAGATGCCTTTGAAACCTGGACTCAGCAAGCACCCACGGGGGATGGAACGGTTTCCTAAACTATTCTACTGAAAAATACTGAAGAATTCAAACCATTTGGTGACTATGGGCTGATTTTTAATACGTAATCACAGTTAACTTTTACCTGGAGATTAACTGAGAAGCCAGCCAATTCAAGTCTCCCATTTTATGGTTTTGGTCTTTGTTTAGCACTCTTCCCAGAATTTGGCTAAAGGACAATCAACAAAAATCTACAGCTCAAAGAAACTGTGCCTGGACTTCCCTGGCAGTCCAGCGGTTAAGACTCCACACTTGAAATGCAGCGGGTGCAAGTTCAACCCCTGGTCGGGAACTAAGATCCCACATGCCGTGGACCAAAAAAAGAAAGAAACTTGGCAATTCCTCTAGCAGAAAGCAAATGGAAAAGACAATAAGTTTTGCTTGGAAAAAGCCGTATTTCAAAAGCAAAAAAACAAGATTTGGGTAGACTAGAACTAATTACTTCTTTTCACTCACATTCCCGCCCAAAACAAAGTGATAATTAAATCAGTGCAAGGGCGGAGGCCTGTCTTCTCCGGCACGTTTCCCTGACCCCAACCCCTCCGGCTGCCCGGCCCGCGGAGAGCCAGTCCTGCATCTTCCTCTCCTCTGGATGCAGCTCGGAACCGAGGGCTTCCCCACAGCTACCCAAACGCGAGGAGGAGTCCCAACAGCAGCGACATGCCTGGGGCTGTTCTACGTGCTCTATGCTCTACATCTATACTCATCCAGCCCTGCGAGGAATGGGGCAGGACTAGAGGTGAAGAAACCTGCCCGGTCACAGGGCGAGGAAGGGGAGGCGGAATTTGAACCCGGGGAATTCGCTCAATTGCTTCCGTGCAAACTGCCCTGGCCAGTTAGTCACTAACGCTCCAAAGCTGTTTTAAAAGGCACTTTTAAAACAAAGAACAGACATGTAACAAGAAGCAAATGATACAAGTAAGACAACTGCTTATTGAGAGAAAAGTGGCTTCTGACCATGTGTCCTCCAGCTACGGCTCCATATAATTAGCTCTGGTAAAGAGACGAGCTGCTACTAACTGATAGGCAAGCAAACCCAATCTAACAGTTTTCTGACTGGATGCAGTGGACACATTTTTATAAAGCTAAAACCTCAACCTACATTGAGAAGATTTAGGTACTAAAGCTGCAAAAAACGAACATGTATTTTATAGAAAAACAGTATTAAACCTGTAAGATTAGTTACTAACTTGATCTAAAGAAACCTTAATCTTCACTGCTTAATTTGATTCTGTGGTACAAAACTGTCACAAAGCAATCTAATCTAGAAACTAACTGCTCTTAAAACTATTTAGCCAAAACAAAACAATACCTATTTCAGACGGCTGTCCTAAAACTACACGGAGGAATGTAAAACCCACAGTGCCATAGTTAATAACGGTAATGCTCAAAAAATAAAAACAAGCAAAACCCTGGTTTGCATCTAGGCGGATATTCACTATTGAACTAATTTAATGTTATTTGTTATTACTCGATATACTCAAAAGATGGCAATATAAGCAAATCCAGAGGTGATATGAATTAATTAATCAGGAGCTGTAAAGGACAAGCTGAAAATCAGTCGTGCTCCTCACCGTCTGCGGATAGGACAGGGGACGTAATCGGTCGTAATCTTCTTGTCCAGCTGTATCCCACAAGCCCAGATTCACCGGTTTTCCATCCACCATAACATTGGCAGAATAGTTGTCAAAGCTGCGGAACAGAGTGAAAATGGTTAGTCTCTAGCCGTGGAGCACAAGGCACAGACCTGGGAGCTGAGTGGTGCCCAGGCTGGGGTCGCAGAGGCAGAAAGCTGAGGAGGCCGAGGCAGGCCCAGCGGCGGCCAGGCCAGCAGGTGCCCAGCCCAGCCTGCAGGTGCGAGGCGAGGCTCCCAAGGGCTGAGAAGCAGAGGGAAAACGGGAACTGGAGTGTAAGGGAAACAAAGGCAGCACTTGAGAAAAACACCCGAGAAACAGGAACAAGCTACTAAATTTAACCAAAACAAGTCGCTGTCAGCAATAAAAACCTGCTTGCCTTTAATGAAGAGAACATTAAGGGTCTTCTCCCCAGGAAGAAATAAAGTATAAAATTAATCCCTCTTTCAAACCCCACGTGTTGACTTTTCCATGTACACGTGTGAGTCATTCTCAGTTAGGGGGCACGCCAGGACGGCGGCACCGGCAGTGTTTCCAGAACACACCCCCACAAGCTGAGCCTTGGTCATCCACCTTGCGGCCAAAGTGCAGGGTAACGCAAAGCAAACTGGATCTGAGAAGCTACTGTGTAACGCTTTCAAAGTGAGTTCACACAGGTATTTAAATTAATTTGAGGCTGCTACACACAAACTAGTTTAGCTACAAGAAGAGGAAGCCTAGAAGGCCTACAGGCTGACAGGGGGAAAATAAGGTTGACATTAAAAAATTACGGCGAGTACCATGGAGTAGCTCATTAAAATCTGGCATCACAAGGTAAACCAGGGCAAGTGCCAAGCAGAATACAACACGTCAGCCTTTAAAATAGAATTCCAGAATTAATTTTTGCATACTTAAGACTAAAACTTAGGATCTTACTACACTGTGACAGCAAAGTCATGGTCTGAGTAAGTTCCACTGTGATTTATAAAAGTTAATGAACAAACCAGCTTTCATAAAGAAAAGGTCTCATATGTTGTATTTCTGCTTCAGTGGGAAGATGACAGATTATTCAATAAACGGTACTGGGATTTTTTTTCTTTTCAACCTGTGAAGAAGAATCAGGTTCCTGCCTCATACCATACCAAAAAATAAACTCTAAATGAATGAAAAAGAAAAACTTCGGCTACAAAAATCCTACAGAACATTTTTAATAAGACATTAAACTCAGGGAAAAGGCAGAATGGCATGTTTACATAAAGCAGCAGAGGACGCCATAACAAAGTTCAAAGACAAACGAGAGACAGAGGGGTACATCTTTCTCATACACACAAGTTCCACCAGTAAGAATTTTCAGTGGAAAAACAAGCAAGGGATTTCAAAAGGCAATTCACAGAAGACTAGTATACACGGACAGTAAACATTCAAAAGATTTCAACCTCACCGGTGACCAGAAATGCAAATGAGGAGGTCACTTTTTTCAACTCATGTTAACCACAGTATGTATGAAGGGGGTGTTTCAGTCACAGCTGCTCAAAGTGACAGCTTGTGGGACAGCAACTGTGTAGCATCTATCAAAGTGTGAAGTGTCCGTTCCTTTGCTTTGCCACAATTCCTCTAATTATCTATCACATGTGCACAAAGACACGTGCAATGATGTTTAGCCAGCCCTGTCTGTGCAATGCCAAGTGGCCAGTGGTTAAGTCCACTACAGCACTTCAGTCAGTAACAGCTGTTAATGATTTAGCTCTAGCTACATGTGGAGATTAAGAAAGTCCCCACCATAAATTCAGGACAGTGTGACCCCACTTATATTAAAACACACACAGGACACCGAGATGTGCCTGTTGTGTCTGAGCGGGTGAGCACAGTGGGAAGTGAGGCGTTTCCTCTCCGGCAGCACCGCAGCCATGAGGACGGAGCTCCCGGCAGCAGGGCGGTGCGTTACGAGGCTCCCTGGTCGCCCCATCATCAGAAAAGCACTTTTCCACCCCTGCCCAGTTCTGCTGCCAACAGGGAATAAGCAGCTCAGTAGCTGATTCCGTCCTCCCATCCATCCCCCCACTCTACACCCCACCACGCACACACACCCTGGTTTCAATTCCAAAGCCCAATAACTCAACAGTGACATGTAACCGTTGTGGATTACTCGCCAGAAAAGGCCAGTTAAAACATAATGGAGTATTTTGTTCAAGTTCCTTGACCCTGCACACACACAGCCCAGAAAGCCAAACTTATCTGAAACTCTTATATTATCCAGTCTCTGTACTTCACAGTTGGTTTAACTTTCACTTCCTGAATATCTAAAAAGCAATTAGGAAAGCTGTGTGCTTCATCACTGTGCAGAAACTTTACATTAGATTATTATTATTTTTTTTTTAAAGACACCAATTGTACTTGAACATTTGTTACTTTTTTTTTTTTTTTTTGTGGCTGTGTTGGGTCTTCGTTTCTGTGCGAGGGCTTTCTCTAGTGTGGCAAGCGGGGGCCACTCTTCATCGCGGTGCGCGGGCCTCTCACTATCGCAGCCTCTCTTGCTGCAGAGCACAGGCTCCAGATGCGCAGGCTCAGTAGTTGTGGCTCACGGGCCTAGTTGCTCCACAGCATGTGGGATACTCCCAGACCAGGGCTCGAATCCAGGTTCCCTGCATTAGCAGGCAGATTCTCAACCACTGCGCCACCAGGGAAGCCCCCAGATTAAGTATTTTTTAAAAGTCCAAATACCTTATAATGAGACCTCAGTGATTGAAAGGAAAATTAATCACATCTGTTTGCATAAGGATTAAGAAAGAGCAGAACAAAGGTCAACAGAATCCAAAGCAACACATCACAGACAAGTTAATTTCCAGTTTAACTCAGGATACTTACACAGTGGGGATATACTCTCCAGGAAAGGCATTGGTCGTGTAACTGATCAGGAGGCAAGTTTTACCTACAGCTCTAAGGAGAGAAAAAAATGGTGTAAGTTGCTTAGTCAACATGAATGCAGTCTTAGATTTCATTATTGGGTGAAAATAACTTATAGAAAAATCAAGAAGTATACATCAAGTACTTAGCCCTAAACAGTTTCTATAACCTTTTATTTAACACTACACATAGTTTCATCCTGAAATTTAAAGTAAACAAACTAGAACTACTCAGAAAGGCAGAGTCCAGAGGCTTCACACTCTGTTTTGGCTTTAGGTATTAGCACTAGTAGTCAAGAAATACTTGTTAATAAGCACAAGGTTGAACAGGAACAGTATTTTAAATTAATTGATTGATTGATTGATTGACTGATGGCTGTGTTGGGTCTGTTGCTGCGCACGGGCTTTCTCTAGGTGCGGCGAGCGGGGGCTACCCTTCGTTGCAGTGCACCGGCATTTTGGTGACTTCTCTTGTTGCGGAGCACAGGCTCCAGGCGCGTGGGCTTCAGTAGTTGTGGCACACGGGCTCAGTAGCTGTGGCTCACGGGCTCTAGAGCGCAGGCACAGTAGCTGTGGTGCACGGGCCTAGTTGCTCCGCAGCATGGGGGATCTTCCTGGACCAGAGCTCGAACCCGTGTCCCCTGCATTGGCAGGCGGATTCTTAACCACTGCACCACGAGGGAAGTCCCCGGGAAAAGTATTTTTAAACTGAAAGTCTCTTCTGTGAAGATCTCTAGAAGGCTTTCATCCAAGAATCTGCCAATCTATCCTCAAATTATTTTGATGAATACTAATACACAAACATAGCTTTCCTCTCCAGCTTCCATTTTGTTGCTAAGTAATATATTTTGCTGCCTCCGAGGGGCAGCTCAAAATCCTACCACCTTCCTAAAGCCTCCCCTCTGGCCATCAGTGACAACTGTTCTCTAAAGAGAGTGCTTAGTCACCAACCACCACACACAACTGCTCCCACTTTAATTCATCTGCATTCACGTGCCACTTGCCACATCCTCACATCCACCAATAACTTTAAGAGCAGCTAACACATTACGTTCCAGACATATTAATTAATGGCTCAGGGACGCTGGAGTAAACTTCCCAGACAGCTGCAAAGAGGAGAAGTAACAGAGAAGAATGTAGAAATACTCCCGAGACAGGAGGGCCTCCCGCACAACTGGAAGCAGATACAGTGTGCCAGGGCGGTGATGAAAGTCTCCCAACCACTTGAAAATTTTTTCAGGGGGGTGTCACCTAAAAATTAAGACGATCACTGCACCAGTAGCCAACACACGTTCTCCAAATTTTCCAACATTCACAGGGTGGCTTCAGGGGCTTCTCAAGAGTCCCTGGCCTCCCAAGGGCTCACCAAATAAATGCTCTTTACACGGGTCCATCTCCCTGTTGTCCTCTGTTGGCTCATCAAGGTCACGAGATACACTGGAGTTCTGAGTCGTAAGATTTTGTTGTTCAATCTCAACTACTACTATAAATTAGGACTCACAATAAAGAAGTTAAGTGCTTTTCTATTTTCCTTGCACTCTTAGCAAAAACCTCTCAACAAGAGCAGATTACACGCCCAGGCGGTCTTGCCAATACTTGTTGCACTCATAACAGTATTAAGGCTTAACAAAAGCTGGAACTCCCTCACCCCAAAGGCCTCATAGTCAAACATGACATCATCAGGAGCTAGTGTCCAACTCCTAAAGGCTTTCTAAACAGAAATGACTCATCGGCCATACATTTTGTTAAAAGCTTAGAATGTTAAAGAAAAAAAAAAAAAACCAACCTGAATGAGTAGGAGTCTGAGATATCTGAAGTCACTGTCACCGATGTGCGACCCACAGCCCACTCTACCACTTACTGGCTGGAATTGTTTAAGTTTCAACTTCCTTATGCCTCAGTTTTCTCAATTGTAAGATGGATGCAAAACTACCAACTCCATCGCCAAACTACTGTGAGCATTAATGCGATTTCAATCTATACCAACAAATTGGGTGCTATGCCAGAAGTACACTAGGTGCTAAAGATACTGCAACGAACAAGACCTCATGGAACTTACGCAGTTATTAAACTAAAAAATGAAAAATGCAGTCATTACATAACATTATAGGTGTGGTTAAGTGTTACTAAAGATGCTCTGGAAATGTACAGCAAAGGGATCTAACCTAGTCTTGGAGGCAGCAATGTCACTGAGACTGATGAGGCGTTGGGTACCCAGCAAGGAGGGACATTCTAGGCAAGCACAACAGCACGTGGGGAGACCCAGACTACAAGAAGCCCAGTAAAACCGAAGGATGAAGAAAGAAGGGGTAAGTGGCAAAGGGGACTCCGAAGACGTTGTCCTCTCTTCTCCTTGAGGGCCTGGAACTTGACGCTACTTGGGAAATAACAGAAGATTCTTGTTGCCAAGAAACCATTAGATTTGCATTTTTAGAAGAAGCCTCTGGTGACAGCGTGGAAAGAGGACCAAAGAAGCTGAAACTGGAGGCTGAAAACAAGGAAGCAGCTGCCACTGTGTTCCAGGAACCAGCCCTGGTGGCCTGGACCGTGGAGGGGGTTTCAGGGTGCAGGGAAGTGGGCCACTCCAAGAGCTACCGAGACATGGGGCTGAAGAAGCGTGGCTTGGCCAGGGGCTGGACGTGGTAGCTGAGGAAGAGAGTGGACTCTAAGGCCATGATAAGTGAATCTCTTTCCAAAATTACAAATGTTGCTGTGTAAAAATGTGAATAGTTATTGCCTCTTAATGTCAAAGATGAGAAGCTCTAAAAGTTTTAACTGTTATGTTAAAATATCACAGTTTCACTTCAAGACCCTGTCCTAAGTCTCTCCTATATGTATGAGGAACAAAGCCATCACTATAAATACCACCAACTGTGTTTTTTTTTTTTTTTTTTTTTTTTGCTGTATGCGGGCCTCTCACTGTTGTGGCCTCTCCCGTTGCGGAGCACAGGCTCCGGATGCGCAGGCCCAGCGGCCATGGCTCACGGGCCCAGCCGCTCTGCGGCATATGGGATCCTCCCAGACCGGGGCACGAACCCGTATTCCCTGCATCGGCAGGCGGACTCTTAACCACTGCGCCACCAGGGAGGCCCCAACTGTGTTTTAAATGCTCCAAAATTTATTTTCCTGAAACTCCACCTTCAGCTGAGGCTTCATCTTTTGGAAGGTTTAACTGTAAAGGAGTTCAAGGTACTGGCATCACCTGATACTAAATGAAATTTTATTACCAATCATTTGCTAAAAAGCTGTATTCTATAAGAAAATTAGTAAAGTATAAAATTCTGACTTTTTAAATAAATACATGTCCAACCTTTGATTTAAATGTTTACTTAATTTTAAAAAACAGATAAAAAGAAAAGGTTATTTACCTCCCATTAGTGTATTTATTCACCGCTTTTAAACACACTCCACAAATAAATGCTAGAGGCCAAAGTCAACATCGGCTCTAGACAAAGTCACAGCTTTTCTCCACAGAAAGAATGGAAGCAGTTATTTGGTCAGTCTTGACTGGAAGTTACTATTTGCTTTGGAATTTCCAATTTTATATATTTAACTATTCGGTTCGGTCTCTTTTTAATCTTTGAAAGATGCTGTAACTCTAGAAAGTGAACATGAGTCTACTAGAAGAACATTCACATCAACACATTTTTTTTTAATTTAAGAAGTATCTTATTTGTGATAAATAATCGCAACTGTTACTAGTTCTTTTACGGGTTACAAAGTTGACAATGTACATAGAAAATATTTATTTAAGTTTTAAGTGACAGTGAGTCATCACACAACATTTTAATCTAACGGCAATTGAGCACATTTTTTAAACCTATCTATGCTCCTGCTCTATCTTGTAGAAATAATCAAGACCAAAGCCAGTAAATTATGTTCCTACTATGTCCTTTATTTTTCCATCAGGAGAACCTCAAGGGAAACTTTTCCTTAAAAAATTTTCAGTAAACTTCAGTGTTACTTCCTGAAACCTATAAACCAAAACTTAAAAGCACATAAAAATCGATAAATCTGGAAACACTGGCAATTTCCTCGTTAAAAAAGTAAGGGATGGGGCTTCCCTGGTGGTACAGTGGCTAAGAATGTGCCTGCCAACGCAGGGGACACGGGTTCGAGCCCCGGTGCAGGAAGATCCCACATGCCACAGAGCAATAAAGCCTGTGAGACACAACTACTGAGCCCACGTGCCACAACTACTGAAGCCCATGAGCCCAGAGCCCTTGCTCTGCAACGAGAAGCCACTGCAACGAGAAGTCCTCGCACGGCATCGAAGAGTAGCCCCCGCTTGCCGCAACCAGAGAAAAGACCGCGCCCACAGCAACGAAGACCCAATGCAGCCAAAAATAAAATAGATAAATTTATTTTTTTTAAAAAGTAAGGGATGGGGCTTCCCTGGTGGCGCAGTGGTTGAGTGTCCGCCTGCCGATGCAGGGGACACGGGGTCATGTCCTAGTCCGGGAAGATCCCACATGCCGCGGAGCGGCTGGGCCCGTGAGCCATGGCCGCTGAGCCTGCGCGTCCGGAGCCTGTGCTCCACAAGGGGAGAGGCCACAACAGTGAGAGGCCCGCGTACCGCAAAAAACAAAAAACAAAAAACAAAAAACAAAAAACAAAAAACAAAACAAAACAAAACAAACAAGCAAACAAAAAAAGTAAGGGATGGACTTCCCTGGCAGTCCAGTGGTTAAGATTCTGTGCTTCCACTGCAGGGAGCATGGGTTCGAGCCCTGATGGGGGAACTAATGAGATGCCACACACCACCCAGAGCAGACAAAAAAAAAAAAAAAAGAAAGAAAGAAAAAAGAAAGAAAAAAGTAAGGGATCCAGGAAACTCAAAAAGAAGAAGATTCTGCATTGCCTTAAAAAAAATAAAAAAGATAAACTGATCTTAGTAGGACAGAAAATCCAGATTTCTCCAATGACTATTGTAAACCAAAATAAGGAGCCTGTATTGCTGTCTAAAATTACCTAGATCTCTTTTCCCCAGTTTTACTGCAGTATATTTTACATACAGCACTATATAAGTTTAAGGCGTTTAACGATGATTCAACTTACATACATCATGAAATGATTACCACAATAGGTTTAGTGAACATCTATCATCTCTTAAAGGTACAACATTAAAGAAGTAGAAAAAATTTATTTCCTTGTGATGAGAACTCTTAGGATTTATTCTCTTAACTGCTTTCATCTATAACATACAGCAGTGTTAATTACCTTTATCATGTTGTACATTACATCCCTAGTACTTATTTATAACTGGAATTTTGTTCCTTCTGACTCCCTTCTAATTCCCCCTCCCCTAACCCCTAGAAGTACCTAGGATCTTAAGAACAAATTAATAGAATGTAGTGGAATGTTAATTATAAGTATCAAATATATATTTATACTTATTGCATTAATGGAAGACCCTGAATGAAAGTCCTCAATTTATGCCAAGAAATAGGTTTTGGGGACTTCAGTTATACATTTACTGAAGACACCAGCCCTTCAGTAAATGTATAACTACGCAGAAAGTTCAGAAAATGTATGGATTAATAGAGCAATTTAGTGCTACAAAAACACAAAACCCTAACTGAAATTCTGATGTTCTGCCACCAACAGGGGACATTCCAACCAACTTAGAGAAAGCCAGTCATTATCACCATTGGAGGCTTCAAAAAGTTCAGATTCTCAACACTTAAGTTACTAAAACACTCAAGGCTGAAGATGCCACCTACGATAGAGTTCAAATCTGAAGCAGCCATTACTCCAGACTCGTTCTAGAACCACCAAGCCTAACCCTGGGGTAGCTGATTATATGGGTCAGCTAAAGATGCAGAGTTCAAAGCCAAGAATTTCTATCTAACTGTGTGTCACCCCCATTCTCCTTCCAAAATCAACTTCTGTCTCAAATCCTCTTAAACTACTTCCCCCAAATGGGAACATGTTCCCATGTGATAAAGCAAATAGAGCAAACTCTTGATTACAGAATCTAAGTGGTGGGTATATGAGTGATCACTGCACAATTCTTCCAACTTTCCCATGTTTGACATTTTTCACATTAAGATGCTGGAAGAAAAAATTCCGTCTGGTGACATGTGGTAACTGCCCTGGTAGCAGGATCCCTGGTAAAACATCTCCTTTCTAGGAAGACTACAATTCTAAGTTAGAGCTACCTGATGATGCAGAGGTGAAAAAGTAGGAAGTACAAAGACATTAACTGACTAAAGCAAAAGACAGTTATAAAAGGGTGGCTTTAAGGTTTCTAAAAATGGACTCCTGATACTCCTTCACTGAACCCAACCCCAAACTTTTAGCTGGAATTATCACCTGAAATTAAAACAACAACAAAAAACACATTACACAGAATTTTACCAACCAAGATCAGATTCAAATACTAAACATAAATTTAGAAGGCAATGCAGAAACTTAAACTCATGGATCACGCCATTACTGCTTGTTCCATGGAAGCAGGCAGGAACTGGTGTACATTCCTACCAAGATGACATCATGGAAGGCATTTATCATGCTCAACTAAAAAAATTCCTGGACAGCAATGTCTAAATCAGACACTGGGCCGGAGAGACCACTAACGCCATCTGGAGTGAAAAGGGGGGCGGGGGCTCAAGTCACTCACCCCCAGCCTCCCAGTCAAGCAAAGCCAAAACAACGCACGATTAAAAGTGGCTGTTCAGGACCTCCCTGGAGGTCCAGTGGTTAGGACTCTGCGCTTCCACTGCAGAGGGCATGGGTTCGATCCCTGGTTGGGGAAGTTCCACGTGCCGCACAGTGCAGCCAAAAATTTAAAATGTGGCTGATCATAAATGTGAGATGCTGTCTTATCTAAGTAAAGCTGAGAGAAAATCGTGGGGCAGAGGTTCCCCAAATTAAAGTGACAAACCCCATGTTCAGGAAGGACTAACAGAATCAGGATCAACAGAAGGATTAACACAAAAAGCATCAAAACTTACCTCACATTTTATACTCAATGCCAACTGAATTGGTGTATAGAAAATAATCCATTAGAAGAATAGGCTTGGGGACTTCCCTGGTGGCGCAGTGGTTAAGAATCCGCCTGCCAATGCAGGAGACACGGGTTCCATCCCTGGTCCGGGAAGATCCTGCATACCTCGGAGCAGCTAAGCCCGTGCGCCACAACTACTGAGCCCGCACTCCAGAGCCCATGAGCCACAACTACTGAGCCCACGTGCTGCTACTGAAGTCCGCGCGCCTAGAGCCCGTGCTCTGCAACGAGAAGCCCACGCACTGCAACGAAGAGTAGCCCCCGCGCGCTAAACTAGAGAAAGCCCGCGCATGGCAACGAAGACCCAATGCAGCCAAAAATTAATTAATTAATTAACAAAAAACAATGTCAGAGGCAGAAGCTAAGTTCTAAAAGAAAAAGAAGAATATAGGCTAATTGGTGCTAATTATGATACAGTTACGACAGAGCCTTTAACCAGAATTCCCAAGAATATTTTTAAAATAAGGAAGCCTCCAATTTGTGGAACCTCAACCAGTTTGCCTTCCCTGCTTAAACTGCCCCTAATTGCCTGAAATTCCACAACATTAAGCAACATTCACGCCACAAAATTTAGACCCGCACTTACAGCTGTAACAATTTTTTAATAAAACATTCCCACCAGGAATATAGTTTATTCAGATAAAACCAGGAAAATATTTTTTGATGGAAAAAGTATATATCTAGATTTTTCACTTAAGCCATATCTGCTACATGTTAGCCCTGATTTAAAGTAATACGGATCAATTTTTTTCGTAAAGGTACATTTCACTTCTAATGTCAACATCAATGTCAAATACAGTACTAAAAAACGGACAGAAAACTCTAGGTCACCGTGCTTTATGCCTAACACTCCTTCCACAGAGCCTAGCAGTGCCTCCGAGTGATAGAAACAGCAATAATAATAAAAATACTGGCAGCTGGCACTCACTAAGCACTCAGTAGGGGCCAGGCACCTGTGAGGCACTTAATATCCAGCGTCTTGTTTAATCCTCACAATTTCCCCTTGAGGCAACTCTCTTGGGGGATGAGTGATAGGCTCAGGGTTTCCCCATAAGTGGTGAGGTGGGGATATGAAGGAAGGATCCAGATCCCACAGTAGGCATTCAACAAGTATTTGACTAGATAAACAAGCCAAGGCAAACAGTAGAGGTCCATAGTCTGTAAGTATAATTAAGTAAACTGAATATGTCTTCTGTGTTTATGTTTTTAAATTTTTCAAATAAGAATATTACATTCTAGGATTAGGTAATGGATTATCAGCAATATGACTTAAAAAAAACTAGTATGTATTACTGATTCCGTATTCTTATTTTTTAAAGGAAGTTCAGATAATTTAAAATGTTCCTATGACAGTGACATATGCTCAGTTAATTCAGTAGCAAAAGGATCAAAACTTCATTTAAATGAATTTAGTGATTTCACTGTTAAATCAATTAACTGAACATTTTCCCCCAAATTAAAGCTTTCTTTTAAAGAGTTAAAAAAACACAAAACTACTATACATATTCCTAAATAGAGACTTACAATTTTTAATTATATACAGAACTATGAAGTGTTAATAATGTTTCACATTTATGAGCCTGACAAATCATACAGAGGGCATCTTTTTAAAAAAATCAGTTGTCTGATTGTCCTTCAGGGATCTGAATTAGTTATAGAAACAAGTCAAATGTCTAATTTACAATGATCTAAAGAAACCGAGAACTCATAAACTCACCGAGAGGCATAAAAGCAAACCAGCCCTTATAACAAGTTTAGGGTACAGGGATGCCAGAACTCTTCGTTCGACTTTACAAGACTCCAAATAGGTACCAGTTGCATTCTGACTTTGCTGCAACTGGTAGTAATTCTTGGAGCTTCCTTGTTAACGCTCATGTACTCGAACCATGCTGAGACGCACGATTTTCCTCGGATTACACTGAGATTCTTGTTTCCAGGGGAGGAAAAAACTGCCTAAGACAAGTCTTCCTTTAGGGCCGGGAACCACCACAGACAGTAGTGAAAAGAACTGTTTTGAGTCACAGGGCGGCCCGACTCAGGAAGGCTGTTCTGCTACATCCCAAACCTAACGCATGAGGCGAAGGTCAGCTTTTTCTTCTTCTTTTCTTTTCTTTCTTTCCTTTTTTTTTTTTTTTAATGTATGACCACACCACGTTCCGAGAAAGGAACCGTCTTAATTAAGCACACCCAGCTCCTCGCAGCTAGAAATCCTAAAAGTTTCCCCACCTTAATAGCAAACAGAGAGTCCCTTAAAAAATCAGAAAAGTGGCTTAAGTACAAGCGGAAGGCACCCCCTGGCGAATCAGTTTAGGATCCACCCCCAACAAGCCCGTGCACATATTCCTCCCTTACGACCGAGCTGGGACCGCCGGGACCCACGAAAGGTCTCAATGAAACTCGAGAGGTTAATGGGAAAATCAAGAGGGGATCCTTTTTTAAGAAAGGCAACTCCCTAAACCCACCCAAACTACAGGCAAACGAGGGAGGGTGGCGGCCCGGGGCGAGTCCTGCCGAGCGGTCAGCGGGCCGGGGAGAAAGCGGGAGGGTGGAGTTCACTTTCCCTCCGGCCGCCGATCCTCCCCCCCACCACACACACACCCAAAAAAAAAAAAGCCGGAACCAGGCCCGCGTCGCCCGGTCCCGGGGAGGGTGGCGGCCCACGCCCCCCGCCCCGCGCCCCCCGCCCGGGAGAGGCCCGGCCAGGCCCCACGCCAGCCCGCGGCGCCCGCCCGCCCGCCAGGCCCCTAGCCCTAGCCCCGGCCCCCGACCCCCGACCCCCGCGCCGGCCCGCGCACTCACCCGTCTCCCACCACCACACACTTGATGGCCTGCATCTGGGCCGCTCTCTGGGCCGCGGCGGCGGCGGCCGGGCGCTGAGGCGAGGAGCGGAGAGCTCGGGGCGCGGCGGGCGGGCGGGCGCGCGGCTGCGGGCGGCGGGGCGCGGGGTGCCGGGGCCGCTGTCCACGCCGCCTTGCCCTCCGCCGATGGGAAGCCGGAGCCCAGCAGCAGCCACCACCCAAAGCTGGGGAAAACTGCAGAGAAACAGGAAATGGCCGCTCCACTCACATCCGGCCTCCCCTCCCCCGCCCCGGCGCCTCCGCTCCCAGGCTCCGGGGCGGGGCCGCTCCCGCCCGCGCGGCTCCCGGTGTTTCTCTAGGCTTCGGGGACGCTCGGGAACGCTCGGGAGCGCTCGGCTCCGGACTCCGGGAGCCGGGCGCGGGGCGGGCCGCCAGCCATCTTTGTGCGATTCGGCCGCGGTCCTGGCCCCGCCCCGCCCGCCCAGGTAGGCCCCGAGGGGCGCCCCGGCTTCCAGGAGCCGGCTCCCCGAGCCCGCGACCGACGCCTGTCGGAGGCCGCCCAAGGGGTGGACATCTGTTTTTTGTGATCCCCATAACTTAGGTGATGACAAGGCCCTTCTAGAAAATTCGCAACCTAGAACTATAAAGAAAAGACCATACACGGTACCATTAATCAGGGATAACTAATGTTCATTCAGCCAAAAATAGGTTGAACTTTCCTCCTTTTCATATGAATTTTCTAGTTATTCTTAATTTTTTAAAATTAATTTATTTTTGGCTGCGTTGGGTCTTCGTTGCTGCATGCAGGCTTTCTCTAGTTGGGGCGAGCGGGGGCTACTCTTCGTTGCGGTGCGCTGGCTTCTCATTGCGGTGGCTTCTCTTGTTGTGGAGCACGGGCTCTAAGCACGCGGGCTTCGGTAGTTGTGGCTTGCCAGCTCTAGAGTGCAGGCTCAGTGGTTGTGGCTTGTGGGCTCTAGAGCGCAGGCTCAGTAGTTGTGGCGCACGGGCTTAGTTGCTCTGTGGCATGTGGGATGTTCCCGGACCAGGGCTCAAACCCGTATCCCCTGCATTGGCAGTCAGATTCTCAACCACTGCGCCACCAGGGAAGTCCCCTTAATTGTTTTTAATGCGTTGAGCGTTTACTACGTCCTAGTGATTTGCACCAAGTTCTGGAGATAATGTCCTCTTAGCAGACCATTAATGTGAGAATATTTTGGTATATCTCCTAGTTACATCTGTATATATATAATGAACATGTTTTTAAACAAAATTGGGAAATCATGCTGAACCATTGTTAGAACATTTTTCATGACTGCTTACTTTTCATTCCATTATGTGCATGTGCCTTAATTTAACCAATTTCTCTATTATCAGACAGCCGATATTTCCCTATTTGAGAAAGAATGCTGGGATGAACATGTATGTACCAGAATCTTTGTAGCTTTATTTCTTTAGACTGCATTCCCCCAAAATGGAGTTACTGGGTTAAAAGAGGTGAATGTTAAAAAAAAAAAAAAAAAGGTGAATGTTTTTTAAAGCTTTGATACATGTTGCTGCAATGCCCTTCTGCAAGGTGATAACCAGTTCACACTCCCCTTACCCTGTTTAAGAGCGGATCTTCCGGAGGAGTTATTTCCAATAATATTTTCATCTTGTAGGTCTTCTCTTCCTGTAACTCATTCAGTTATTCAGTATTATAACAATTTTTCTGAAATCAGACCTTTTCTATACAATTTTTAAAGCATTTTTGTCTTGCAATTATTTCAAAATAAACAGTTCCAGAGCAAAGAGCATCTCTTCTTTATTCATTAAGACCCCCTTGAAGGCCTCTCTCACCTTCGGAGATGGCCCACACACTGTGTGTGGAGCGTGTATCTCCCTGAATAAACCTTCCTTCACTTTACTGTGGCTCGCTCTTGAATTCTTTCCTGCACAAAGCCAAGAACCCACCCTTGGCGGCCACCCCAGGGACTCGCCTGAGACCTGGGACGTGACCATCCTCTCGCGCCGCACTCTCTTTCCTGCAGCATCTTTTCTGGTGCCCAGCGTGGGAACTCAAAGGGCAGAATCTCGATCCGCCTATTGGGCTGCGGCTTCCCCTCTGAAGGGTGGCTGGGACTTCTCCTGAGCCGTGTAGATTCAAGGAGGCCCTTAGGTTGTGACTGACACTGCCTGCAAGATCTGGCAGAGACAAGTTCTCTGGCCGTGAAGGAGCCCGCCGAGGCCAAGGCTTTTCTCCTCTCGATCTTTCTCATTATCCTATCGCTCTATCTCTTTGGACTCGAGAAGATTCACCCAGATGAGCACCGGACATCCAAATTAAGACTGCGCATGGCAAGTCATTGACAACTTGGGTGGGAACTAAGGCCCCCAGCCAGGTGGAAGATGGCAACTTCAGGCTGAGCACAAGGTTCCTGGAACAATGCCCTGTTACAGCCAACCAATCAGAGGAAGGCCACGCACCCTGCAGCCCTCACCCCAAATTTTGCCTATAAAAACTTTTCCCCCAAAACCATCAGGGAGTTCGGGGTTTGTGAGCACGAGCCACCCCCTGTTCTCTTTGCTTGACCCTGCAACAAACCTTTCTCTGCTCAAAAAAAAAAAAAAAAATCCCCCTAGAAGGTTTTGGAGGTGTGGAGAGGCTGGTTAGGAGGAGATAATACTAGTCCAAGGAAGAGGGGTGTTACGGACTGAACTGTGTCTGTCCCAAATTCGTATGTTGAATTTCTAACCCTCAATGCCTCAGCATGTGAGTATTTCAAGATAGGATTTTAAAAGATATAAATAAGGTAAAATGAGGTCCTATGGGTGGGCCCTAATCTAACATGACTGGTGTCCTTTTAAGAAGAGGAGATTAGGACACAGACAACACGTAGACTGAGGGGAGACCACGTGAGATCACAGTGAGGTGGTAGCCATCTGCAACCCCAGGAGAGAAGCCTCAGAAGCCAAACTTGTTGACACCTTGATCCTAGACTTCTAGTCATAGTTTCTCTAGACTTTTGAGAAAATAAATTTCTGTTGTTCAAAAAAAACAAAAACAAAAAAGATCCCCATTAAAGAGGAGTTGAGATTTCAAGGACTGTAGAGCAACTGTGGTCCCTTTGCTGATAGAAATGTCCAGCGAATCTATGAAAAACCTCAACTACTAAGTGTAATTACCTTTCTATCTTTAGACCAGGAGCAAGTAAAAGGGTGGGGCCTCAAGTCAACAATTTAACTGAACAAATATATCAGTGCTGTTGTTGCATAATGGACTGATAGGAAATGAACCAGACAAGGACACAGTTGCTAGGATTTCAGGCCTTCTGTGCTCAGTGCTGGAAGTGTTGCCGAAACTCAGCCTAATAGAAACATGGAGACACTGTCTTAGGTGAAGTGGAAAAGAGTAGCTCTTATTGCTCTGCCAGGCACAAGGGCCCACAGCAAGATAATGCCCTCAAGACTGTGTCCTTCCCTGGAGGGAGTTCAAGGAGGAGGGCGTGGTCAGCTCATGGACATTCTTCTGATTGGTTGGTGGTGAGGTAACGGGGACTCAACATCATCAGCCTTCTGGTTCCAGCTGGTCTGGGGTCTACGTGCTTGTGGGCAGCATACAGTTAACTTCTTCCACCTGGTGGGAGTTTCAGTCTGTGCAAAACAGCTCAAAGGACGTGGCTCAGGACAGTATCTACAGCCCTTGAGGAGGAATTAAACGTCCTTGACTTTGTTTAATAGCTAAAGCATTATTATTTTGTATTGTTTGACTGTTTTCCTTTTTTTCTGCATTTTCTCGCTTCTCTAATTAAATTTATTCTTTTTTTTTTTTTTTTTTTTGCTGTACGCGGGCCTCTCACTGCTGTGGCCCCTCCCGTTGCGGAGCACAGGCTCCGGACACACAGGCTCCGCGGCCATGGCTCGCGGGCCCAGCCGCTCCGCGGCATGTGGGATCCTCCGGGATCGGGGCACGAACCCGTGTCCCCTGCATCGGCAGGCGGACTCTCAACCACTGCGCCACCAGGGAGGCCCTAAATTTATTCTTTGACTAAAGTTTCTCTACAGACAAAAGGCGGCAGAGGACATGCGTGGGGGACCTATTCTGGGAAAGCCTCATAGGGTCCTGCTCGGTTACAGAAGTGGGGTGCAATATTGTGCTTATCAGGAGGCAAAAAACTGTAGTTATGCTAATAAAAAGGCTTTCCTCAAAGAGATGAGAGTTGAAAGATGGTCTGGGTAGAATGGGTCTTGATGGAATAAGAAGAAAACAGTTGGACTTCCCTGGTGGCTCAGTGGTTAAGAATCCGCCTGCTAATGCAGGGGACACGGATTCGAGCCCTGGTCCAGGAAGATCCCACATGCCGCGGAGCAACTAAGCCCGAGAGCCGCAACTACCGAGACTGCACTCTAGAGCCCACGAGCCACAATAGCTGAGCCCACGTGCCCCAACTACTGAAGCCCGCACGCCTAGAGCTCATGCTCTGCAACAAGAGAAGCCACCGCAGCGAGAAGCCCGCGCACCGCAACGAAGAGGACCCCCTGCTCGCCGCAGCTAGAGAAAGCCCGCGTGCAACAACAAAGACCCAAAGCAGCCATAAATAAATAAATAAATAAATTTTAAGAATTAAAAACAAAAAAGAAGAAGAAAATAGTTTTCCACGGAAAGAACAAAGTCCAGGAATTCAGAGGCCCAGGGCCGTCTTCAGTCCTGACACAGAGGCCCTTGTGCTGCTCCAGGACTAGAATCCTGGAGGTAACTGCAGGCTGAGTTACAGACTGGGTGTGGACTTTATTCTGATAAGACAGGAGTTTTTGAGCAAACATGTGACTTGACCACATTGAGATCATTATTTCTCTAGATTGATAAAGTGAAATTCCATCGTATGAGAAGTTTGACCAGGAATATAAAATAATAATATATATAAAATAATAAAGTTAATGTACACGCCACATATGAAAATCAGCTTTAAATGAAAACTGAGTTAGTTTAAAACTTAATTTAAAACTTCTCCAAGTTTGGCCTTGAGTGGCCATTTACAATGTTCCACATGGCAACGAATGGTCCAAAAAAGTTAAAAATTAAAACTAAATAAAAAGAATCTGAAAAAGAATGTGTGTGTGTGTGTGTGTATCTGAATCACTTTGCTGTACACCTGAAACTAACACAACATTGTAAATCAACTATACTTCAATTTAAAAAAATTAAATAAGCAAATATTAGTTTGTGTGTTTCTGAATGTGCTACATAGTTGTTTCTCAAGTGCCTGTTATGTATGCAATCATATATCCTACTTAGGTCCTTCATTCAAGGTCAGTCATTTATTCCGCTCCAGTTACTGTCCAGATGTTGAAAGTGTGAAATGAACAAAACGAATCCCTGCCATCAGGGAACCTACAGTCTGTTGGGGAAGATGTTTAACAGCAAATGAACAGCCAGTATTCATTTCCACGTTGACATGATTAGTTGCAAGTACTGTATCTAATGTCCCTTCTATCCAAAATTCCACTAGAATTTCAGGAAAGGAAATTCAATAAAAAAGACATGTAATTCTAGAACAGAAAGTATGGAGAAGACAAGAGACAGTGGAAGGTGGAACGAGAGGACAGACTGGTTTAGCCACCTAGACCGGCAGCGGGAAAAGCTGACCAACAGCAGATCGAGAGCAGAGACTCGTCAAAGGCTTGGGAACTGGCAGCCCCAGGCACCTCTGGGACTGGGGGTGTTGGGTGCGTACAGTAAGGAAGATGGGATGAGAGCTGAGAAGCAAGAGCGGGCAGCCTGTGTGGCTTCCTATCATGCATCAGGCAGGGTGACCGCCTTCCCCTGCAAAGGACTGGAGGTCCCTCTCTAGAGAGGGTAAACCAGAGGGTATGGGGGGCAGGGGTGGGTAATTCCAGGCATAGGGCCTGGAAAACAAAACAAAGACCAGAGGATTGAGTAGCCTAGGCTGAATCTTGGACCTCCCTAACCCCCTCCTTCTCGGCTCCTGCTGGAAGGCTACTTCAGAGTAGGAGGGTGGAGGGTGGGAGCTCTTCTCTGGGGAAACTGTCCAGTCTAGGAGGAAAGACCAAACAGGGGAGGGTCTCCAGGAAGCCTCCCACTCCTTTAGACCTTCCCATTACCCCATAGTTTCCCACCTCTGATCAGCAACGGAACCATGGGTTAAAAGACATGAGGAAAACCTCCAGAATGGCAGGTAGAAATCAAAATAATCAAAATAAGTAAATTTGGAGAAAACAAAAACAGGGCAGTGAGAAGGAAACTTAAAAAAAAACTATCAATAACTCAAGATAATATAATTCATCCATGAATAAGAAGGGAGTGCTTTTATTTATTTTTAGAAAAAGGAACGTTCAGATGATTAAAACAAACAACAACAAAAAACCCTCAGAAATTAAAAACAAGCCAGCTGGAAAAACTCAGCAGAAAGGCTGCAACAGCAAGTTGAGGAAATCTCTCAGAGGACCCAAAAACATGGAGTGAGAGAAAGTAGGACATGGTGAGAACATCAGGGAATCAGCCCAGGAGGTCCAACCATCCTAATAATATCCTGTAATAGAAAAGAAAGAACAAAGAAAAAGCAAAGAAGGAAAACATCCATGAAAAAATTGAAGGCAATTTCCCAGATCTGAAGGACAGGCGTTTACAGAGGGAAAGCACCAGCCCAGCAAACAAAAATACCCCACCCCAGAGCACATCGTTGAGAAACTTCAGAACAATGGGAACAGATAAGATCCCACAAGCTTCCAAAGAGAAAACACAAGTCATAAGGAAACAGGAAATAAAACAGCTTCAGGTTTCCCAACAGTTACACTGGTGGAGCCACACCTTCAAGATTCTGAAGGAAAATGATCTTCCACAAAGGATCCTACTCACTGCTAAACTATGGATCCAGTGGGCGGGTAAAATAGGAACATTCCCACACATCATGTCTCAGGAAGCTATTGGCACATGTGTTCCTCCAATAGAAGGAAATAAACCACAAGAGGCAGAAATGGGAGATCCAACACAGCAGAGTGGAGGGCAATCCCCCCAACCCCCCAACCCCGGGCATAGTGACTGTTGTATGATCAGCCCACTTCGGAGCAGGGAAACTTCATGGCCAGAAACCACACACGGTCCTATTCTTGGCCACTTCCCTCAGGGTGAACAGCTGGAGATAGTGAAAGACAAACAGTACTGCAGTTGTGTTGACCAGCTCAGCTCTGGTGACAGGGCAAGGATGTGATACCAGTGAGTCGGTAACAATGAAACAAAAGCAAAGTACTTACTTCTGGATATGAAGTATACTCCCACCCATACTTCTCTTTTTTTCTTTTTCCCCCACCCATATTTTATTGTAAAAATTTTCAAACGCACAGAAAAGTTGAAAGGTATATACAGTGAACACCCATATATCCGTCAAAATTCTATAGTTAACATTTTTCTATACTTGCTTTCTTGCTATCTAACCATGTATCCATTCAACAATTCATCGAATGTTACGCATTTCAAAGCAAGTTACAGAAATCAGGACATTCCACCCTTAAACAATTCAGCATGCATATCATTAATTACAATTGCTTATAGTTTGCTTTTTTAAAGTAAAAATTATATACAATGAAATACACAAATCTTAAGTTTGCCATTTACCAAGTTTGGACAGGTATATGTAATGTGTAATGCAAAAACCCTCTGTATGTAAAACATTTCCATCACCCCAGGCAATTTCTTCATGCCTTGCCCAGTTGATCTCTGCTGCAACTCCCAAAGGCAACTTCTGTTGAGATCTTTTACACAAGTGAAATGAAATCGTTTGGCCTGTTCTAGAAAGTCATCTAAAAGGAATAATACAGTATATACTCTTTTGCATCTGAATTCTTCCCCTCAGTATCATGCTTTTGAGATTCATTTGTGTTGTATATCATGGTTTATGGATTTCCTATTTATGGACACCTAGGGTGTTTCCAGTGTGGGCCATTATGAATAAAGCTGCTAAGAATATTCTTGTACAAATCTCTTTAGACATGTATTTTCACATATCATGGATAAGTACCTAGGAGTGGAATTGCTGGGTCATAGGATAGGTGTGTTTTGTTTTATAAGAAACTGTGAGAGGTTGGTAAACACGTGCAGGTGCTGCGAGGGTGAAGCACCCAGAAAGGGCATGGAAGCTCCGTGCCCCTTCCCACGTACCTTGCCCTACACATCTCTTCCATCTGGATGTTCACCTCTATCCTTTATCATACCCTTTTCTTAAAAATAATAGATTTTATTTTTAGGGCAGTTTTTCTTTTTTAATATTTATTTATTTGGCTGCGCTGGGTCTTAGCTGTGGCACACGGGATCTTCATTGCAGCACGCAGGATCTTTAGTTTTGGCATGTATGTGGGATCTAGTTCCCTGACCAGGGATCGAACCCGGACCCCCTGCATAGGGAGCACAGAGCCTTAGCCACTGGACCACCAGGGAAGTCCCTATCATATCCTTTCACAATAAACTGGTAAACAAAAAGAACACGTCTTCCCTCCCATTTCATCCCGAAAGAACCCTAATCACTGCGTTCAAAGCTTCTCCAACAACAGCAGGGGATTTCAGATACTGTGCACAGTCTGACCCTATTGCAGGATTGGGAGAGAGAAAACTCTGTCCTCTTGTTTCAGCAGAAAGGAGAAGTGAGTTGGTTGAGGATGGCCTGGTTCAGAAGCTCCAGAACTAAAGCAAAATCAAACTGGAAAGGATCTTTGAGATGCAGCTGAGACCGAATCTGGCCCAAGTGGAGAAGGCGATGGATGTCAAAAGAACTGGGTCTCACGGTCCATCCGCCTGATGGAGGCGCCAGAAGCTTCACTTGGCATCTGCGAGTCAGTTCTGATGGAAATACTTGGTCTGGGACTTCCCTGGTGGTCCAAGTGGCTAAGAATCCACCTTCCAATGCAGGGGACTCGGGTTCAATCCCTGGTCAGGGAACTAAAATCCCACATGCCGTGGGGCAACTAAGCCCATGTGCCATAACTACTGAGCACGTGTGCCACAACTACAGAACCCATGCGATGCCCTCGAGCCACAACGAAAGATTCTGTGTGCCACAATTAAGACCCAAAACAGCCAGAAATAAATAAGCAAATAAATAAATAAATAAATAAATATTAAAATATATATATATATATATATATATACTTGGTCCCTACAAATTATCACAGCAGACTGGACTTCACCCTAACGAGGTTGACTAGACATGAACATTAGATGAGTCATAAGAATAATAGTAATGAAAATAATAAACCCCAAGTGGGAAAGTCCAAAAAAGGATGCTCAGTTCTGTGTTAATGTGTGGCCCAAACCCTAGAAAGAGGGCTTCATGTGCTTTCCCTAGGCCACCTCCAGGACAGTGGCCTCTAGCCGCTCACATCAGGGCCAGCTTCTGGACTTGAAACAAGCTTTACAGAAACATGCTTTACACTCTGTTCAGCTTGGGAAGGTGAGAGAGAGAAGAGGACAATTTGCATCATCTCAAGCTGGAAGTAAGGCACTGCCCCCACTGTTCCTCACCGCCGTGGGCAACTGCTGAACCAAACTCAGCTTGCACTAACAGGGTGGCTGAAGGGAAATAAAGTAGTTTTGTGCTCAAAATAAAAAGAAACTGTGACATTTTTTTCCAAAGCAATTGTTCCATTTCACATTCCCATCATCAATGTATCCCCACCAACACCTGGTGTTATTGACTTTTTTTTTTTTTTTTTTTTTTTTTTGCAGTACACGGGCCTCTCACTACTGTGGCCTCTCCCGTCACAGAGCACAGGCTCCGGACGCGCAGGCTCAGCGGCCATGGCTCACGGGCCCAGCCACTCCGCGGCATGTGGGATCTTCCCGGACCGGGGCACGAACCCGTGTCCCCTGCATCAGCAGGCGGGCTCTCAACCACTGCGCCACCAGGGAAGCCCCGACTTTTTTTTTTTTTTTTAATCAGTCTTTTTCATTTTAGTCATTCTGATGGGTTTCTAGCAGCATCTCATTACTTTGCCTTTTCCTAGTGGAAATGCAAATGATGTTGAACACTTTGGTGTGTTTGATTATCACCATGCCTCTCTTTTAACTAATAACTCAGCAAGAGTCTTCTGATTTTTGTGGACAGTAATGCGGAAAAAAAATTCACAAATCTGCCTCAATAAGAAAAATTCTATCATATAGACATGGTTATTTATGTGTAGACTCTCTCTGGAAGGAGACGCAGGAAGCTGGCGACCGTGCTGGCTTTGCGGAGGGGTCTCGGTACCTGGGGAAAGGGTTGTGAAGGAGATGTTTCACTGTTTACCCTTTTGTTCCTTTCATATTTTATCCTATGTGCACGGAATACCAGCTCAAACTCAGAATAAAAATTAAACTTGCTGTAAGAGATTGCAAGAAGGAAATCAAAAAGATCTCAAGGGTGTGAATGTACTTTGCTATCTTGATGCAAAGAAGCAAAAGCCCAGGATATGATCCAGATTCCTTCAGTAAGAGGCACCCATGGCCCGAAGAAATGGCTGCCTTGTCTTCATCATGTCAGACTTGCTGACATTTGATGCTGAAAGCCTGGCACAGTGGAAGGAACGCTGGAGCAGGAGCCTGAGAATGCCCGGCTTCGCCACCAATGGGCTCTGTGGCTTTGCTGAGTCACCAAACCTATTTTTACTGGTCCGCACAATGACAATGAACCTTGTGCTCTCAGTTCTATGGGTCCACAATTCCAGCAAGGGCTGTAACCATGAGGAGGAGGAACAAGCTGTACCGATCACTCATTACGTTACTGGAATTTTTTGGTAAGTAAAGACACATGCACATCGTTAAAACAGCAACTACGGGCTTCCCTGGTGGCGCAGTGGTTGAGAGTCCGCCTGCCGATGCAGGGGACATGGGTTCGTGCCCCGGTCCGGGAAGATCCCACATGCCGCGGAGCGGCTGGGCCCGTGGGCCATGGCCGCTGAGCCTGCGCATCCGGAGCCTGTGCTCCGCAACGGGAGAGGCCACGGAGGTGAGGGGCCCGTGTACCGCAAAAAAAAAAAACAAAAAAACAAAAAAAAAAACAGCTTGTGGATGAGACTGTACTATTATACCCATTTCACAGATGAGGATATTGAGGCATATTGACATTTAGTAACTTGTACAAGGTTAGGTCTCTTGCAAATGGCACTTTGAACCAAAGTAGTTGGATGCCAGTGCCTTCTGTCTTAGTCACTACACTAAGCTTCTTCATTTATTCATTCTTTCATTATAAATTCTTAAAGGTCTGGTCCCTGCCCTCAAGAAGCTTCCAGGATAGCAAGGCCATGAATACACTCACAAAAAGAAACCATTTGTGGTTTGGAAGATAGACATGATGCCAGGGAGATGCATCAGACGTGTCCACAGGAAGACATGGCCTGGATCTAAAAGGACAGGTGTCCCTAAGGTCTCCATACTTGTGACAGGTTATATTTTCCAAGTTGGCCTCGGAACGTCTCCTATCCTACAGGCCCCGCCTACAAAGTGATATTGACACATCTCCCACTGAGAGGTGAGATCTACAGTCCCCACCCCTGAGGCTGGGCAGGATTATGTCTCTGCCAGAAGTGGCTCCGCTGGTCTGCCTGGGATCTCTTGCTCTTGGAACCCAGTCGCCACAGTGTCAGGAAGCCTAGGCCACCTGAAAAGGCCACAGACAGGTGCTCAGAATGACAGCTTCAACGGGTCCAGCCAATAGCTGGCATCAGCTGCTGGATTCGTGAGCAGGAAGTGTGGTATAACAAAAAATATACCTGGTTTTGTGCCCAGTTCCTGGCCGGGAGCTCCTAACACCTTTGGAATGTCCTGAGCCATAGGAGTGTCTTTTGTTACTCATAAGGAGAACTTTTCCACATACCGGAGTTTATGTTAATGAGGTGACTCAGACCTGGGTCCCTAGGTGTGTTCAGGGTGGGGATAAGCACCAGAAAAACCTCCCACATGAGTAGAGGGTTGGAACCTTCAGCACCATCCCCAACCTCCAGAGGCAGGACAGGGACGAGAGACTGGGTTCAAGAGTGTGATTTAATCAGTTGTGCCTGTGTGATAAAAACCTGAGACCATGAGGCTGGAGGAGCTTTGGGGTGGTGAGCACACCTTCATGCCGGGAGGGCGGAGTGTCTAGATGCTATGAGGAGAGGGCATGGAAGCTCTGTGCCTCCCTCCACCTTGGAGCTCGTCCTATTCAACTCTTTTTTTTTTTTTTTTTTTGTGGTACGCGAGCCTCTCACTGTTGTGGCCTCTCCCGTTGCGGAGCACAGGCTCCAGACACGCAGGCTCAGCGGCCATGGCTCACGGGCCCAGCCGCTCCGTGGCATGTGGGATCTTCCCGGACTGGGGCACGAACCTGTGTCCCCTGCATCAGCAGGCAGACTCTCAACCACTGCACCACCAGAGAAGCCCTATTCAACTGTTTTAAAATTTTATTTATTATTATTATTATTATTATTGGCCGCACAGCGCAGCATGCAGGATCTTAGTTCCCTGACCAGGGATGGAACCCATGCCCCCTGCGGTGGAAACAGGGAGTCTTACCACTGGACCACGAGGGAAGTCCCTCTTTCTTTTTCTTAACCATTTCATTGAAGTATGATTGACATACAAAAAGCTAGACATATTTAGTATATGTAACTTGATGAGCTTGGAGATAAATATACACCTGTGAAATTATTACCACCATCTATGCCCTAACCATATGCATCAGCCCCAAAGTTTCTCCTGCCTCCTTTACTTACTATTATTATTTGTTATAAGAACACTTAAGGCCTGCACTCTTAGCAAGTTTTTACACGTATAATACAGTGTTGTTAATTCCAGGCACTATGTTATGTACTTAGCTTTCTAGGACTTGTTCATCCTGTATAACTGAAACTTTGCACCCTTTGACTAACACCTCCCCATTTCCCTCTTCCCCCATCCCCTGGCAACTACCATTCTATTCTCTGCTTTTATGAGTTTGACTGTTTTATTATTTTTAAATTTTATTTATTTATTTATTTATTTATTTATTTATTTATTTATGGCTGCATTGGGTCTTCCTTGGTGCGCACAGGCTTCTCTAGTTGCAGTGAGCGGGGGCTACTCTTTGTTGCGGCATGTGTGCTTCTCATTGCGGTGGCTTCTCTTGTTGCAGAGCATGGGCTCTAGGAGCATGGGAGCATGGGCTTCAGTAGTTGTGGCACATGGGCTCAGTAGTTGTGGCTCACAGGCTCTAGAGTGCAGGCTCAGCAGTTGTGTGTGTGTGTGTGTGTGACATCATCTTTATCTACTCATCTGGAGTTTGACTATTTTAGGTTCCTCCATATAAGTGGTATCATGTAGTAATTGTCCTTCTGCATTTGACTTATCTCACTCAGCATAATGTCCTCCAGGTTCATCCATGTTGTCACAAATGGTAGAATTTCCTTCCTTTTTAAGGCTGAATAATATTCCATTGTATCCTATTGGACTCGTCATCTGGCTATTCATTTGTATCCTTTATAATAAACCAATAATCATAAGTAATAGCGGTATCTTGAGTTCTATGAATCATTTCAGTGAGTTATCAAACCTGAACAGGGGTGGTGGAAACCCCCAAATTTACAGCCGACCTGTCAGAATTACGAGCAGCCCCCAGGACTTGTGGCTGGAGTCCAAAGTGAAGGCTGTCTTGTGGGACTGAGCCTTTACACCTGTGGAGTCTAGTGTCAGACTGGAGTTGAATTATTGGACACCCAGTTGGCCTCAAAGAATTGCTTGGTTGGAAAATACAGGAAGCTTTCAAGACAACTGCAGTTCTTGCTACCATCTGACTGCAAAAACATAAGAGACCCCAAGTGAGAACGACTCAGCAGAGCCCACTCAACCCTAGAACTGTGAGAGATGATAACAGAATGGTTGTGGTTGTTTTAAGCCGCTTAGGGGGCTATTTGTTATGGAACAACAGTGACTGTGGAATATCAGGGATTCCAGGGAGAGACCTTGGCACCATCAGAGGTGGAAGAAAGAGAACAAAGGGCATGTGGGAGAATATCAGCAGCTGTGGCTCTTGGGTTGCAAGTAACCGAAAGCTACTCTGTTTTTTGGGGTTTTTAAAAACATTTATTTATTTGGTTGCACTGGGTCTTAGTTGTGGCTTAGCTGGCTCCTTAGTTACGGCATAGGAACTCTTAGTTGCGGCATGCGTGTGGGATCTAGTTCCCTGACCAGGAATCGAACCTGGGCCCCCTGCATTGGGAGTGCAGAGTCTTAACCACTGTGCCACCAGGGAAGTCCCCCGAAACCTACTCTGAATTAAGAAAAAGAGAAAAGATTAATAGGAAAAATACTCTGGGAGCTCAGAGAATCAAAGGAAATGATAAATAACCAGGACTCAAAAAGGACATGATTCAGGACCACTCTGGGGCCCTCAAGGATCTTCTTTTGGGGGCAGACATCCCAATAACTTAGACCCACCTGCCTGAGGACCCTGTGCTACTCCACCCAGGTTGCCCTTCCTGGTGAAGGGGAGGGGGGATTCTGGTGGCTGGTCTGGTTACCTGCCTGCCTATTGGGGAAAAGGGAGGGACCCAGTGCTCACAGCCCACCAGAACCACAAGGAATGAGGTAGAGGCAGTCCCCCTCCACCAAAACAACGGGCAGTTGTGGCTGTGCAGGCAAAGCCAAAAAACATTCATAGGAGTAGGTTCCGTGCCAGTGACAGAGACCTAAAGTGACAACGGCTTAAACAAGATCAAAGTTGACTCCTCCTGTGTGTGTCAAAACCCAGAGGTAAGTAGTTCAGGCTGGTATGTCCCTCTTATCTGTGAAGCCTCGGGGCCCGGCTCCTTCCTCACATACCAAGACGGGGCTCTAGCCAGCATGTCTAAGTTCCGAACACAGGATGGAGAAACAGGGCAGAAAGGGAGCAGAGTGGGTCTCCACACGATCCTGGGAAAACGTCACGGTTCTCCTTGCATCCCATTGGCCAGAAGTTTGTCACACGACCACACTAAGCTGCAGTGCAGGCTGGGAAATATCGTCCCTGCTAAGAATTCTTTTGCCCCTAAGGAAGAAAAGCCTGGATCCAGGACTGTGACCAGGTCCTACCGTAGCCACCATCTGGCTGCCCAGTACTCACACGCATACATCGTTCCCCACATTTAATATTTTTAAATGTTCCCACCTATCACAATGGAACCACCACCATCTCACACTCAACCAAGAACACACTCCCGGGCTTCCCTGGTGGCACAGTGGTTGAGAGTCCGCCTGCTGATGCAGGGGACACGGGTTCGTTCCCCGGTCCGGGAAGATCCCACATGCCGCGGAGCGGCTGGGCCCGTGAGCCATGGCCGCTGAGCCTGCGCGTCTGGAGCCTGTGCTCCGCAACGGGAGAGGCCACAACAGTGGGAGGCCCGCTTACCGCAAAAAAAAAAAAAAAAAAAAAAAAAAAGAAGCTGCAAAAGGCAAGGAATGATTCTTCCCTAGAGCCTTCGAGGGAATGTGGCTCTGACAACACCTTGATTTTAGACTCACAGCCTCCAGAACTGAGAATAAACTTCTGTTGTTTTAAGCTGGCTTGTTAATGTATTACAGCAGCCTTAGGAGACTTACACAAATACCATAATGAACTCAGGGATTTGCCCATACTCAGTGTGTTTCAGTTCATCATAGTTATTATCCTAATTGGTGCTCAAACTGTCCCATTTCGGCCAGTGAGATCCTCATTAAGTTGACTCCTGAGTCTTTTTGACACAACCCTAGCATCTACGAGAACGTCCCTGCTGTCTGGTGTGACAGGAAGTTCGAGGTTCATCTTGTACATTGTCTGCCCCAGATCAGGTATCTGCCTTTGAGTAGGAAGTAGTATTTAGAGACTCTAACCTGGGCACTAGGGGCACTCATTGCTACCAGATTGGTCACCACTCCTAGGCTTTTCCGGTGAATAGAGCTAGGAAACATACGTACATTACTGAACCAAACTTGGGTCAGTTTGCCCTTGCGCGGTCAACTCAATCTCCTGACACGAGGCTGTGGTGAAGGAAAGTGCAGCATGTATTGCAAGGCCAAGCCAGGATACAGGCAGCTAATGCTCACAGGACCTGAACTCCCCAGTGGATTTCAGGGAAGGGTTTTTAGAGACAGGGCGAGGGAGAGGGTAAAGGGGTGTGTGATCAGCTCGTGGAGATTCTTGTGATTGGTTGGTGGTGAGGTCATCAGGAGTTGGCATCATCAGGTGGGTTTCAGTGTCTGCAAAACAGCTCAAAGATAAGGCTCAAGATATTATCTACAGCCCTTGAAGATGAATCAAAGGTCCTTGACTTTGTTCTATGGCTAAACTATTATTTTGTCTTGCTTGACTGTTTTCCTTTGCTTCTGCATTTTCTTACTTCTCGGATTAAATGTGCTCTCTGGAACTCAGGGAAAGCCTAGGAGGCTAAAGTTTTTCTACAAACAAGAGGCAGGCAGAGGACATGGCTGGAGGTCTGTCCTGGGAAGGCCCCATAGGGTCCTACTCAGATAAACATACACTCATCTTTTTAAGATAAATACATATGAATTCACAGCATACCTCCAATTCAAATTCAGAATTACAGTATTTTATTTAAACTCATCAAGTTTATATGGGCAACTCCCTTCTCCCATGCCAAAATTCCTTGTTCTCAGAAACACCCACATAATTACTCATTACAATACATACATACGAGTTTCAGAGCAACAATACCGAAGCCTCTACCCACAATACAGTTAGTGAAAACAGTTTAGGAGTTTATCTTGCTTTTTATTTTTTTTATATAGTAAAATTACAGTTGTGTTGTTTCTGGGAACAGCTGCTCGCTCTGTATTATGCCACCAGTTGGATACACAGGTTCATTTGTTTCATTTTGCTTTCTGTTTTAAGGGTTTTAAATTAAAAAAAAATTTTTTATAATTGTGTAAGATAGTTACATGGTTCCAAACTCAAATTCTAGAAAAGAAGGTATATTCAGAGAAGAATAGCTTTTATCTCTGTAGCCTTGACTCTATTCCCTCCCTCTCACTATAGGTAAACATTTTATTTATTTATTTAAAATTAATTTTAAAAATTGAAGTCTGGTTGATTTACAATGTTTCAGGTATACAGCCAAATGATTCAGTTATATATATATATACATGTATATATATATTCTTTTCAGTTATATACAAGATATTGAATATAGTTCCCTGTGCTACACAGTAGGTCCTTGTTGTTTATCTAGTTTATATATAGCAATGTGTGTCTGTTAAACCCAAGTTATTAATTTATCGCTCTTCTGCCCTTTCCCCTTTGGTAACCATAAGTTTTTTTTCTATGTCTGTGAGACTATTTCTGATACTTAACCACTTTAAAAGAAATTTATGGTTTATCATTTTACTTAAAGAATAAACAAACAAAAGACCCCTCTCAAACCCTATACATATGTATTTTAAAATATGTGTATATTTAGATGTATATATGTGTGTGTGTATATGTGTATGCACTCCTCTCCTTTCCTTAACTAAACAGTGGCATTCTATGAATACTTTTTCACGTAAGGATGCTTCATACAAGTACTGACTCAGCAACTCATGGTGACTTTGATCTGTTGAAGTAATAAGTCAGGTGCCTGAAAAAGAACCCCTTAGCAGGAGACTGGAAACTTGCATTTTCTCAAAATGACAGTTAAGGTAGTGTGTTGAAATCTACCCCACCTTTCCAAGTCTCCATGGGACTGAGCACAAGAATTTTAATGACTTCTCACCCACATTTTGGATCGTTTGTGTCCATCTTCTCTTCGGGGTGCTTGTGATCCATAGTTAAACATTATTAATTATAATGGTTATAAGTCACTGAACTTGCTTTCTAAGGACTCAAGGGCTCTGAGTATGAAAATAGCTACTACTTTTTGGGTGCCCTCTATCTGCCTAGGATGTGCCAGGTGCTGTGCATCCCTGATCTAACTTATTTCTCACAAATATGCTGTACGATGGGTGCCCTTATCCTTATTTTACAGAACCAGCTCACAGGGCATCGAGCAGTTGCTGAACCTGGAACCTGGCTTCTCTGTGCTTTTCTCACCGGGTCATGCTGAAAAGAAAAAAAGGCTTTACTATTTTCCTCACCTGAGATGCTGCTCTCATGGCAAGAGGGAAGATTACAGGCAAATCACCTGGATCTTGTTGATCAACAATCAGGATTGTTAATAAAATTATTTTCCTCTTTGCCTCTGCCTCTTTTCTCCTCTTTCCTCTCATAATCCATTGTACGTCTATGAAAATACTTTTCACACTGACATAATTAGTTCTGTTTGTTTCTCAAATTATAATTAGCAGACTGTCTTTCCCAGAGATGTCAGCAGATTGGGGCTGAGTTAAACGTTAAGTCATGAGGCTAAACTGATTTACCCGCCTGCTTTGTAGCAAGGAACTAGTTAACCTTGATATATAGTAAACTTCAAATCTTGTTAGTGCTCCCATGTCTTCTCTTTGATCTCTCATTACATCTAACTGCAACAGGCTTCTTACCTTGCTCAGTTAAGCTTTATGGTAATTTTGTTTGCCATTGTTTATGGCAACCGAAGAGCTTGTTAAAAATGCCTCGCTGCCTCAATGGCATTTGGAGACAAAGAATGAGTAACCAGGGAGGAGATATATATATATCTCTCACATCTCCGAAGCCCATCTGGTTCTTCAACATAGTTCTAATGAACAGGACTGCCAATTCTCCACCCATGAAAATCTTTATAGGCCCAAGAATAAATTTAGCTGATCTCCAAACTTGTTTGCACATTGTCAGACTGGTTTTGTGTCTTTTGGCAAAATTTCCATGGAAGACCCTAGCCTTTAACATTTAGTCTCCTAAAACCTGTATAAAGAATAGTTCATTTTGCTTTTGGGAGGGGATGGTTTGAAAAACAATGATAATTCAGCAGCATGTGCTCTGTTGTCCTCAAAGATAGCATCCACTATGCCCCGAAAGGAAAACATGGCTCACAAAAAAAGCGAAGTGAACTTTTTAAAGTCAGCGATAAATGTGGCAAAATGCAAAGCTGCAAAAATAAGGGAAATTAAAAGTTTGTGCAAATTATTTGAAAAAATATTATTTTCATAATAACAAAACTAGCCAAAAGCGGGCTTCCCTGGTGGCACGGCGGTTAAGAATTCACTTGCCAATACAGGGGACACAGGTTCAAGCCCTGGTCTGGGAAGATCCCACATGCCATGGAGCAACTAAGCCTGTGACTACTGAGCCTGCACTCTAGAGCTCGTGAGCCACACTACTGAGCCTGTGCACTACAACTACTGAAGCCCATGAGCCACAACTACTGAGCCCATGTGCCACAACTACTGAAGCCCGTCCACCTAGAGCCTGTGCTCCACAACAAGAAAAGCCACCGCAATGAGAAGCACACGCACTGCAACGAAGAGTAGCTCCCGCTCGCCACAACTAGAGAAAGCCCACACACAGTAACGAAGACGCAACACAGCCAAAAATAAATAAATAAAATAAATAAATTTATATATTAAAAAAAACTAGCCAAAAGCTAAAACCCCTCAAATATCTATTTCTTGGCCCAAAACACTGAACATCAAAAAGTACAATTCTTGGGCTTCCCTGGTGGCACAGTGGTTGAGAGTCCACCTGCCAATGCAGGGGACACAGTTCAAGCCCTGGTCCGGGAGGATCCCACATGCCGCAGAGCAACTGAGCTCGTGCGCCACAACTACTGAGCCTGTGCTCTAGAGCCCGCAAGCCACAACTACTGAGCCCACATGCTGCAACTACTGAAGCCCATGCTCCTGGAGCCCGTGCTCTGCAACAAGAGAGGCCACTGCAGCAAGAGGCCCACACACTGCAGCGAAGTGGCCCCCGCTCACCACAACCGTATAAGGCCCCCGCGCAGCAACAGAGACCCAACGCAGCCAAAATAAATAAATAAATAAATTTATTTTTAAAAAGTACAATTATTTTTAAACAGTAGACATATAAAGAAAAATGATAATCTAAATAATAGTTATAATGACAATACTAGAAATGCCCTATGTAGTTTGTAATCTTCCCCTTTGCATTACAGAGGGAAAAAAAGGCATGTTTAAAAAAGATTCTGAGGGGCTTCCCTGGTGGCGCAGTGGTTGAGAGTCCGCCTGTCAGTGCAGGGCACACGGGTTCATGCCCCGGTCTGGGAGGATCCCACATGCCGCGGAGCGGCTGGGCCCGTGAGCCATGGCTGCTGAGCCTGCGTGTCTGGAGCCTGTGCTCCGCAACGGGAGAGGCCACAACAGTGAGAGGCCCGCGTACCGCAAAAAAAAAAAAAAAAAAAAAAAAGATTCTGAATATGAATTCATTTTGTGGTAGAGAAATTTTAAATGATTTTTTTTTTTGGCAGCACCGGGAGGCTTGTGGGATCTTAGTTCCCTTACCAGGGATCGAACCCGCTCCCCTTGCAGTGGAAGCATGGAGTCCTAACCACTGGACCGCAAGGGAATTCTCTTAAATGATTTTTAAATTTTTATTTTTTATTTTACTTTTTATTTATTTATTTTTTGGCTGCGTTTGGTCTTCGTTCCTGCACGCAGGCTTTCTCTAGTTGCAGTGAGCGGGGGCTACGCTTCGTTGCCGTGGGCGTGCTTCTTATTGTGGTGGCTTCTCTTGTTGTGGAGCACTGGCTCTAGGTGCGCAGGCTCAGTAGTTGTGGCACACGGGCTTAGTTGCTCTGCGGCATGTGGGATCTTCTTGGACCAGGGCTCGAACCCGTGTCCCCCGCACTGGCAGGTGGATTCTTAACCACTGCGCCACCAGGGAAGCCCCTTAAATGATTTTTTAAAACAATTATCATCACAAATCCATTTGGGGACAAAGGGTTTTTAAATTTAAATACATTTAAATCCATCTTACACTGTTGCTTTCCATTGTCTCTTTCCTAAAGGACTTGACTTGTTTTTCATTTAACCAGTGAAACTTTTTTCCCACCTGAACTAAATTCCCAGACTTTCTCTTGGGTGGGCTTGAGTAATGACATGAAATACTGTGTCTGAAACGAGAAACACAAACACGGCCCACAAATCTTTAATAGAAATCTATATGCTTAAGCAGGAATGTAAAAACTCACTGTAAAAAAAAATCCCCTTAAAACCACAGAACACTAGAAGTTTTTTCTTTGTGGTACGCGGGCCTCTCACTGCTGTGGCCTCTCCCGTATTGGAGCACAGGCTCCGGACGCGCAGGCTCAGCGGCCATGGCTCACGGGCCCAGCCGCTCCCTGGCATGTGGGATCTTCCCGGACCGAGGCACGAACCCGTGTCCCCTGCATCGGCAGGCAGACTCTCAACCACTGAACCACCAGGGAAGCCCTAGAAGTTTTAAAAATTTCAATATTTTTAATTTTTACATCAGAGGCTTTATAATTAATATCATAATTATTAAAAGATTAAACTATATGTAAGTTGACACTATAATCTACACGAGGAGTAAGTTCTGCCTGCTGGCTCCAAGTTTTCCTTTTTTACTTTTTTCACATAACACAAACTTTACTATTCTAATAATTTTAAAGTTCAGCAACATCAAGTACATTCACGTCGTTGTGCCACCCTAAACCCACTGTTCAGCTCCTCAGCTCCTCCACTAGGGGGCGGACGAACACAGCGCATCAGCCTGCCTCTTCGCGCCACCTAGTCCACGCATGCGCTTCTCACCTGGGGAAGGTAAGCGGGGGCGGGGCCTGGGCGGAGCCTCGGGGGGCGGGGCCGGGGCACGCAGGCGCGGCGCGGGCATTGTGACGTCAGGTTGCGCGGCCGGGGTGGGACCTGGCCCTGGCTCGCAGAGGCGCTTTCCCGAGCATGACGTGCTGATTCCCCTCCCCGTGGACTCCCTTCCCCGCGGCCCGCCCGCCCGCCTCACCGCCGCCTCCTTCGCTCCCTCAGAGCGGGCCAGCGGCCGGGGCAGAGGCCCGGAGGCGTCGCGGCGCCCAGAGGGCGGGCGGGCGGGCTTCGGAGCGCCGGGAGGGCCGGGTCCGCGGCCGGTCGGTGCGCGGCGGGCGGGCGGCGGGCGCCGGTCTATATGGCGGCGGCTCTGTCGGGCCTGGCTGTCCGGCTGTCGCGCTCGGCCGCCGCCCGCTCCTATGGGGTCTTCTGCAAGGGGCTGACCCGCACGCTGCTCATCTTTTTCGACCTGGCCTGGCGGTTGCGCATCAACTTCCCCTACCTCTACATCGTGGCTTCCATGATGCTCAACGTCCGCCTGCAGGTGGGTGAGCCGCGCCCGCCCGGCCCCTGTCCCCCGACCCTCCCCTAGCGCCGGTCCGCCCAGCGCGGCCCGGCCCACCTCGCCCAGGACGATGAAGATGCCGCCGGGAGCTGCCAAGCTGGATGCTGAATGTATGCCAAACGCCGTGCATTTCTCTCGCAACCCCACGGGGGAAAAACCCGCTGAGGTTATTGTTATCCCTGTTCCGCAAACGAGGCGGGGTGGGGACGTGGAGCGGCCTGCCTCGGGTAAGGGCCTGCGGCTGGGGCGTGGGGTCCGCGGCCAGGCAGGTGGATGCTGCCACGGGCAACAAAGGCCCTGGCCCTGAAGAGGAAATTTTGCCCAGAAAATTACAAATTCTGGGGCGCGGGGGTGGGGGGTGCGTTTATGGTTGACTTTTCTAGTTCCCAAACTTTACGAAGCTTTGAAAAGAATTAAAACTTAAAGAGAGATTAATTGATGTTAACCAGTGTTCTGCTGGGGGTATCTCATTTATCCTGGCGGGGGTGGGTGGTGGTGAAAGGAGTGGGGGTGATGAGAGAAAACCAGGTGGAAGGAGGTAGAGAGGCAAAGGTTCAGAGGTTCGAAACAGTTCAGGTGTGAAATAGTATACACACACACACACCCAGCACCTTGGAGATCATCTTTGCTATAAATGATTGACATTTCTACATCCCTCAAATTCCACATGCCTTTTTCTAGTGGAATGGAAAGTCATCAAATTGAGAATTATTCCTTTCCGAGTGTGTCATAGATGGCCAAGTGCTGAGCGTGTCTTGGATTTCGTTTTCACATGGTGGAGTGTCTGCTGTGTGCCAGGCACGAGCTCTGTGATGGAGGGATGGGTCCCTGTCCATCGAGAGCTTACAGTCTGGCAGTATTTGTGTTGCTCCCTGGTGTGCAAAATGAGGAAGCCTGAGCAGTAGGACTCCGCAGTATTGACATGGGTGGGGCAGGTGTTTTCCTTTTTCCCTTTGGTTTAGTTGTATCAGAATATAATTGTCTCTAAGCTTGAACTGTCAGGTTTTGGGTGCCTCTCACTGGTGCTGGCAGGCCACATAAAACTTAAAACCCACTGTTCATCAAAATTGTGTTCAGTTGAGTTGGGATGAACCTGCCTCTCTATTTCAGGGTCCAAACTGAGATACTTTTATGTGAGCAGGGACTTATGGCATTCTTAAGTGGTGCCTGACAGAAGGAGTAGAAAAGTCGATACCTTTCCAGCATGTGGTATCATCGTGTAAAGAAGGGCTCTGGGAGTGGGGACTGGGAAAAATCAGAAAGCCTGTGCTCTATCCACTTGTCACTAGCCAACTGTTGTTTGTCAGATATAGCAATTTACAAGAGAAATTGGAAATCCTGATCTTTAAATATCAACTTAACAAAAAATAAACTGTGGGCAAAACAAAATATTTGACCCCAAGCTCCACTTTGGAAACTCTTGTTCTAGCGTTACATTTATAATTTGCAGTCGTCTGTAGAAATCACAAGAATGACTGTAAGAGAAAACCTACGTAATGTTGAGAATACGCAGTTTTGTACCATTAAAAAAAATTAGCTTTCTCATATGCTTACTTAGCTATTTATGACCACTTCCCTAGTCCAAGCTACTATAATCACTCACCTGGACTATTGCACGTGCCTCCATCTATTCTCCACAGGGCCCTTAGAGAAGTCTTTTAAAAATATAAATCAGATTGTGTCATTCCTCACAAAAAAACAGAAAACAAAAACTGCTTCCCATTGCATGTGGACTGCAGTTCACGTGTTTCTATCCTGCAGATCTGATTTCTGTCCACCTTTCTAACCTCTCCCCTGGCCTGTTCCTTGCTTGCTATTGTGTCTCTTATTTTCCTATCTACTCTTAGCATGCACCGAGCCCCTTCCAGCCCCTGGGCACTTGCACTTGCTGTTCTTGCCACCTCGAGTGTTCTTCCCTGGCTCTTTGAATGCTGATACATTCTCACACCCGGGTTCTCCTTTCAGAGGGGTCTTTTGGGGTCACCAAATCGGTATGATCTTGCAGCTACTCTCTTCACGGCAAGAGTGCTGAAGGCTTGTTTGTTTCAAATCAACAAGGTGCATTGGAGTCCGTTCCTATTATAATGATGAGGGTTTCCAGATCTCTCAGTTGCTTGTAAGGCAGTAGGATAATCTCTGGAAAGGTTGTTCAAATACAGATTTCATAACAAGGAGTTTGCACTGTCATGATGGAGGGTAAATGCATTTTGGAGGCGGGGAGTTGGCTCTGTGAGGAGTGGCGTGGGCAGTAGGGAGAGCTGGGTACACCAGGCTAATGGGTGACTTGGTGGACTTGATGTCAGGTCATCGTCCAGGTACAGCACAGCTTTAGAGTACTGGGGAATTCGGACGCTCTGGCTGTAGAGTGTGGGCTTTGTTGGTCAGTTCAGGGGTGAGTGGGAGGTGGGGAGGCCCAGACAAGGTGGTCGCCGGGTACCTTGGGGGAGGGCTGTCTGAGAACTACGTGAGGATTTTAGGTGTGATCTTGGGCTTGGATCAAGTGCAGCAGCAGCCTGTCGCATGCTGACGGGGGCAGGGTGGGAGTTGGGGTGTCTCTTTACTGTAACATTTCCATCTGCTGCTTTAAACTCCCCTGCAGGTTTAGAGTTTCTGTTCATTGGTGGAAGAACATTAACTTACCTGACTTGAGGGTTTAATGATTCTGGCCTCTGGTAAAGAGAAGTGCAACAGGAAATAGGGGACAGGAGTCAGGGGACAGGCCAGCTTACCTCCACATGCCTACTCAGGACACTCTGTCCATCCTCTTCCTTGCAGGGGCGCTGGAGGCTGTTTTGTGAGTAATAATGAATAAAGGAGTCTGTGTCCCACATGTTTACTCAGGACCCCCAAACCAGCTGTCAGTGGGGTAGCCAGGCATTTTCAGGAGATTGGTACCTCTTCTTCAATTTGAGAGTGATTAAATGAGAAAATAGATGCAAAGGGGCTTTGTGAACTGAGAAGGGCTATGATTTAAAAATACTGTTTGCAAGCAAGGCTTAATCTCCTAGAGTCATTAGCGTCCTACTTATTTATATATAATCTGAAATACAAGGCAGTGAAAAAACGAGAATCCATACCAAATACTAAATGTAGTAAAAGGAAGATGAAAAAAAGTGCTCTGAGAACCTGCTATAATTGAACAAGTTATGCCTACAATGTTTCAGTTACGTTGCCTGTGGAAATAATCAAGTATCTTAGCCCCAGTTCACCTAGATTCGCGTAATCATTAAAAGAGGAGGCCTGGAAGAGAACAGCTAGAGAAGATGACATTGTGAAGGTGAGGGATAGTTGTCAGACCAAGCTGTGGCCTTGGCTCTCTGAGCCGTCAGCCCCACGGCCCTGTGCTGAGCTGGCCAGGCCGAGAACCTCTCTTGGCCCGTCCTCTACGGCCTGTCTCCCTGTTTTGTTTCTTTTTTTTTTTTTTAAAGGCTATGTATTCTTTTTTTTTTTTTAAGACCATACTTCATTCAGATTTCTTTTGCTTTTTAAAAAAAATTTATTTATTTATTTATGGCTGTGTTGGGTCTTCGTTTCTGTGCGAGGGCTTTCTCTAGTTGCGGCAAGTGGGGGCCACTCTTCATCGCCGTGCGCGGGCCTCTCACTATCGCGGCCTCTCTTGTTGCGGAGCACAGGCTCCAGACGCACAGGCTCAGTAATTGTGGCTCACGGGGCTAGCTGCTCCGCGGCATGTGGGATCCTCCCAGACCAGGGCTCGAACCCTTGTCCCCTGCATTGGCAGGCAGACTCTCAACCACTGCACCACCAGGGAAGCCCCCTGTTTTGTTTCTAACTGCTCTTCTACAGCCTCCTCTCTCCGGAGGACTTTCTAGATCCATAGCTCCATAGGTTTCAGTGTTCACCTATCACTTGAAAATCTATATTCATTCCTTCCAACCAGGTAAAAAGAGTTGAGGAATGCACGCAGGGCTGGGGAAACTGGGTGCGGTTCCAAATAGAGCATTCAGAGTGGGCCTCAGCGATGAGCAAAACGTGAAGGGGATGAGGGCTTTAGCCACGGAGATGCCCGGCTTAGCAGAGAAGCCTTGCAGCCCGTGCGAGAGCTCTGCGTGTCCCAGGGCAGTGGGAGGTGGCCGGAGGCTGGGACTGAGAGGCTCGTGTGCCTTGGACTGCCAGGACGTTGGCCTTGACTAATTGAAATCATCTTACGGCCAGACAATTTCAAAAAGTAGTAAAGATTCCAAGGCCCTGTTTAAGGGTCGACTGCAGCTTGAAATGAGTTTTATTTTGTTGCTTGACCTACATCAAGCTCCTGGAAGAAAGTTGGAGGAAATTATAGACTATTAAGGAACGTCATAAAACCTTAAGAGGCAAAGTCAAAAGCATGAGCTCAGTTAAACGTAGGAGTTTGTTCTGGCTTCTGGGGTATTGAACAGCTATATACTTTGAGATGGAAAATTCCAAACATGTAGAACACATAAAAATACCATGGAATCTTTCCTATCTTTCAAGGGAATTCATAATCATGGTTTTTCATAAACTTTTGAAAAAAGTTCCACCTATAAAGATAGGTTGAAGTAGATTTAAAAAATTTTTTAACCTGCATAAGATTTGAAAGAATAGTACAGTGAACACCTGTATCCTTGACTCAAGTGTTTAAAAAGTCTTAGAAATAAATTCTCACATTAATGGTTCAAGCAGATGTTAAAGTATATGAATTAGGTCTATATGTACTAATGTTAAAAGGTATCCACCAAGTATACAGTGAAGAAAAGCAAGTTTAAAAACCATCTAAGTAGTACCACATTTAAAAAATTTTTCATAAATACACTTGTCAATACCTAGAGCAGGGAGAAGCATTCCAGGACCAGGAGGCAGCCCTAACTCAGGAGAGAGCCTGGACATTCCTCCTCACATGATCTGTGCAGAAGGGCCAGTGTTTCTTCACCTCCACAGACTGGATGGCTTGTAAACAACAAACATTAATTTCTCGCAGTTCTGGAGGCCGAGAAGTCCAAGATCAAGGCACCAGTATGGTCAAGGTCTCTTGAGCGCCCTCCTGGTTCGTAGCCAGTGCCTTCTTGCTGTGTCCTCACATGGTAGAAGGGGCTAGGGATCTCTGTGGCATCTTTTTTTTTTTGCGGTATGCGGGCCTCTCACTGTTGTGGCCTCCCCCGTTGCGGAGCACAGGCTCCGGACGCGCAGGCTCAGCGGCCATGGCCCACGGGCCCAGCCGCTCCGCGGCATATGGGATCCTCCCAGACCGGGGCACGAACCCGTATCCCCTGCATCGGCAGGCGGACTCTCAACCACTTGCGCCACCAGGGAGGCCCTGTGGCATCTTTTGATAAGAACATTAATTGCGGCTTCCCTGGTGGCACAGTGGTTAAGAATCTGCCTGCCAGTGCAGGGGACACGGGTTTGAGCCCTGGTCCGGGAAGATCCCATATGGCCGTGGAGCAACTAAGCCCGTGCACCACGACTACTGAGCCCGTGTGCCACAACTACTGAAGCCTGCGTGCCTATAGCCCGTGCTCTGCAACAAGAGAAGCCACTGCAATGAGAAGCCCGCACACTGCAACGAAGAGTAGCCCCCGATCGCTGCAACTAGAGAAAGCTCGCGCACAGTGACAAAGACCCAACGCAGCCAAAAATAATTTAAAAAAAAATTAATCTCACTCACCTCCTAATACCATCATCTTTGGAGGTTAGGGGTTCAGCATATGAATTTTGGGGGGTTACAGACATTCAGACCATAGCACCTCCTGATAGGTTTGTAAGATCCAATAGAAATGATTTGCTTTTAAACATAAGAACTAAAACTATAAAACTCTTAGAATGTAGGGGAAAATCTTCGTGATACTGAATTTGGCAATGATTTCTTGCCAAAAGCGCAGGCAACAAAAGAAAACGATAAATTGGACTTTGTGAATATTAGACATTGGTTCATCAAAGGATTCTATCAAGAGAGTGAAAGAGGCAACTCACAGAATGGGAGAAAGTATAGTTGACCCTTGAAGAACACAGGTTTGAACCGTGCAGGTCCACTAATACGCAGAATTTTTTCAGTAGTGTATACTAACACTGCGTCATCTGAGGTTGGTTGAATCTTCAGATGTGGAACTGCAAAGACAGAGGAACCACATATAGGAAGGGTTGCTGTAAAGTTGTACTCAGATTTTCGACTGTGCGGAGGGTCAATGTCCCTAGCCCCCAAGTTGTTCAAGGGTCACCTGTGTTTGCAAACCATATATATGTTAAGGATTAATGTCCAAAATATGTAAAGAACTCTTACAACTCAACAACAACAAAAAACCCAATCCAAAAATTGGCAAAGGACTTGAATAGACATTTCTCCAGAGAAGATATATCAATGGCAAGTAAACCCAGGAAAAGATGGGCAATTGGAACATGTTTGTGGGCAGCCAGTCCACCAACTATGGTGAGGCCCTGGCACATCATTATGATGACCTCTGAGCCCCAGCTTGCCCACTTCAGCCTTGTGGCCCCATGGGATGCCCAGAGGAGGGGCCCTGGTGGCCAGGCTCCTCTCCCCATACCAGCCCTGCAGGATGTGGACGCAGTGTCCCCCTGCCTCTGGGCTCTCACAGACCCACCGGGTCAACTTCTCTCCCTGAGACTCGGCTCCTCCCATCTCTCCCCATCCCGCTCCAGGGACACTCATGGACCTGAAGGGTGAGTGACCACTCGTTTCTCACTGACAGAATATCCCCACCCAGACCCGGGGACCCCCACGCCAGGCTCAGTCTCCAAGAGCCCTCACTAACTGCTCCAGTTCCAAATCTGAGCCCAGCCACACAGGCTGAGAAACACTCCCCCTGCCCAGCCCTCGCCTGGCCTGGCACAGCCCCTAGGATGCCTCTCTGCCAGGGCGGTAATAAAATCCAGTGCTAGGAGAGAAGAATTAGGGAACTGCAAATCAAAGCCACAACGAGATGCTACTTCACACCCATTAGTGTGGCTATTATGGGGGGAGGGGGAGGGAAAGAACGGGGAGGATGTGGAGAGATTAAAACCCTTGTGCACTGTTGGTGGGAATGTAAAATGGTGCAGTTGCTATGGAAAACAGTTTGGCAAGTCCTCAGAAAGTTAAACATAGGGCCTCCCTGGTGGCGCAGTGGTTAAGAGTCCGCCTGCCGATGCAGGGGATACAGGTTCGTGCCCCGGTCTGGGAGGATCCCATATGCCGCGGAGCGGCTGGGCCTGTGAGCCATGGCCGCTGGGCCTGCGCATCCGGAGCCTGTGCTCCGCAACGGGAGAGGCCACAACAGTGAGAGGCCCACATACCGCAAAAAAAAAAAAAAAAAAAAAAGAAAGTTAAACATAGAATCACTGTATGATTCAGCAAGTTCACTGGTAGGTGTATACCCCAAAGATTTGAAAACGGGGGCTCAGGCACTTGGCCTCCAATGTTCATAGCAGCACTACGGACAGCAGCCAAAAAGTAGATACAATCCAAGTGTCCATCAACAGATGAGTGGATAAACAGAATGCTTTATACTTTCAATGCAAAATTATACATCTTTGAAAAGGAATAAAGTTCTTTTTTGGCTGCACCGTGCGGCTTGCAGGATCTTAGTTCCCTGACCAGTGGTCGAACCCGTGCCCCCTGCAGTGGAAGCAAGGAGTCTTAACCACTGGACCACCAGGGAAGTCCCAGGAATAAAGTTCTGATACCTGCTACAGCTTGATGAACCTTAGGGACACTATTCATAGAGACAGAATGTAGAAGGTGGTTGCCAGGGGCTGGAGGAGGGGGAATGGAATTGTTTAATGGAAACAGTTCTCTTTTGGAATGATGAAAGAGTTCTGGAGATGTGTGGTGGTGATGGATGGTAGATTTTATGTATATTTTACTGCAGTTTTTTTAAAAGTACTAGAAAAGTGATTATGCTGTTGGTTGTTGTGGCAGTGTTAAGTTGCCATAGAAGTTTCTAAGAGCCTATTCTTAATTTTGTTCTTGTATGATCACAGTAACAAACTTGGGGGTGTGGCCAGGGTCCAGTGGCTTGTACATTTTTAAGGATTTTGGCTTACTCTGAGTGAAATGGGAAACATTTCACTGAGATGTGACCTAATCTGATTTGCTTTTATAAAGGATCATTTTTTTCTTCTTTAAAAAAAAAAGGTTTATTTTTTCTTTTAAGGATCTCTTTTTTTCCCCCCCTGCGCAGCATGGCTTGCAGAATCTTAGTTTGCCAACCAGGGATTGAACCCAAGCCCCAGCAGTGAAAGCACCGAGTCCTAACCACTGGACCGCCAGGGAATTCTCTAAAGATCATATTTTAAAAAAACCTTTATTATGGGAATATTCAATATACACAGAAGTGGAGTACAGTTGTCCCTTGGTACCTGCAAAGGGTTGGTTTCAGGACCCTTGGGGATACCAAAATCCACGGATGCTCAAGTCCCTTGTATAAAACCGTGTAGTATTTGCATGTAACCTGTGTACATCCTCCCTTATACTTTAAATCATCTCTAGATTACTTTTAATACCTAATACAATGTAACTGCTATCTAAATAGTTGTAAACACAACATAAGTGCTATGTAAATAGTTGCTAGCACACAGCAAATTCAAGTTTTGCTTTTTGGAACTTTCTGGAAATTTTCCCTCCCCCCCAAAATTCTATTTTTTTCTATTTCCTCTTGGTTGAATCCTCAGATGCGGAACTTGCAGATATGGAGGGCCACCTGTAGTATAATGAACCCCATGTATCCATCACTTCTTTTCAGTAAGGATCAGCTCTTTGCTAATCCTGTTTTATCTCTTCTCCCCAGTCCTGCACTGTGTCCATCTAATCACCCCACACTGGAGTATTCTAAATAAATCCCAGACAGAACAGATCACTTTTTTGGTTTGTTGCTTAGTTTTTTACTTTGAAGTAATTTGACTTACAGAAGTTGCAAATCAGTGCAGGGAGTTCCCACAGACCCTTCCCCAAGCTTCCTCTAATGTTGACATCTTACCTGGCCAGAGTACAGGCATCAGAACTAAGAAGTTAACGTTGGTGCAACACTATTTGGATTTCACCAGTTATTTCCACCAGTGAATTTTTTTCTGTCCCTGGATCCCACAGTGCATTTAGTTGCCATGCCTTAGTCTCATCCAATCTGTAATTTCCTTAGTCTTGTCTTTTATGTCCGTCAGTTGTTTCTTCAACTTTTGGATGTTTTTCACTTTTTGGCTGTTATGAGTAATGCCATGCACATTCTACGGGCACACCTTAGGTATTGTGGGTTTGGTTCCAGACCACTGCAATAAAGCGGTTATCGTGCTAAAGCGAGTCATGTGAACTTTTTGGTTTCCCAGTGCATGTAAAAGTTATGTTTATGCTATATGGTAGTCTATTAAATGTGCAATAGCATTATGTCTAAAAAATGGACATACCTTAATTAAAAAATACTTGATTGCCAGAAAATGCTGACCATCATCTGAGCCTCCATTGAGTCGTCATCATTTTGCCGTAGTAACATCAAAGGTCACTGATCACAGACCTCCATTACAAATATAATAGTAATGAAAAAGTTTGAAGTATTGCAGGAATTACCAAAATGTGCAGATACGAAGTGAGCAAATGCTGTTGGAAAAATGGCGCCAATAGACTTGCTCAATGCAGGGTTGCCATAAACCTTCAGTTTGTAAAAAACACTGTGAAACGTAATAAAGCGAGGTGTGCTTGTATAGGTGTTGTGTGGGCATGTGTTTTCATTTCTCTTGGTTACGTACCTAGGGGTGGAATTGCTGGGTCATATAGTAACTCTGCATTCAGCCATTTCAAAGAGATCACTCTTACTTCACGGTAGAGTGGAGGGTGGAAGCAGGGAGACCCTTAGATTTACAGGAGAGGATGCTGGTCAGGGCGCAGCAGGGGAGGTGGTGGGAGGAGGTTGCACTGTGGGTGTATCTTGGTGTTTGAGCCGACAGGCTTGCCTGCCTTCAAGGAAGAGGTGGTGTGAGAGAAAAGCTCATTAGCATCTCTTTGTGTGTGAACTATACATGTTCTTTACCCGTTTTTCTGGTGGGTTGTTGGTGGGTTTCTTGGAGCCACCAAGAAACCCACCAACTTACCAGACACCTTATCAGTTGTCTGTGATAAGAGTTGAAATTTTTTTCCAGTTAGTATATTTTTGACTTTGCTTATAGTGTGTTTTTGCCATACTGAAGTTTATGTAGTCAAATTTAACAATCTTTTCTGACTTTTGGGTTTTGTCATAGTTAGAAAGGCCTTCCAAATGCTAAAGATATAAGGAATTCACCTGTTATTTATTCTGGTACTATTATATCATGTTTTACTTTTAAATGTAGAGTGTTGGAGTTTATCCTGGTATATGGTGTATGACGTTGATCTGAACTGGCCGTTCTTTGAACAGCACTGCCAGGAGAAACCTCGTGTGTGTGACGTTCTTGTCCTTGTACGTACATTCACTAGAAAGCAAGTTTCGAGAAGACAGAGCCCTTTTTGTCTGCTTGGTGCACTGTCCTGATACCAGCGCCTAGAACAACGCCTGGCTTAGGGGCTCGGTGCACGCTCGCTGATTGAATCTGTAGCAAAAAATCATAGGTGTAGAATCCCGAAGGAAAGGTTATATTCATTTGTAAATGATTTTTAAAGTCATTGCCAACTTCCCCTCCACGGAGGTGCTGCACCACGTGGTCCCTCTGGCCGTGCTGGGAGCCCTCTGGTTGCTCCCCGTCCGCTGTGGCCACTCCAGCCTGGACCTTGGCCTCTGTCCCCCACTGCAGTGTGCTGGTCCGTGCTTAGGCCACCTCCGTGTTGCCATCCAGTGGTCACTCCTCTGTTCTCTGCTTTACAGACCCCTCAGCAGCGTTTTGTCACTGGTTCCCTCTAATGCTCTTCCTGATAATGGCGCTAATAGCAGCTGTTTCTTGGATGCCACAGGCTGCTGGTCAGAGAACATGCTGGGTGCCTTCACGTGAAGAGTCCTCACACATCCTGAGGAGAGAGGACACAGCCTAGCTCAGCCATCCTCCTCGCCTCTCGGCCCTCGGACGTGCGAGCGCACCTTTGAGCCTGTGGGTGACCGAAGCAGGGGACAGAGTAGTGGCCCGCAGGAGCTGCACAGCCAGCTTAGAGCACAGGTGTGATTTAGATGCGCTGAGTGGTTTGCAGCAGGAAGTCGGTCCCTATGGTCTGCTTCCTGTGCTTATGATTCAGTGTAACGCAGAGATGACCCAGCCCTTCCTGTTTCTCATCCTCTTAACTGTGTAGCAACTTGAGCAATTTGTTACTCAGCTTGTGTGTGTCAGCTGCCTCCTCGGGCTGATGTTTCAGTGGTGAGCTCAGTGATGGTCAGGTCTGCTAATGCTCACCTCTGAGAGCTGTGAGTGTGTCGTATCACCCATATGTGGGACCCAAACACAACACAACTGAATGTACACGCAAAGCAGAGACAGACTCACAGGTTCAGAAAACGAACTGGTGGTTACCGGTGGGGGGCAAATTAGGGGTATGGGATTAACAAATACAAACAATGATGTATAAAATAGATAAGCAACAAGGATATGTTGTATAGCCATCATCTTGTAATAACTTTTAATGGAGTATCATCTGTAAAAATATTGAATCACTATGCTGTACACCTGAAATTAATATAAAATTGTAAATCAACTATACTTCAACTAAAAAAAAAAGGCCGTGAAGCCAGGTGGCCTTGGAGCGCATTTGTGAGCTGTCACCAGGCAGGACCCCCGTCAAGCCCATTGTTGTCTAACCTGGCTGGGCAGCCCCTGCTCTATTAGCTGTGTCTGCACCCCCAGCCCCACGCCAGCCCGCTTTGGGAATAGCCTTGCCAGCTGGCTTTTGGGAGCACAGAGGCTGGGATATTTTTAGTTTCCAGAGCAGTGGTATCCAGCCCATCACGTCCCTGAGGCCATTAATAGCTCAGGTTAGGGAAGGTAAGGTGTAGGCCGTCCAAGAGGGCACAGCTGCCTAACTGGGTCAGGCCTGTTGTCACGCAGCAGGTCAGCTGCCTCCACAGGTGGGGACTCTGGTGGGAGAGACTGCTCCTGTCCGCCCCGAGGATCGTGGACACACCAGAGAACCTCGTCTCCCTGCACCTCACCCGCTGTGGCCTCGGTGATGCCATTTTCAACCGTTGTCATTCTCTGAGGGGCAGGGGGAGGCACCTGTCGGGGAGGTACAGAGTTTAAGTTCAGGAATTTACTCCCAGTCCTGCACTTTGCTTTTCCTGAATCATACTGTCTTGAATTTCAGAATAGACTTCCCTCATTCTGGGGCAGGGAGGGGGTGTGTCAGTTTTTGTGGATAAGATGGTTTGCCATAATTTATGCTGCTTATTATTTTGTAGACTTAACATGGGGGTTGAGGGGTGGGAAATGATGGGAGAGCTGGGGCCAAGGATGTTTAGTTATATAACTGTGCATGTTTTATTTGGTATGATACAGTGTGCCAAGATGTATGTATTCAAAAGTATAGTGAGAATAAACCACAAAAAATATTTCACAGATGACTGCGTGTTTGGAAATTACTTGAAAATTATTTCTGGCTCTCAAAATATAAGTAATGTATGTAACTGTCTAATATCAAAAGAGGTGGCTGGTTGAGGGCTCAGAGCCAAAATGTTTTCCTGACCTACTGAAGTATTTTTGTTAAGATAATTGAATACGTAGTTTATTACTGCATTTACTAAAGAACTAGGAGATCTTCAGTAAGCATTTTATTCTATCATTATTGAATGTATGATTACATTAATAGTATCTTATTCAAAATATTTTAACACAATTCTGGCAACACTTCATCTTTCTGAGTGGTACTAAGTCCTCATACAAGGACATAATAAAAGTAGTTAGAAACTAATTTTCCTGAGAGTTGGCCCACATTAAGTGACCTGTTTTTCTTAAGAACTTTTTTTAAACCTGTTCTAATATGTATTAAAAATATATTTAGGAATGCTTCCATTTCAGGAAAATGTTCATTCTTAGTACATTTCAGATCAGTAAAATAAATGTAAGGTTTAAAATAACATGATTTGGAGAGTTAATTTGAGAGAACTGTCAAGAGAAGTTAATTAGATTGGACTTGGTGAACTTTGAAAGTGTTTGTTTTGATTCGTAGCTGGAATTGCACCTCTTAAAAGTACAAGTGTAACTATGTGAGGTGATGGATGTTAACTTGTGGTGATCATTTTGCAGTATATACAGATATCGACTTACTATGTTGTACACCTGAAATGAATACATTTTAGGTCAGTTATATCTCAATTTAAAAAAAAGAATTGCACCTTGTGTTTGAATATGGCTTCATACTGCTCAAATATATTTGTATCAGTTGTTATATGTAATAATGGTCACACTTGTACAGATAAAAAGTTTTGAGCATGCCCTGTGGAGATATATATATCTCTGTGGTATAAATAAGCATATATATACTATTTTTATAAACGATGTATTTTGCTCTACCAAAATATGGTATATATTATAAAACATAGAAAAAGTTACAAGGGGAACAAGGTAAAAATGAACTAGGCAAAGGTGTTCTGATATTTTCTCCCATGCTCCTTGAGTTGGGGGCACCCCGCTTGAACAGCCGCTGGCCTAGTGGAGTGAGTGAAGAGTTCTTCAGAGTTTATCCGACGCTAACTTAGTTGTTTGTGCAGGAAATGTATGTAACCGCCCTCTTTTTGAAGCACTTAACGCAATTGGTGTCCGCGACCCTGGGTTTTCCCTAGGTGCTTTGAGTCTCCCTCCTTAGAGGCTTTGGTGGGCCCCTCGCCCATCTGGTCTTTAGATCCTGGAGACCCCTGCCTTCTGTACCTCTGTCTTCTCTCTTGACCTGTTATACTGGGCCGTCATTTTATCTGCCTCCCCAGAGCTGGCGACTTCTGAGTCTAGGTCCCCAGCTCTGACACCTCTCTTGAGGTAAAGGATTTACTGATCCACCTGCTCGCCAGAGCCCCGCAGCCCAACTCTGCTGCCCAGTCTGAGCACCTTCCCTGCCTTCCAGACCTGCTGCTCCCCCCGCCTTTGCGGTTAATAGCACCTTCATTACCCAGGACTGAAAGTCAAGAAACCTGCGGGTCATCTCACCTTCTTCTACACCTAGTCAGTCACCAACGTAAAAAAGATTCTTCAGTTTCTCTCCCCTCTTTACTCTCACAGGCTTACTTCCTTTTTGCCCCTGGAGTATTAGAATAGCTTCCTAATTGGTCTGTTTAAGGTGATACCTTCCAGTCTAGCCACCACGTTGCAGCCGGAGCAGTTAATCTAAAAAGCAAATCTAGCCATCGTTTCCTGGCTGAAAACTCCTGTGGCCCCCATCACCTGCTGGATGCAGCCCAGCTCCGTCGCACGGTGGCGGGGGGTGAGGGTGGGGGGTGCCTCTCACTGTTGGCCCTGCTCCTCAGTGGCTCAGCAGCCCCGTTGCTCAGCCTTCTTTGCTTTCTCCCTCAGCCTCCAATAATACTTACCTGCTGTGTTTTCTTCCCAGTGTACTCTTTAAATTTAAAAAAAACTTACACAGTCATAAAGCTTAATGAGTCTCCTGGTGCCATAAGATTAGTTAAGAGAAACAGCAGTTTCCTGTCTCTCATTTCTCCATCCAGCCGACTGCTTGCAGCTACAGCTGGTTCTCTTAGTGTTTACTTCTCTGTCTCTAAATTGCACGCTCGTAGTGTTGCTTCTTGACTTTTCATTTTTTGAGTTAGTCTTTGTCCTACTGTGGGAGAAGAGTCGGATGCAGCTCTCTTCTACCTGAACCCACATTTCCATCCCTCCTCCTTCCAAAAAGAGTTACTGCATTTTAGTTAGGTTGCTGTTCTGTAGGCTAGCCTCTTAGAAAAATTACTGAATACAAAGTATGTATTTTCTAAGTTGAAACATTCCTAAGTTGAAACATTTATATGTCCTTTTTAAAGGAACATGTGTCAGACACTTTTTAAAAGTCATCAGTTAAGGAGGGAACTAGTAAGATGTTATAATCAGTGTAAAGCAGAATTTAGACAAAACACATACGTACAATCAGGAATGCTAAAGTGAATTTACAAATAGATGTAAAACTGGTCAATATGCCTAGGGCAGTAATCCGTTGCATTCCTCTGGACAATATTAATTTCCATTTCTTTGGACAGGAAATCACTTGCCTTTTAAGTTTTCTACAACTTAGAGCTGTGAAGCATCAAAGAGAAAGTTGTGGAGCCCTGTTAAATTAGATAACGCAGAGGACGCACTAGACAGCACACCCAGTAATGTTGGTTTTTGGGTCCATTTCAGAGCCTTTCACAGTTTTTCCTACATCTTCCCCATTTGGAGCATAATGTCACAGAAAGATTATTCTTGGTCACAGAAAAAAGGCTGGTCTCAGTAGGTTTGTAGGTGCCTCAGGGTCAGTGACCACATGGGCCACCTCGAGTTTGCTCTTGAGCAGCTGGTGAAGTCACAGATCAACTTCTGTCCAGAAGTTTTCATGTGGAATCTGAGAGTGGGGAGCTAAGCCCAAGAAGCTTTCTCCGCCATATTTTTACCTGTAGTACATAAAAATCTGGGTGAATTCTTCTCTTATGGAGGCTCCAAAATTTGCTGAGATTCCTGACCAGCCGGCGAGTGATCTGAGGCTGGAATCTTGGATCCCAGGACCCCTCCAGGCTGGTTTTCCTGGGAGGGCTTTGTAGACATCAGATCCATAAGTAAAGTTGCCCTTGATTCCTTAAAAGTGGCTTGTTGTGCCTGAGTCACTGAGACTCATTCTCAAATAGGACACTTTGGTAAGACCTTGGTTGCCTAATTGTGTCATCCAATTTATCCTGGTTAAAGGGAGGACAGATTTTTTTTTTAAATTTTATTTATTTTTGGCTGCGTTGGGTCTTCATTGCTGCGTGCGGGTTTTCTCTGGTTGTGGCGAGCGGGGCTCCTCTTCGTTGCGGTGCATGGGCTCTAGGCATGTGGGCTTCAGTAGTTGTGACATATGGGCTCAGTAGTTGCGACCCGTGGGCTCAGTAGTTGTGGCTCTTGGGCTTAGTTGCTCCACAGTATGTGGGATCATCCCGGACCAGGGATCGAACCCGTGTCTCCTATTGGCAGGTGGATTCTTAACCACTGTGCCACCAGGGAAGCCCCCAGGAGGACAGATTTTTATGGAACCTACAGGAATAACTATTGCCACGAAAAGTGCAGAGCCTCAGAATGTATACTTTTATTATTTTTAAGCATTTTTAGGAAACACTGCATTAATAAACTACTGTTCTTTTTGTTGTGGTTTCTAATTGGTAGGTTGGTAGGTTGATATCCTGTTTTCTTTCACAGTGTAGGTATCCTTGGGGTACCGGAGACTGTCAAAGAGATCTTTGCATTTGTTGGGAAATAGCTGTGTGTGGACTCTCTTAAGACCTTGTCTTCATGATTACACTTTAATTTGTTGGTCTTTTCCAGGTTCATATTGAGATCCATTGAAGGCCTTCCGTGGACTGACAGGCGTGTCCTGGGGCTCAGGGTGTCAGAGAACACACAGCATGAGGGACGGAAGGGGGACTCTCAGCACCTGCCTCGCGGAAGAGAAGGGAGCGGGCGATGACTCGGACAAACTGCTGTACAGAGAACTGTTGTGTGAGAGAATGTGGGAGGAGAGCGCTTGCCCATCAGATGTAACTTCCAGGATGAATAAGCCTGCGGTCGATGTCAATGGAAATTCACAAAACGAGGAGTTATCACTGGAAGTGAAAAATGATCTGAGTGAGGTCAGCCTCTCGCTTCACGATGGCAACAAAGTGCTTCCATATCTGCAAGAACCAGTACGAAGAAATTCAGCTTTGGCAGCTGCTCAGAGCAAGACTGTGGATCTGTCCTTTGCTCCCACAGAAGAGCGTTTTGCTGGGGCATCTTGTGGCATCGGGGGAGCTTATGGTAGGGACTGGCTGGGAGAAGGGCCCAGGGCCACTGACAGCCACGGGGGATGGAGCCACAGAGGGAAGCCTTGGGGGTCAGGACTCCCGAGCCATCAAAAATGGTTAGAAGTGGGGATTTCTGAGGATGAACCACCAAGCGCTTTTCTGGAGAAGCTGGACTCTGAGTTGGAACCCTCTTGCCTGCGTTCCATCCTGTCTGCACTGCTGCACGCACATCCCCAAATATTCTTGAATGATGAGACAAAATGTGTTTTCCCTGGCCATTCAAAGCCCATGTTTTCAGAGCAAAGAGTAGAATACAAGAAAATGCTGTCACGTGTAAAAAGTACCTCAGATGATCTGCAGGAAACACTGGCGTTACTGGCTCTACAAGCTTCTGAATTAGCAAATCTCTTATGCCATAGTTAATTGAAAAAGCTGTCCTAGAATGATTTCTTTTGCATTAAGTCCGGATGCACAGGTTGCAGCCATGAAGCTCCTGCTTTGGTCTGTATGACCAGACATACTTAAAGTTAGTGGAATTGAAACTCATGAAAAGCTGGTTGATAATGGAAGGAAATTTTTGAGTTTTAAATTGTGCTTGAAAGACACTCAGAATTGGGAAGCCATGTCAAGGAGAATATTGATATATCCTATATAAATATCAGATTAGAATCAAAAGATTTAACAAAGTTTTTAATTTACCTTCAGCGCCTATCCTAAAGGGCTACTGTCCCAGACACTGTCTCTCTAGACTGTCTCTGACCATCTAATGGAAGTAGATATTTGTAAAGTCGACTCTGAGCCAGGCTGAGTTGATGGTAAGCTGTTACCATGTTGCAGAATAATTTGAGCAAAATCTGATTTCTTTTCTCACATCCCTTTCCTTCCACTTGACATGCAATTTAAACGGAGGCCCTACGGTGAAAGTTGCAATATTAACCTTACCTTTAGATAACGCTTTCTCAAGCTAGGAACCCTAGCAGTGTTACTCACAATAAAAAATGAGCTTGAGCCTGTCTGCCAGGGCTCAGTTATAGAGAAAAATCAAGCATTTCCCTTAGAGAAGGTTTCGTTTCTAGGAGTCGAGGTATCTCTTACACTAAGATTTTTTTCTGAGAGAACACCTTTTGTTGTGTGTTGATCACTTTGATAAAAGGCACTTAAGAGCGTAAGTTTTTAAAGAGTCCGAAAGTAAGGCTTAACCATTTTCGGAATTATTGACTGCATCTATCAGTTTATATTGTGTGCTAAATTACTATACCGTGTGCTATTTCAGTGTTCTGGGGAAATGAAAAATAAAACCTGTTCCTTAGCAAATAAATGTCTGATTTTACGTGTGTAGTCTTGGTTTCCCTTGTCTTCATTATTAACGCTGCCCTCCTCATACCCAAGTCTTTTAGCTCAAAGTCATTTGCTGATTTAGAAGATTGGAAGCAGAGAATGAAAAGCATAACGTCAAGTTACGTTGGAACTCAACTCTCACTTTCCTCCCCGGATGTAACGGAATGCTGTATTGTGCTCCTTGGTTATGGGGGGTGCACTCAGAGAGCCCCAAAGTAAGAACCCTTGTGGAAAAAACGATCTCTAGCTGGTCTAAAAGGACACCGACTTGACTGAACGATTAAAGCCCTGGTTAGCGGACACTCCGCCTAGGGGTCACCCATGGGTGGTGAAACGAGATGACACATTTCAGTGTTTCGGAGTGGGAACTGTTTTCTTGTCAACACCTTCTCCCTGCCCCCCGCCTTTTTGTTTTAATCTCAGTCTGCTACTTTGAGATGGAACTTTCTATGACTCATCAACTTCTTTAAAATTTTGCTTTGTAAATTCCAAGTCTGTAAATTTTCAACCAATTGCAAACAACAAATACAGAATTTCCTGCTTAGCATTAACTAAATTAACTTGAAGTGTTTTCATATGGTTATATCAGAATAAGGTGTGTCTTTTCTAAAAGCTTTGTGGAAAAGCTCACAATAATTTTGTTTTTACATTAATTTTTTAATACACTTATACTAAGCTGAAATTTTTCCCTTTGGTGCTATATTGGTTCCAGTTCTGTCTGAAGGTGGCCTCTCCTGTGGAAAGTTCTGGGGTAGAGAGGTGATGATAACTATAGTGTATGAAGTTTCATGACTGTGAAAGAAGGCCTTCTATAAACATTTTAATTTTTGAGGCAATTAGCAGAGAAATAAGATATTCTTTTGAATAAATTATTTCCATGATTGAATTATAAAAGGGATCACTCATTTGAAATATTTTAAGTCGTATCATTTTGGCAATGAAAACTAAGGGAAGCCTGTTTTAAAAGTTCTGACATTTATATGCATTTTCTTCTTTTTTGCCTTTATGGATTCTGTTCTTAAAGATTGAACAGCACAATCACTTTAAATTTAGAAACAGTGTATAGCACAAAATCTTGGACTCGGTTATTCTCATTTGGAAATCATGAAATCTTTTTTTTTTAAACATTAGAATGAATGTTGAGATCTTGAAGTGATTATGAAGTTGCAAGCCTATAGAGAATAAAAAATTAAGAAACTCTTGTGTTTAAATCGATCATTCTTTACGTGACTTGATTTTATAGCTAGGAAGCAAGACGTATTTTGGAGCTCGGCATGTGTATTCTAAAATGCATATAGACCATTTACTATAATTTCACAGAGGGTAAGAAATGTGGGGACTTCCCTGGCAGTCCAGTGAATAAGACTGTGCTTTCACTGCTGAAGGCCCAGGTTCGCTCTCTGGCTGGGGAAATAGGATCCCACAAGCCTCTTGGCACGCCAAAAAAAAAAGGGAAAAGAAATGTGCTACAAGATTCTTTTTGCACTTTGCCATAGATAATTTTTAAATTCTTCTTAAACTTTCCAAGGAGAAGAAATAGAACTAAGGGATCTCCTAAACCATATGAACTCAGAGCTGGAAATGGCCTTTAAACACCAGCCAGTGCTGGAAGCTTTGAAACACACCTCATCCAAGTGATAATCTGTACATTCAATGTAACCATTTGAAGTTAGAGGCCTAAATAAGATTTCACAGGATGGTTGCTTCTACTTGGCTCTCCTTTGCTTCCAAAATGTTACCTCTTTTTTCCAATTTTATGGAAACTTGGATGAATTGGATCAATTTTAAAAAAAGCATCTCTGGACTTCCCTGGTGGCGCAGTAGTTAAGAATCCACCTGCCAATGCAGGGGACACGGGTTTGAGCCCTGGTCCGGGAAGATCCCACATGCTGCGGAGCAACTAAGCCCATGCGCCACAACTACTGAGCCTGTGCTCTAGAGCCCGCAAGCCACAACTACTGAGCCCACGTGCTGCAACTACTGAAGCCCGCATGCTTAGAGCCCGTGCTCCACAACAAAGGGAAGCCACCACAATGAGAAGCCCGCACACTGCAGCAAAGAGTAGCCCCCGTTCGCCACAACTAGAGAAAAAGCCCGCATGCAGCAACAAAGACCCAATGCAGCCAAAAATAAATTTATTTTTAAAAAAAGCATCTGTTCACTCTTATTTGCACTTCAAACTCTGCAAACTATCCCTTGAGCTGTATATATGCTCAGCTGAAATTTAATTAGAGAATATTGTTTGCAAAGGGCCTGACTGCTTAGGAAAGGTCAACTTCGTAGGATAAAGTTTCCTTTATCCTGAAACAAATGATCTTCCTTTATAGAGGCGTACCAAGATGTTTTAACTGAAGTGTTGTGGGTTGAGTTGGGAGGG